>NC_081327.1:10615600-10923400 GCF_026419965.1 Kogia breviceps
GTGGTTGCCAACGGGGGTTTGGTGGGAGAGGGGAGGATTGGGAGTTTTGGGTTAGCAGATACAAATTATTATGTGTAGAATGGATAAACAAACAACAAGGCCCTACTGTACAGACTATGGAACTACATTCAATATCCTGTGATAAACTATAATGGAAAAGAATATAAAAAAGAATGTATATATATGTATAACTGAATCACTCTGCTGTACAGCAGAAATTAACACAACATTGTAAATCAAATGTACTTCAATTAAAAAAATAAATAAAATTTTAAAATCCCTGGTTTAAACCACAACCCAGTACCATCTTCCATGTTCAAAATCCAGTATCCTGCACTCTGACCCCAGAACCTGACTTGCAGGCCTGGCGGGCCTCCGCTGCCATCACACCTGTAGCATCAACTCATAGAGAGATCTCCACTCCCTTAATCCTCCGGTTTTCTGCCAGTTGGCCAGACCCCTTCCTGGCTCCTCTCCCTTCCCTGCCCAACCAGAACCTCATATTGGACCATCTTATTTACCCTTGACTTTGTTCCACTTATCTCTCTGCATACTCTTTATTTTTAATAATTTAATGCTTTAGAAAAAAAGCAACCTCTTACTCAGTTTAAACAAATGTTTCCTGAGACCTTTCATACGTGGTATTCCACCTGTCTGGAACACCCTCGCTCATTCTATTCACCCAAGGATCTCCTACTCTTCATTCAAGAATGAGCAGAAATTAATCATGAGGGAGAAGAAAGATAAACCACAATGATATCCTACCACAAAATTAAAAGTGTCTGACAATACCAGGTATTGGCAAGGATGTGAGGCAAAGAGAACTCTCACTCAGTGCTGGTGGGACAGTATATCAGTATAAACAATTTAGAAAAGAAGTCTGTCAGTGAAAAACGTCCCCCAAGGAAATTCCCTGGCAGTGGTTAGGACTTTGCCCTTTCACTGCAGGGGTCATGGGTTCAATCCCTGGTCAGGGAACTAAGATCCCACAAGCCATGCAGCACAGCTGGGAAAAAAAAAAAAAAAAGTCCGTGGCTTAATGTCTGGAATCTGTGAATATTATTTTATGTGGCAAAAAGAACTTTGCAGATGTGATTAAAGATTTTGAGATGAGGAGACTATTCTGGATTATTCGAGTGAGCCGTAAGTGCAATCACAAGTGTCCTTATAAGAGAGAGGCAGGGGCTTCCCTGGCGGCGCAGTGGTTGAGAGTCTGCCTGCCGATGCAGGGGACAAGGGTTCGTGCCCCGGTCCGGGAAGATCCCACGTGCTGCGGAGCAGCTGGGCCCGTGAGCCATGGCCGCTGAGCCTGCGCGTCCAGAGCCTGTGCTCCGAGGCAAAGGGAGATTTGACACTGACAGAGAGGAGGCAATGTAACTACAGAGGCAGAAATTGAACTAATGCAGCCACAGACCAAGGGATACTGGCAGCCACCAGAAGCCGGAGTAGGCAAGGAACAAATTCTCATGTAGAGCCTCCAAGGGGAGTACAGGCCTGCCAACACCTTGACTTCGGCCCAGTGAAACTAATTTTAGACTTCTGGCCTTCAGAACTGTGAGAGAATACATTTATGTTATGTTAATCCACTAGGTTTGTGGTAATTTGTTACAGCACTCGTAGGAAACTAATTAGGCAGTATTGACCAAACCTGAACATACTCTTGCCCATGTCCAGGAATTCTCCAATTCTCCTTCCAGGTATATCCCAACAGAAATGTAGGCATTGGGCTTCCCTGGTGGCGCAGTGGACAAGAATCTGCCTGCCAATGCAGGGTACACAGGTTCGATCCCTGGTCCGGGAAGATCCCACATGCCACGGAGCAACTAAGCCTGTGCACCACAACTACTGAGCCTACGCTCCAGAGCCCATGAGCCACAACTAACAACTACTGAAGCCCGCGTTCCTAGAGCCCATGCTCTGCAACAAGAGAAGCCACCGCAGTGAGAAGCCCGCGCACCGCAACGAAGAGAAGCCCCCACTTGCCGCAACTAGAGAAAGCCCACGCACAGCAACGAAGACCCAACGCAACCTAAATTTAAAAAAAAAAAAGTAAGCATTTATTCACACACACACCACACGCCACACACACACACACACACACACACACACACACACACACACGTAAGAATGTTCACAGCAGCATTATACAGTACAGCCCCAAACTGCTAACAACCCAATGTCCATCAACAGTGCAATGCATGAGCTACCTGTGGGATGGTCATACAATGAATGCTACGCAGCAATCAAAATGAGTCAACTACAAATAAACAGAACGTGGAAGAATCTCACAGACACAAGGTTGAACAAAAGAAACCAGACACAACAGAAAACATATTGTATGATTCCATTTATATCAAATTCAAAAAGAGATAAAATTAACTATTTCATTGGGTGACATAAAACTAGAAAGTTAAAGAAAAGCAAGGAATTATTACTGTAAAAGAAAGAATAGTGTTCCTAGCTAGGGGAAGGGGAGAGTTGTGATCAGGGAGGCGCACATGACAGAAAGGGGGTGGGGGGAATTCTGGGGTGCTGCTAATGTATGTCTTATCATGGGAGGTGCGGGTATTTTACAACAGCTTACTAACTATACATTTATGTTTTATGCACTTTTCTGAATGTTATATTTCACAATTATATGTTATATTGTGATATTTGTTATATTTCACAAAAGTATCTTGGCGGGACTTCCCTGGGGGTCCAGTGGTTGTGACTCCGCGCTTCCACTGCAGGGGGCACGGGTTCGATCCCTCATGCCGCATGGCCAAAAAAAAAAAAAAAGAAAAAGTATCTTGGTGGCGGCGCTGGTGGTGATAATTTTTAATAAAATGAACAGGGAGCTTCCCAATCCATGAAGCTTTCCTGGGTCCCTCCATCCAGGGTCATCTGAGCACCCCCAGCCTCTGTTGTTTGTTCAGTCACTGACTACTCTGGGGCTGTGACCCACGGTGTCCCAGTCTGGCTCACTCACTAGAACAGGAGCTGTCCAGAGCCAGCGCCCAGGCTAGAGTCCTCTCAGGATCCCCAGCAGAGGCCAGCCAGCCCAGGGCCGGGCAACCGGCAGGCCTCGCGGAACATGTGCTGCTGTGCAGGCACACTGGGCCTGCCTCACTTACCACCTCGCGTTGTCATTGTCAGGGCCCCTGTGTGTCTGCTAGCAATGTGGTGGGAGATGACTGCCGACTGAAAGAGGGCGTGGCTGACTCTGCATTGCCACTTACCTTTGACTCAGTCCATCTGTCTCTACATCCCATTCAGGAATGTTCCCTAAGGCCTCCTCGAAGAATGTTCTCTGCCTGTAATGGCCCCTCTCTGTCATTCTGCTGAACTCCTACTCATCCTTCAAGAGCCAGCTCCAGGTTCCTCTCCTCTGTGAAACCATGGCCCGCCTTCCTCTGAGCTCCCACAGGCCCCTATTTCCCTTGGCTGCAGCCTGTCCATGTCCTGCCCCAAAGAATCTTTCTCGACTTCTGAAGCTCTCTGATCTCCTTGAGTTGTCCTCTTAGCCTGCGTCTGACCCACTTAATAGGCCTCCTCAGGACTCTGTCACCCAACATGGGCTCTGGCAAGCCCAGGCGAGCTCCCTAGCGCATGCGCTCAGGGAGGTTCTGGAAGCGCAAGACACTACCTCGAGGTTCCCGCCACCGCCGACTCTTGGCACACACTGCGCCCGCGCAGGCTCCCGCGGCCTCCGGTTCCCGCGGCCTCAAGGTTAAGCTCCCTTACTTTCGGCATGCACTTGCCACGAAAGACTCACCCCCGACCCCGGCTGAAAAGGGTGGAGCGGGCGGGGCCTAAGGCATGGGGCGTGGCTTGTAGGAGGGAGGGCCTACGGGATAGGGCAGGGCTGAGGCAGGGGGCGGGGGCTTCAGCAAGGAACTGAAGCGGGGATGGGAGTGGAGGTGCGGGGAGGGCCAGGGCCTGAATCTTGTCCGCTAAAGAGGCTGGGCCCACCATTCGCAACATGGAAGTTGGTGGGGAGACGCCCCAGGGCCTGAGAGGCGGACGCTTAAGTTTAGCTCAGGGTAGGTGAGGACAAGCAGCAACTCCCACCCCACAAGCACGGGAAGCCCCAGGTAGAGGAAGGCCCCAAATGTTGACAGGTGGTGAAAAGAAAGCCTATGTCCCATACCAGCCAAGGAGACTCCCCTAGTTGAGGGAAGGAGAAAGCAGGTGGAAGCCCCCACCTGCCTTCCCAACCTGACGGCATCCACCTGCAGAGAGCTGTTTTCCATCTCAGTGCTTCTCTACTCCTGAGGCAAGTCACTTCCAAAATCCCTACTTCACACAGCTGGCTAGGGATTAAATAGATCTTATCTAGGTGCCCAGCAGACATTACCTCCCTCCCAGAGAAGGTAAATGGAGACAGTCTGGGATCACACAGCAACTAGATGGATCAGGTCTTGACTCCTGGGCAGGATTCAACTCCTATACTTGGCACTGTATCCCTGTATATCAACACAGGTCAGGGGTCCAGGACAGGTTCCCAGGTGTGGATAGCTGCATCCTTTCCCCCAAGAAAAGCCAGCAGTTGGGAATCCCTGCCCTCCCCCTCCCCAACTCCCAGCCCAGGTCCCCTTCTCACCCAGGAAAGAAAGCCCCCAGTATTGTGTAAGAATCTTGAGCTCCTACACTCTTAAAACAAGGAGTAGGGAAAGAGCAAGAAGCCACAACCTCAGCTGTAGCCACGGGGCAGCAGGAAGTAGCATTTGGCCTCAGGAGAAACAGATCCAGATTTAAGATAAGTAACTGCCCAGAAGCTGTGAGGGGTGAAGAGCCACCTGGAGAGGGGTTCTAGGCAGAGAGCACTGGCTGCTGATCCATTTGGTTTCCAAACCTTTGGGCTCTGTCGGCCTTGGAGACAGACAGCTGGCCCATCTCAGCGAACTAGTTAAAAAATACCAGCACTCCCAAGAACATACAGGAGCAAAACATGTGTGAATGAGGTTGGGAGAGTCTATGACTCCAAGGCAGTATTTCCTCTTTCAACAGATGAGGAAACTGAAGCCAAAAGGAGGGCAAGCCCGTGGCAGCAGCCGGCACATGATGGTCCAGCATCCTGCCCACCCTCCAGCCAGATACCAGGCGAGGAACTCCAGGATTGGTACTGGGACCAGGCTCTAATCAGCTCCTTCCTCCAGCCCATAAAGAAAGAGTACAGCCTTGATGCCCACCTATGCCCTATCCAGGGCAGTTTTATTGGTGTCACTCGTAAAAGGCCTTTCCAATCAGCCCCAAGCCTTTGCCTTTCCTTTCTGAGAAAGAAGTTGGTTCCTGGTCCTGGCCTCCTGGGAAACAGCACACTTGGTCTGATGTCGCTGCAACACATGTGTGACACTCGGTGCAGATCCATGTGCAAATCTGTGTCCAGATTCAGGAAGCAGGAGAAGGGGGAGAGCCAGGTCTGTGTGTGGAAGCTGGGCAGAGCCCGGCTGGCTATAGGGATGTGCAGGCAAGGTGAGCAGGCCCCAGATGCACCCCAGCTCCAGTGTCCACTGGTGTGGCTGAAGCTCAGGGTTGGGGGGCGGTATAATCAGAGATCCTGAGAAGAGAAGCCCTTAGGCCAAAGCAGTAAGTGGAACAGGCCAGGGCAGGAGCCCAGGAGAGATTTCAGAGGGGGCAGCGTGTGTGCACGCACACAGCCCAGGGTCAGGAATACGATGTGCAAGGGGCCTTTGGTGTGTGGCTATGCCTCCCTTCCTTTCGGATCTGCAGGCCTGAGCCCCTGGCCTCCTGAAGCTGAGGGAACGCACCTAATGGGCGGGGGGTGGGGTGGGGGGTGGCGGGGCGGGGGGTGGGGGAGTTGGAAAGGAAACTCAGCTGGAAGTGGTTTAGGCCTCAAAGCCCACATCCTGTGGGAGGGTCTATCAAGGGGCCTGGCTGTCACAGTCCTCAGAGCTAGTGGAGTGACAGTCCTCTAGGAGTAGAGATGGTCGACATCCTCCAGGGGAGAAGGTGGCCCAGAGGCTAGGAGGTGGGGTCAGTCCTGCCAGATCCAGGATCAGGAGGCCTCAGGCAGGCGCCTTCCCCCCTCCTCCTCCATCAGCAGCAGGCGGCGCCGGCCAGCCTCGTAATCGGCCTCGTCCACACTGACCAGCAGGCGGACAGCCTCCCGGCCCACGGCTTCACGCAGAGCCTCAGTCAGGAACACGCCCCGCAGGGCCTGCAGCAGGGCACCACTCAGGTAGTCACCCCAGAAGGCGTCCAGATAGGAGAGCTCTGAGAACTTGATGTCACAGACCACAGAGCCCAGGTCCCGTGAGCGCAGCACCGCCGTGGCCTGCCCAAACACGTCCAGCTGCCGTGCCAGGGCCTGGGGCCGCCGGGATGCCACGCCCTGCTCCAAGGCCGGCCCATGCTCGCAGTACTCTGCTCGCACCCTGAGCCGGATGTCTGCGGAGAAGGAGGGACTGGTCAGGGAGGGGCCGACACCCGACACAAGGCGCAGGGGGGCCAGGGGGAAGAGGGGGACCGCCACCCCGCCTCGCTCCCTCCAGCCTCCTCCTCTGCCCCGCACTGTGGGTTGCCCTGCACCAGCCCCACATCCTTCCCCCTTCTGGTAACCACACCCAAGTACGGGTGACACCCTCACTCGGCTTCTCTCTTGTGGTCTGACCTGTTACCTCCTGACCTGGTGGCCTTGCTCTTCCCCTCACGTGCCCCACTCCAGCCTCACCACCTCCTCGCTGCTCCCCCACCAACAGGCAGGTTCCGCCTGGCCCTGCCTTTCCTTCAGCCCAGGGTGTTCTCTCCGCAGCGCCCACGGGACTTACTCCCTCACTTCCTACAGGCCTTTGCTCAGAGGCCACCTCCCCAGTGAGCCTACCTCGACCACCCTGTTTACCACCACCACCTGGCCCAGGGTTCCCAGTTCCCCTTTCCTTGCTCCATTTCTTCCCAAGGCATTTATCACCTTCTAACCTACTCTAAGCTCTCCCTTACCGTCAGGCTTATCACCTGTCTCCCCCCATTGTGAGCTCCCTGAGGGAAGGGATTTTTGTCTGTCTTGTTCACTAGTGTAGCCCCATGACATACAGTAGGTACTCAATACACATTTGTGAAAGAACCAATGCACGAATGAATGGACTTGCTTTTAGGTAAGCAGCTTTACCCCTCTTGCGTCCTTGAACAGAGAGATTCATGTGGAACCAGTCATATCCTCAGCCCCCCGACCACCAAGCAAGCACCAGGCCCAGGAGACTCAAGGCTGGAACTGGGCTGGCTCTACTGCAAGCAGGAGCTCTCTTTCCACAGAGGCTGCCAAGAAGGTGAGCTGTTAAGCCCATAGCTGCTGGGGGCCGTTTTGCCACCAGGAGGGGAGAGAATGAAACCTACACAAGGCCAAGGATAGAGAGAAAAAGACTCCTGAGGTTCATCACGTGTGCCTGGAGCACCTGGATCTTCAGCTATAATCAAGTTCCTTTTTGCTTAAACCAGTCTGAGTTGTGTTTGTCACTTATAACTCTGCCTACATCCACCCAAATGTGGTGGCACTTCTGTGCAGGGGATAGGACATGGAACCTCCATGGCTATCCCTGTAAATGTGACCTCAGGCATATCACCCCCCTGTGGGATTACTGAATTCCCACCTGTGAATTGGGCTACTAACAACTTCCTCTCCACTCACAACACAGGCTATCCTGACGATCTGCTTATAAGCTGGAAATGACAAGCAGTAGAATCACATGAACTCATTTAATTCACAAACGACCCTGTGAGGCAGGCCCTATTGTCACCCCAACTTACAGATGAGGAAATGGAGGCAAGGAGAAATGATTTGCCCAAGGTCGCACAGCCAGGGAGTAGCAAGGCATGACAGAGGACATTGACCCTCCCATGCCCCACAGAGCAGCTTCAGGTCAGTGGAGCTGATTCTAATCCAGGAGCCTTCAGGCGCTAGCCATATGACCTAGGACAAGTCACCACCTCTCTGAGCCCAGGTTCCTGCCTAAACCAGGGGACAATCCCTACTGGAAAGCCTGTTCAGATGATGGTCCACCAATGGGCGCTAAAAAATGGCAGCCACCAGCAGCTCTGATGTGCCAAACGCTTTGCCCTTGGAGATTCAGCCTGATCAGCCCTGTGGGGCAGGGGCCACAATAAACCCATTTGACAGATGAGGTAACTGAAGCTCTGGGAGGGCAAGTGTCATACCCCTGACTCCTTTCACCTTTCACAGACTGTGTCACCACAGAGCAGAAAGTAGAAAGCAGGTCCCTGCTTCCCCAGGTGACTTCTCAGCACCACCCACTTCCTCCTCCCACCCCAAACCCCAAATGCTTCCTTTTTCTGCCTTGAGGGGAAGCTCACCCTCTCTGCTTGAGGCCCAGGAAAACCTACCTGGCCTTAGCCCCCAGGACTTCCCATAACACTCAGACCTGGCTCCCTCTATCCTAAGGATCAGATAAGACCTCTGGGCCCACATCCTGGACTCCTGTGAGTGTCTAACCACGCCCCCCAGAGCGTGGGCTGGGAAGCAGGGGACTGGGAGGAGCAGCACCTGTCCAAGGCCACACGGGGCTGCTCAGTGGCAGAGGCACAGAGCCTGGTGGCGGAGAGCGACAGACCTTGAGGCGAGTCCCGGCTCCGCCACTCTCTAGCTGTGGGGCCTTGGGCATGTGACCTCACCTCTCTGAGCCTCAGTTTCCCCATCTGAAAAACAAACAGACAAACAAGAGGTCCCTGCTGCACGATGGGGTCATGAGGATTAAATTAGGCAACTCATGAAGCATCTGAAGACCCAGGGCCTGGACGCCAAAGGCACCTCAAAACAGGAACTGGGATTTCAACACTCACCTCTCTACCGCCACAGCCCCTGCCTAGGCCTCGCCCTCTCTCACCTGGGCCCCTGAGCCAACCTCCCCTCCCCTCCCCTCCTCCTTCAATCCCAGCTACATCCTCCCATACTCTGCCCTCCAGTCACAAGGGAAGTGGTCCCAGTACAAGCCTTACTCAC
This sequence comes from Kogia breviceps, assembly GCF_026419965.1. Lineage (NCBI taxonomy): Eukaryota > Metazoa > Chordata > Mammalia > Artiodactyla > Physeteridae > Kogia > Kogia breviceps. The sequence goes on from NC_081327.1 coordinate 10,624,557, forward strand.
AAAATGACCTGTCCACCTCTTCTGCCCAGAATGCCCATCACCCACCAAGGCCCGGCTCACAGGACCTGTGGCCTGCCCAAGTGAATCCCCTCCCAGATGGCCTTTCTCCTCAGCACAGACTGCTACTAGACCTGCGGTGGAAACTGTCTATTCACCCAGAGCCCACCGGGCATGGTGGGGGTGGAAGGAGGACAGGATCGGGGGAACCCTCATGTGCCCCATTCATCCTTCCATTCAACAGACATTTACTAAGTGCCAGGGACGGTGGGGAGACACGAGCGCCCCACCACAAGTGGGACTGGAAGACATGTAAGCCCCAGTCAAGGAGCACTTTGTACAGGCCAGACCCTACCCAGGTGCCTTCTCTGTCTTAACCCCTGAGTCCTCACAGCACTTTCATTATCCCCAATACAGCTGAAGACATGGCCCAACCTCCGGTCTGGAACACAAGAGGACAGTACACAGAAGGGGAGGACAGGGACGCCCCACCGGAGAAAAGGAGAGCTGTGTGTCATCGGAGCCACCGCTCCAGCCGGCCCTGAATCACCGGCATCACGCACAAGCTCTCTCTGTTCCTCGCCAAAGTAACTTAACCGTAGGTAACACTTATATAGTACTTACTGCACTACCTTCACACATTTCACATCTATTGACCTTTTTGATCATGCCTGCAACCGTATAAGGCAGTGCTATTGTCCCCTTTTTGTAGATGAGGAAACTAAGGCACAGAGGGTGAGTCGCCTGCCCAAGGCCACACAGGCAGGAAACGGCAGAGCTGGAATTCCAACCGAGATGCCTGGCTCCAGAGCCCAAGCTCTTTTAACTATCCCTATCCTGTTTGCTGCCTCTCATACAACCATACACATAAGTCCATAATTAAAAGACATTCCAAGGGTCAGGAGAGGAAATTATAGAGAACGATTTAGATTGAAACAATCAGAGAGGACCTCTCCAGGAAATGACACTGGAAGTAAAATGTGAAAGAGAACAAGTAAGTCGAGACAGGAAAGCAGTGAAAAGAGAAGAGCGACTTTCCCAGAAGAGATCAGTGTGTGTGAAAGTCCAGAGGCAAAAAATGCACTTGGGGCATTCACAGGCTGGGGGCCAGCATGGTGGAAAAGGGTACAAGGGGACAACTGGAGGCACGGGGCTGACCACGCCCTGGCAGGCTGGGGCAGGGAGTCTGGGGCCTCCTGAGCTGACCACACCTCTCTGCAGCTCGGTGGCCTCCTCCATAAAACCACCTCACCCCAGTACCTGTTCTCATGGGGTCACTGTGAGGATTACACGGCTGGATGCAGGTAAAGGGCTGAGACCAGTGTCTGGCACTCCTCTGAGTGCAGCAGAAAGGAAGTGGCCTCAGGATACCAAGACAACTCCAGCTGCTCTGCAGAAGCAGCAGGGAGGTTAGAAAAAGAGCCAGGGCAGCACTCAGGGAAGGCTGAAGGTGGCTGAATAGTTTCCTCGGCCAGGAACACACCAAGCATTTGTCAACAGTCCCTCTCCAATGGTAGGGAGATGCTCCCTGCCCCCAGGGTGGAGGGTGGGGCGCCGGGAGGAGAGCTGCTCCCGGTTCCTGCACTCAGGTGGGCCCCAACACTTTTCTTTTTTAAAATATTTATTTATGTATTTATTTATTTATTTTTGGCTGCGTTAGGCCCTCCTTGCTGCGCACGGGCTTTCTCTAGTTGCAGAGAACAGGGGCTACTCTTCGTTGTGGTGCGTGGGCTTCTCATTGCGGTGGCTTCTCTTGTTGCGGAGCATGGGCTCTAGGCACACGTGGGCTTCAGTAGTTGTGACACGTGGGCTCCAGAGCACAGGCTCAGTAGTTGTGGTGCCCAGGCTTAGTTACTCGCAGCATGTGGGATCTTCCCGGACCAGGGCTCAAACCCGTGTCCCCTGCATTGGCAGGTGGTTTCTTAACCACTGCACCACCAGGGAAGCCCCCCAACACTCTTGTCCCTCTACCCGACACCTCATCAGTCTCTCTTCTGGGACAGAATGGGCCACAGAGGGAAATGGGAGAGGCTTTCCAGTGGGGGATCAAGAAAGGTATGACGGACAGGCCCAGGTGAGCAGACTTCCGTGCCAGACCCTGTGCTGGGTGTGGTTGGAGGCCAGGGATGACTCTCTCACTCAGGTCTCCCCTCCGGGAGTTACTAATAGGAAAGGCTGGGGACACAGAGGACCTGTGCCCAGTAGAGAGAATCAGCCAGTAAGCTCTAAGGGACAGACTGCCCTCCAATGCCACACCAATACCAGCACCTCCTCTGGACAAGAGCCGGGCCCCTCTTCTGCTCCACTCTTTTCCCCAAGGCACAGCCAGAGTCACGGTGTCACTGTAAAGTCCTTCAACCTTTCCTGAACTAATGGATGGAGGCAGTGAGCAGCTGCTGCCACCAAGGGCAGTAAGAGACAAGCAGCCTCTGCCTGCTTCCTAAAGGAAGAGCACAATACCACCTAGGAGGCGAGCTTGAAAAAAAACAGAAGAGGGGCTTCCCTGGTGGCGCAGTGGTTAAGAATATGCCTGTCAATGCAGGGGACACAGGTTCAATCCCTTGTCCAGGAAGATCCCACATGCCGCGGAGCTACTAAGCCCGTGTGCCACAACTACTGAGCCTGTGCTCTAGAGCCCTGGAGCTACAACTACTGAAGCCCATACGCCTAGCGCCCATGCTCTGCAACAGGAGAAGTCACCGCAGTGAGAAGCCCACATGCAGTAACGAAGACCCAATGCAGCCCCCAAAATTAATTAATTAATTAAAATTATTTTTTTTTTTTAAAAAAGGGCATTTCCTGGCAGTCCAGAGGTTAGGATGCTGCACTTTCGTTGCCAAAGGCGGGGGTTCGATCCCAGGTCAGGAAACTAAGATCCAGCGTGGCCAAAATAAGAAAAAAAAAAAAAAAAAAAACCCATCAAACCAGAATCTGATCAAGCCTCTCCAGGCCAAACTACCAATTTTCAGGAAATACAGACGACAAGGGAACATGTTCAGTCAATCCTACCACAGAATGCAATCCGCAAAACCCAGTCTCTGGGTAACACTATGGGACAACTACTTTCAACAAATACAATGCAAGGGTGGTGGGGGAGCCCTATAAATTAGGAGAGACTTAAGAGAGCCAATATTTATAAGATTTAGAAATTTAAGCACTGAACAGACACATGAGAGTAAGAAGTTATTGTTATTTTTTTGGTGTGTTTTTTTTTTTTTTTTTTTTTTTAAGAATCCTTGGGCTTCCCTGGTGGCGCAGTGGTTGAGAGTCCGCCTGCCGATGCAGGGGACGCGGGTTCGTGCCCCGGTCTGGGAGGATCCCACATGCCGCGGAGAGGCTGGGCCCGTGAGCCATGGCCACTGAGCCTGTGTGTCTGGAGCCTGTGCTCCGCAGCGGGAGAGGCCACAATAGTGAGAGGCCCGCGTACCGCAGGGAAAAAAAAAAAAAAAAAATTCTTATTCTTTTTTTTGCAGGGGTGCTGCGCAGGTTGCAGGATCTTAGTTTCCCGAACAGGGACTGAACTCGGACCATGGCAGTGAAAGTGCCAAGTCCAAGTCCTAACCACTGGACCGTCAGGGAACTCCCCAATTCTTATCTTCTAGAAATACACAGTGAAAAATCTACCAGTGAAATAAAAGGACACCTGGAACTGACTCCAAAATAACGTGGCTAATGAAACAAGATCAGCCACGACCTGAGAACTGCTGAGGTTGGGTGCCGGGGAGCCAGGATTCATTATGCTAATCTGTCTGCTTCTATTTCTTCTCCATAAGAAACACTGAAGGGAAAAAAAGCAAAGCTCAGCCTGTCATTCAAGTCCTCCAACTGCTTTCCATCATTTAAAAAAGAGCAAAGCCTGGCCTGTGGCTCCCAGGCTCTGCAGGATGGGCCCCTGGTCACCTCTCCTGCCCTCACCCCCTGGCAGCCTCCCCGCACTCCCTCTGCTCCAGCCCTGCCGGCTTCCTCTCCATCCCAGCACCACCACTGCCATGTCCCCACACAGGCCTCTGCTCCGGCTGTCCCCTCAATCTGCAACACCCTGCCTAGCCATCCACACACTCCTACCTCTCTTCCTGTCTTCTGAGAGGCCTTCCTAGACCACCCTACCTTGAAAATCCACCTAGAACTGCATTTTCCATCATTCTCCACCCCCTCCCCCTGCTTGTTTCTCTTCACAGCTGACACCTGAAGTTTCTCTTCCTTCCCTTAGCCTTCTCCTCCCACCAGAACACAAGCTCCATGGGGGCAGGGGCCTCCAGTCCCTTCTGTGGGATGCAAGCAGGGAGTCAATGCTCTATAAACACACGTGGAACAACCAAATGAGCAAACCCGAGCTTCAGCCCAGCCCTGCCACTCTGCACAATGGGGGACGGCATCCCTACCTCAAGGGCCGTCTTGAGAATTCAAGGTCAGGTGAGGAGCACGCTCAGCACAGAGCGCAGTGGACGGCCCTGGGAGCGATGTGGAAACTCAGAGGTCCTGTGTCTGAGCCCAGGATCGCCCATGGCCCCTTCCTCACACTCTTGGGACCTCCGGAGTTCAGTCTGGTTCTATCTGTCAGTGGAAGGCAGCCGCCTGGGGGTCAACCCCCACAGCTATCACAGGTGAGGAGGAGGCAAGAATGGCAGACACGTTCCTCACTCAGGTCTGGAGGGACCTCCTTCCACCCCTGGGACTAGGCCATCTCCATTTTCAGGGCAAAAAACCAGGCCCTACTAGGGAAAGCCTCACTCCAGCCCCACCCTGCTGGGTGAGTCAGCAGTCAGAACTGCGCAGCCATGCCCCACAGCAAGAGACAGCCACACCCAGGTTCACAACCTCCCCACCCTCAGAGAAGAGATGGGAGGCCTCCAGCAGCAAGACCCCTTGCCGGCCTCAGCCTGGCCTGCTCCCTACAGAGGCAGTGACTCTCTAGGCCACCCAGCCAGTGGGTGGCTCTGGTAACTAACTCCTGACTCTGGGGAGAGTCACGACCAAACAGCCACCCCCTCAAGTGCGGCTGTCTGAGGACTCAGGCTGGCTCCACTGGCCTGTTCCTCCTGAAAGCAGCCAGCACAGGTGTCTACAGCCTCATCTAGGGAGCGGCTAGGACCACCAGGGCCTGGGGGGCCGCAATGGGCACCAGGAGGAGGCAGGCTCATGCGCTCTGGGGGCTGGAGGCTCTGCAGATGGCAGAAGGAAGCGCCCCGAGGCCAAGGTCTCCTGGGGGGTGCAGAGCTGCCACCACCTGCCCTTCAACCTTCCCTCCTATAATTCCACCCCCACCCACCCAGCCTGAGCCTCTCACCAGCTGATACCCTCTGTGACCAGAGCCTTGCCCAACTCAGAGGAGGAGGTACCAGAGGGGCGTGTGGGAGTGTGAGAGAGCGTGCGCCCTACCCGTGCCTGTGTCCTCCCCTCAGGACCAGTGAGAATTTCTCAAGGGCAAGGTCTGCATGAGTCTGCAGAGCACAGTCCCCTAACCCACTCAATCCACTTGTCTGCAAAGACAGTCAACCCTATATCCACAATGTTTATTTCCTTAAGTCCACCTCCTTCTCACCCTCTCCAACGCCACTACCCCAGGCCAGACCTCTGCCTCATCCTTGTTGAACTGTGAAGCCCCTCCACTCATTTCCCTGCTTCCACTTTGTTGGATTTATTTCATGTGCACCTACAGAGCATGTGTTACATGTCCAGCACTGTTCTAAGCACTTCGCAAATTGTAACTCATTTATTAACTGATATTCCAGATGAAATCGGAGTTCCTTTAAAAACTGGTATCAGATCACTTCGCTCCCCTGCTAAAAACGCCTGGAAAGCACTTGACTCATAGAATAAAATCTAACTCCCATCTGCTCTGAGGCCTGCCAGGCCCAGCTGCTCAGCCCCTGCCTGACTCCTCCAACAAAAAATGACACTGAGGACAGGGGACTGTCAGGAAAGGCTTCCTGGAGGAGGCGGCACACAGCACAAACCTTCAACCACGGGCGGGATGTAGACAAGCGAGTAGGCGACAGAAAAGACAGGAACTCCACACTGTGCTGACAGATGCATGGAGCTGCTGCCCACCCACCGGGTGTCACAACCCAGGTGAGGGCCCACTTCTCCCACCCTTCAGCTCTACTGGCTGCAACAGGCACTGCACATGCATTCCCAAGGCACGCACAGACACCTACCACAGGTCACTTTGCCTTCTGAGGTAGGCCCGGCTGGCTCCTGCTGCTGCTGGGGGGTGGCTGGACTCCCTCTCTGCCGCCGTCTGGCACCACCACTCGGACGGCCCCGACTCCGCCGCTGCCGTTTAGTTGGGGGAGAACCTGAGGAGAGAAAGATGGTGTAGGTTGAAGATCAGATGATGGGTGGAGCACCAAGGTGGGTGCCCAAGGAAGCGCTCAAGGCTGGACTCCATGCTATCAGACCCTGGGTGAGCCCCTCTGCTTCCTGGGTCATAAGAAGGCCAATAAGTACAAGTCAGCATCATCTAGAAGGACAGATGAGCACACCGCACCACCTGGCAGTCCCACTCTCAGGTGTGACCCCAGAGAAACTCTGACTACTCACACGAGGAAACAGGAAGGACAACAGTAGCTGGAGCTTTGTTTACAGTTCCTAACCACATAAACCTGAAAACAATGTAAATGTCTGACAAAAAGTACACAGAGTAATTTCCACAATAGATTGCTTAGTGAAATAAAGCAAGTGAAAAACAAATATCTACAGTTTGCTATGTTTTGTATAAAAAAGGAGGGGAAACAAGAATATATACATTATTTGCTATTTTTGCAAGATGAAACACTGTAAGGCTATATTAGAAATGAATGAAATTGATTATCTATTGGGAGGGAGAAAGACACCAATGGAAATGATACTTCTAAGAACATCTTTTTTACATACTTTAGTTTTGACTTTGGAATCATGTAACTGTTTTACAACATACTCAAAAAATTAACCAGACAAAAGAAACAAACCATAAAATTAAACACAAACAGAAACAAATGGATCTAGCTATATATAAAATCAGTAACAAGCAGCAGGAAAAAGAAGGATCTTAAGTAACTAGGAAGAACATTCTGACTGTAAACTCTGTAGGATATACTCTGAAAACAATTAGAACCACAAAAATATCTTATGTTTCATTTAGTAGACACAGCAGTGGTACTGACATTATAAATTTGAAGCTATTTCATTATTGTTGTAAAATAAAGCAAAATAAGTCCATGTCTTAATGTTATCAAGAACCAAGATTTTCAGTGTAAGACAAAAAAGTCCTCGTAGGACTACTGAGTCCGTGTGCCGCAACTACTGAAGCCCACGCACCCTGAGACGGGCTCCACAACAAAGAGAAGCCACTGCAATGAGAAGCCCGCGTACCACAACGAAGAATAGCCCCCGCTCGCCGCAACTAGAGAAAGCCCACACGCAGCAACGAAGACCCAACGCAGCCAAAAATAAATAAATTTAAAAAAAAAAAAAAAAAAAAAAAAGTCCTTGTAGGGAATTCCCTGGTGGTCCAGTGGTTACGAGCCCACAATTTCACTGCTGAGGGCACAGGTTCAATCCCTGGTCAGGGAACTAACATCCCCACGAGCAGCGCAGCCAAAAAAAAAAATCCTTATAATGTTATGTTTGAATTGAAAATGCTAATATGAACTTTTATGAAAAGCAGTTTCTAGTTCTGTTCTCTGTAAGCGCCTAAAAACAATGTGCATACTCAGAACCCAGATCTTGGTCTCTAAATACCGCTGCCTCTAAGAGAAACCAAGCTTTGGGAAACAGCTGATTCCAGGGCTGGGGAAGGAAAAATACAAGTGAATCCAGGACACCTTGCAGTCCATCTTACAGTCCTACAAAGCAGGAAGCACCCAAAGAATGATGGAGAGACATCAAAAGGACACAGGACCTAGCCAATTTGAACATCAGGAAGAATATCTAATTGATTATAACAGTAAATAAATAAGAATACTTGAGTCTATGGTGACACCCCTCACTACATAAAAAGAGAGAGGGAGGGATGGAGAGAAAGAGAAAAGTAAAACTCCTCTTGAGAAAATGCCAGCTAATAGACATAGGAAAGAATCAGAAAAGCACCATCATTTCATGAACACCAGTATAATAACTGGTTCAGGCAGAGATCACCAATGGCTGCTAAACCCACTGGGGATGCTGTTGGGGAACACGATGTGCCAAAGTGTCATCCCACAGTTTATTTACTAACCACAAGGGGAAAAAATATCTCTATACGAAGGACAAATACAGCAGACACCATCTTAACCAAGTGATCAAACTTGCTCACTCACAACAGGAAAACCAGGCCTCCTGATGTGCTCTAATGTGAAGACTATGGCATCAACCAAGGAGCATTCCAGCCAAAAACACGTAACCTGAATCTAACCAACTCTCCAAACCCGATTCCCAAACTACAGGGGACAGGTGGATAAGTTAAATGATACCATCAGGAAATTATCAGGCATATCTGGAAACAATCAGGACATTGTACAAAACAAGTGGCCTGGTCAATGCCATGGGGGAAAAAAGAAAAAGGTACGGGGTGGGGGGGGGTTCCATAGTAAGAGATTACGGAAACTAATAACTGAATGTGTGAGTGGATCCTGAAAGTGCAGACAATATATTGAGAAGATCAGAAAATGGACCGTTAGGATATCAGAGAATTAGTACTTATGTCCTTTCTTAGGTATGACAGTAGTCTTGAAGTGGTATCAGATAATTTCCTGATTCTCAGGAGATGCCTGCCAATTTAGGGGTAAAGTGTCCTGATGCCTATAATTTACTATTAAAGAGTTAAACAAAAAAAATAGAATTAGGGACTTCCCTGGTGGTCCAGTGGTCGAGAATCCACCTTCCAATGCAGGGGACACAGGTCTGATCCCTGGTCGGGGAACTAAAATCTCACATGCCACGGGGCAATTGAGCCTGCAAGTGCTGCAACTAGAGAGAAGCCCAAACACTACAATGAAAAATCCCAAGTGCCGAAACTAAGAACCGTCGCAGCCAAAAACAAACAAACGAATAAATATTTTTTTTAAAAAAACAGAATTACACATACACGCACATAAAGCAAAACTGGCAAAATGTTAAAATTACTGAGTCTAGGTGGAAGATACAAACACATTCACTGTACTAATCTTTCAACTTCTTGGTATATTTAAAATACGTTTGAATGATTAAAAACTTCGGGGAGGGGAAGAGAGTAGATAAATTAATTGCCATGGCAATTAAACAAAACCAGTTAGAAACCCAACATGTATAAATCTCAGAAACATGTCCAACAAAGACAGCTATGTGAAGAATGACACCCATGATGTGGTGCCATTTAAATGACATATAAAACCACAAGAAACAATTCCGTAAGTTGTTTCTGGACACGTGCTTTTGCAACAACAAACACACACACAAACACAAAGCAAAAATGAGACAGAATCACCCCGTGGGCTCCTTCCTTGATGGGTCAGGATGGGGTAGGTTCATCAGGGCTCAGAAGGAAGGGAGAGAGACTGCTGACACACCCACAGGGCTGGGCTCACCTGTCTCCCACTGACTCTGCTCAGCATTTGAAGAACTCCTTGACTGCTGACTGCGACGGCAGCCACCCTCCTTCCTCTTTGAAGAAGAGCTGGACGTGCCATAGCTGGAGCGTTCTGGAGACACTGTGGGGAGAGAAGAATGGAAAGAAGTATTCAAAGCCTGCGACTTCTCCCAGGCCCAGCCTCCAATTCCCACCCCCTCACCCCCATCCCAGAAGAAAGCCTGCCCCACAGGGTGCCTAAGTTCCCCAGAACTCAAAGCCCAGATACCCACTCCCTCTCAATTATTGGCAGGCCCAATAATTGTTCGGTGCCTCCCGGGGTAAAAGACTCATCACCTTCTGGGGCCACCCAATCCATGTCTACAGCAGCTCCAACTGTCAGTTATCCTGTAAGCTGAGTTATGGTCAGGATTCCTGCAATGCTGCCTGCCCCCATCCGTCAACTGCCCCCGGCTCCCCCTGAGGCCCCGAAGAGTAAGCAGGCCTCTGCAGGGTCCCCAAATCTTCTCTTCCAGAGCCTGACCTCCAGACATATTTTTCCAAAAATGCTGTCAGTTCTGCACAATGGATGCCTTTCTCCGGGTTACCCAAATCCCATGGGCTTACCCTGGGCAGGGAAGCTCACAAAACCCCTCCCTAAACTAGCCACAGCACCTCTAGTAATCCCGCCAAGGACTCAAAAGCTCAAAGTCTATGCACACAAGGGGCTCTTCACCTTCTCAGGACTGCTGTCCTACAGGAGCACTTCCCTTACAAGGATTAAGGGCACCAACTCTGGAGACAAACCAACAAGGTTTAAATCCTAGCTCCCACTTTCTAGCTGTGTCATCTGCAAGCTCCTTTGTGACATGGCTTCTCACCTACCTCTCTGCCCTTACTTTGACCTCTGCTCCTGCCACACTGGCCTCTGATAATGCCAAACTCAGTCCTATCTCGGGACTTAAAACCTTGTCTTTCCCTCTGCCTGGAATTTCCTACTCTGAGATCTATGCACCAGAGTAGCAGTGCAGCCTCAATTCAAATGCCACCTTCTCAGAAAGGTCTTTTTTTTTTTTCTTTTTTTTTGCGGTACGCGGGTTTCTCACTGTTGTGGCCTCTCCCGTTGCGGAGCACAGGCTCCGGATGCGCAGGCTCAGCGGCCGTGGCTCACGGGCCCAGCCGCTCCGCGGCCTGTGGGATCTTCCCGGACCGGGGCACGAACTCGTGTCCCCTGCATTGGCAGGCGGACTCTCAACCACTGCACCACCGGGGAAGCCCAAGAAAGGTCTTGACTAGTTATGGAATCTTAAAGGGGCCTCCTTTCACTCTGAAGCATTCCACTCCCTACTTTCTCTCTCTGCTCCATTACTTTGTTTCAGTCCTTCCATAACCACATCTAAAAGTATATCTATCAAATAAAATCATCTTCATACACAGAATTTTAAAAAAGTAAATCGTTCCTCTGTCTTATAGTCTTGATACTCCCCCCAAATGTTTGTTCCTCATGCAACACTTTGTCAGTCCCGTCAAGCTGTATCTCCTGTTCCCTATTCCCCGGGCACACAGGATTCAGCTGTTATATGTGGGCAATCTGCCTAACTTCTCCAACCTACTGCGTTCCCTGTACAGTAGGGACGGGGACAGGACTTCCGCTTAGGATTAGCAGGAGGATACAGGGTGATAGTACATATGAAGAAGGGCTTACTGCTGTGCCCGGCAAGAAATAAGCCCTCTGTAAACAGATGCCACAAACATCACTATTGATGTAAACAAATTCCACAAGCTCACCCCTCCCAACGCCATGCCTCTTCCCTCTTGTTTCTCATCGATACCCTGGGAGGAGGAAAGAGTGCGATGGGACAAATACTGCGATGGCACTCTCCATATCAGACACCGTGGAGGCCTAGCGAAAGCAAGGCCCTCTCCCCACCGGAAGTCTGTCACCCTCCCATTCCACCATACCTGGCCAGCGCCTCTTGCGCGCCAGGTGTGGCAGCAAGTCGTGACGGGACAGCACGCGCAGGAGTTGCCCCAGCAGCCGCAGGTTGCTCTCGTCGCACTGCCCGCGGCGCTCCAGCTCCAGCAGCAGCTCCAGGCCGCTGCGGGCGCGGGCCAGGCCGCCGGCGGCGCCGGGGACCTCGTCCAGCAGGAAGGCTAGCAGCTCCAACTCGCACTCGGTCAGTTGCCCGCCCACCACCTCGAACACACGGTGAAGCGACAGCATCCCGTAGTAGTCCAGGCACTCATCCTCCTCCCAGCTCGGGGCCGGGGTCGACCCGGACAGCGCCATACCCGGGGGAGGGGGGCGGAATAAGCTCAGAACCAGGGCCTAGAGCACACACAACGGGGAGGGGGTAGTGGTCAGCGACGCGGGGACCCGAACCTCACCCCCGCCAGTGCGTCTCCCCGTCCGCGTGCCGCCGGGCAGGGCCACCCTCACGTCCCAGACGTTTTAGCCTCCCCCTTCTCCCGCAAGAGAATGGTATCGCCCGAGGTCCCCCTAGTAACAGGTCGAGACGCCAGACCCCGCTTGTCCTCCGACCAGTCGAGCAGGCCCAGCCCGAATGCCCCTCCCCAGGTGGTATGTTCCGAACAAGCCTCCCACCCGACTAAGTGACTCGTTCCGAACAAGCCTGGGGGCCCAACGCGGGGCACCCCGCCAACTGCCCTTTGACTATGGGTACAACTGTCCAGACATGTTCCTTGGCTGCGTCCAGAGGTACTGTCCGATCAGCCCCACAGCTCCACCTAAGTGGTACAGTCCGAAAGTGACCCTCTGCCCCCTACAATGGGACCGACCAAAGCAGCCCTTAGCTCCACACAGGTGGCGCTGTGCGAATCCGACCCCTTCGCCCTGTAAGGGTGGTACCGCCCTCTCCCCAGCACCCAGGTGGTCCGGTCTACCCGCCACCGGTAGCTTGTAGGCCTCTCCACATCCTCACCGAATTCCAGCGCCTCACGACTCCTGGGCGACGGCCGCAGCCACTTGTTTTGGATCTTTCTGGCACCTTCTCTATTATTACGCCTGCGTCACCTCGCTCCTCCTCCTTCCCCCAACTCGCGCAGGTGCGACCGCCACGCCCCTTAGGCGCAAGCGCAGAGAGAGGTTTCCAAGCCCCTCCCTCCGGGCCCGCCCCCAACCGTAACGTCCGGCCGCCCTGTACTGCGCCTGCGCAGAGCGAGAGCGGTTCCGTGTCTGGGCTGGATTTGGTACCATTTTGCTGGGTCGCTTCTGCCGGTGACATAAGCTACAGGGTCCTTGTTGCCCTCACGACCTGTTGAAACTACTTACGTCACGGACTACAGCCCCCTCCTAATCACGACCTAGACGCCCACATTACCACTGCTCCCAGCAGCTGCCCATGGCAAAGGACCACAATCACGACCGTACTGGCTCCGAGTAGCACCCAGGTCCCTTATGATCCGGACTTGGACTCCCCTCTGTTAGACTGCCCCTTACTTCTTTTGGCGACCTACATCCCATGTGTGCCATCTCATGATCTTGACTGCAATCCCTCCTCATCCAACAGAAATCTCCCATCTATAAGTTCCTTCCCCGATCAAGACCAAGACTCCCTCATCTCATCTTAGAAATCAATACCTCCTTCCTGATTACAATAGGCCCCTCCATCTCCACTGTGCACCTCCTGATGGCGTCCATCATGACTCCCCCATTACACTCAGACTCCCCCATCAAGGAACTCTAACGCCTCCCCCCATAACCCCTTCCAATCTCTGCCCTCCAAGGTCACGGGGACTCCCAATAGCCCCTCTTTAACCTGCATCTGCCAGTTTCACTCTGGCAAGAGCAGGTCTCTATCAGGAGATTCGGCATCGAGGCTGCATGTCTGAGCACCGCCACCCTGCCCCCCACTTAGGTGACTCAAGGTCAGGGCCCGCTCGTGCCTTGAGACAAGGCCCCTCCCCGGACCTGTTCCCACCCCCGGAATTATCACCCCTTGGTAGGCGGAAGGCCTGGGTCCTGCCTGGCACTGGCTCAGCACTAGCTCTGCTTGGGCTGAGGCAGTGACCTCCGAAGAGTCCCTTCCCCTCTCCCTGATGGCAGTTGTCACCTATTGAAATCCAATCCTGGGCCGGACACACAGTAGGCGCCCAATAAATGAATATCATTAAATCAACTAAAGAGGGTGAGGGAAGGGAAAGCAATTTTACAAACAGGGAAGGACTATCTATGTCCATGTTAGATGGGTTAAAGTGAGCATCCACGGTGTATCAGGCCCTGTGCTGACTGCTTTTACCTTTTTGATTTCATCCAATCCCCTCAACAGCCTTTGAGATGGATGTGATTCAAGCCCATTTTACATAAGAGTAAAAGTGAGGCCCAGAGAGGGGAAGTACCCCAAGTATGTTTGACTCCAAAGCTGTGCTCTCAGAGATGCTCTGTGTCTTTAACTATGAAATGACAGTTCTGTCAAGGTCTCCCGCCACCCAGTCCACTTCTCTCCACTTAACTTTCAGACTTGGCGGAGGAGCGGCCCGGCAGAACTGCGCAGGCGCTTCTCCGAGCCCGGAGCCCCGCCCACAGGGCACAGTTGTGTGCGTGGAGAAACTCGCCGAGCCCCGCCTAAGCGTCCATACGCAGGCGCAGGAGCGCGTGCCCTCCGCTTTCGGCTCTGATTGGCCGCCGCGGGTAAGGGCAGCGCCCAATGGGAGGCGTGGATAGTGAGGGGGTCCCACACGCCTGGAGCCGAGGGTCTGTGTCAAGAGCGGCGGGGGTTGCAGGAGGCAAGAGAGACGGGTGAGGGCGCCGCGGGGCGGGCCGGGGAAGAGAGAGCTGGGCTTACGGAGAGGGCGGAGGGAGAACGAGGGGGACTCCGGGGGTCGAAGAGCTTTGGGGCCTTCGCTAGGGCGGGAGCGACGCGGAGTGGAAAGAGAGTGCTGCTGCTTCTGTGCCCTGGAGTGTTGATAGAGCGCCTGAGGGGTGCAGGACCCTACGCTTGAGCCCGCCCGGCCCCCACCGTTTGCAGGGAACTCTCAGGTTGCGTAGTTGTTAAGTCTGGTCAGAGAAAAGGGATGTGTTTCAAGAAAGTTGAACTTCCAGGCCCCTGGTGGGCTCTTTCCTGGAAGGACTTTTATTGGTCTACTGTATAACAAAAATCCATCCTTCCCCCCAGTGATTCACAATCCAGGATTGGGAAATGGGGAATGCAGACTAGGAAAGTCCAAATATCAGGTCCTTCGGGCCATCTTCTAGACATTTATTGGGTGCCTACTTTGTGTAAGCCTTGCACCAGGCACTGGGCCTCGCTGGAAGGGAGTTCTCTGTTGGGAGAGGGGCTGTAAACGATGCAAAGTTGAACTGTCAGGCCCCTGGTTGACTGTTTCCAGGAAGGTCCGTTATTGAATGGCTTTTGTGTACCAGGGCCCGAGCAACTCAAAAATTAGTGAGGGAGTTGGAAAGTTTAGCTCTTGGGCTTTTAGTGAATCATTTACTTAAGGAACATTTATTGGAAAGCAGCTGATAGCAGGGCCCTGTGCTGGGCCTTGTTATTGTGGGAATTCACAGTCTAATAGGAGGGCTGGTCTGATGGGAAAACTGGAATGTGCACCAGGACAGTTAAACTCTCAGGGCCACACTTCCTGGAGGGAGCATAATTCATTGACCAAATCTACTCAGTGCTTGTTATGGTGAGACCTCTGGGAGCTAAACAGGAGCAACTTTTGTGTGCAGAGCTGTAAGCTGAACTCCACCTGCCCTCTGGCACTAACAGATGAGTTGAAGAAGAAATGGAGATGGTGGGGATTATATTTGGAAAATTGCTGCTTAGGCCTGCATGGGCGGCAGTCATTTGCTGTAGGGACTCTGAGCCCCTGTTGTGTGGAGGGGCCTGCGTTGGGCTGAGCCCACACCTGTAGAGGGAGAGATGGGGCACATAGAGGAAAGTTCAAAAGTTAAAATCCCTGTCCTTGGTCAGTGGCTTTGTTGGTGACAGCAGCCCCTACAATAAATCAAACCTGCCCTGCCAGCAAGCTCAGTCTGGTGAGGAGCACAGACTGTATCCCAAGTTCATGATATTTGCTGTGATGGAGCTGGCACAGGATACCATAAGAACCCCAAGGAAGAGGGAGTGGCCACCACCCTGTGGATGTAGAGTTTGCTAGAAAAGAAGAGAGAACTTTGTTGGCAGAAGGAATAGCAGCATCAAAGACTTAGGGTCGGGGCTTCCCTGGTGGCGCAGTGGTTGAGAGTCTGCCTGCTGATGCACGGGACACGAGTTCGTGCCCCCGTCCGGGAAGATCCCACATGCGGCTGCGCACGTGAGCCATGGCCACTGAGCCTGCGTGTCCGGAGCCTGTGCTCCGCAATGGGAGAGGCCACAACAGGGAGAGGCCCGCGTACCGCAAAAAACAAACCAAAAAAACAAAGACTTAGGGTCTGGGCTTCCATGGTGGCGCAGTGGTTGAGAGTCCGCCTGCCGGTGCAGGGGACACGAGTTCATGCTCCTCTCCGGGAAGATCCCACATGCCTCGGAGCGGCTGGGCCCGTGAGCCATGGCAACTGAGCCTGCGCATCCGGAGCCTGTGCTCTGCAGCAGGAGAGGCCACAACAGTGAGAGGCCCGCGTACCGAAAAAAAAAAAAAAAAGACTTAGGGGCCAAAAACAACATTTCTGGAGAATTAGAAGTAACCGTTCTATCTAAGCTTTACAAAGTACCAGGGACTTTGTGGTCAGTACTACTTTTAGTCCATTTCACAGATGAGAATACAGTCTCTGAGAGATGAAGTAAGTGGTGGAGCTCAGATTCAAGCCAAAGGCAGGGGCTTCCCTGGTGGCGCGGTGGTTGGGAGTCCGCCTGCCGATGCAGGGGACGCGGGTTTGTGCCCCGGTCCAGGAAGATCCCACATGCCGCGGAGCGGCTGGGCCCGTGAGCCATGGCCACTGAGCCTGTGCGTCCAGAGCCTGTGCTCCGCAACGGGAGAGGCCACAGCAGTGAGAGGCCCGCGTACCGCAAAAAACAAAACAAAACAAAAATACTAACCAAGCCAAGGGCAGTCTGGTCCATAGCCTATGCTCTTAAACACCTTGCTACATCTCTCTGTGTACAAGTAGAGAGAGGAAAGATGCTGCACAGAGAGGAAACTGCACAGGCCAAGGCCAAGAGACCCCAAAAGACACATTCTATTCTTGGAAAGGGTGTGACCAGCCCTCTGGGTAAGGAGGGTGGCATCAGAGGCCAGACTGAGAAGGTCTGTCTCTCTTCTGCAGATACCTGGCCGCCATGGGGTGCAGTTCAGCTACAGGGTCACAGGCTCACTGAAGACTGAGATATAAATATTGGATCCAGACTTGCTGATTGTTAGAGGCTGGTGAGTGATGGGACAGGCAAGGGAACTCCTGAGACATCCCCCCTCCCCTTGAGTTCCTGGTCTCACTAGGCACCCCCTTCTTTCTCCAGGTACTGCCTTTTGCACAATGGCAGAGGTGGTGGCTGAGGCAGCTGAAGTGGCTGAGATGCCAACACAGATGTCACCAGGGGCAGTGGAGATGTCAACAGTGATGTTAGGGGAGAAAATGGAGATGTTAACGGAGGTGACTGAGATGACACCTGGGGAGGCCCTTGCCTCGTCCCTCTTCTTCCAGTTCATGTGCTCTGAATGTGGCAGCCTCTACAACACACTGGAAGAAGTCCTCTCACACCAGGAGCAGCATGTGCCCACTGTCACAGAGGAGGAGGCGCTGACCAGCCAGGACGCTGGCCTGGAGCCGGAGCTGGTGCCAGGCACTGAGGATGGGCCTTTCCAGTGCGGTGAGTGCAGCCAGCTCATCCTCTCCCCCAGCGAGCTCCTGGCCCACCAGGATGCCCACCTGCGGGAGTCTGCGAGCCAGATCCGGTACCAGTGTGGAGACTGCCAGGAGCTGTTTCCCTCACCTGAGCTGTGGGTGGCTCATCGGAAGGCCCAGCACCTTTCTGCTGCTGCAGCAGCTAAACCTCCAGTGCCACCTCCTCTGCCTCCCCTCCCCTCGCCACCTCCACCCCCTGCTCCACCCGAAGTCAAGATGGAGCCCTATGAGTGTCCTGAGTGCTCTGCCCTGTGTACCACCCCTGAGGAGTTCTTGGAGCACCAGGGCACCCACTTTGACTCCCTAGAGAAAGAAGAGCGCAACGGGCTAGAGGAGGAGGAGGAGGGTGAGGATGAAGATGACGACGAAGAGACAGAGGACGAGGAGGAGGCAGCAGCCGAGGTTGGTGATGATTCTAAGGGAGCTGACAGGTCCACAGCCGGCCAGGCCCAGGGCTGTGGGGATTGTCCTCAACGCTGCACCTCAGCAGGGGCACGCCGGCGACACCGGCGGGCGTCCCGTGGCCCAGCGTCAGCGGCTCACCCCTTCCACTGCAGCCAGTGCCAGCGCAGCTTCAGCTCGGCAAACCGGCTTCTGGCTCATGGCCGGGCCCATGTTGGTGGCACACACGAATGTACGACCTGCTCCAAGGTCTTCAAGAAGGCAGCCTCACTGGAGCAGCACCTGCGGCTGCACCGCGGCGAAGCCCGCTACCTCTGCGTGGACTGTGGCCGCGGCTTCAGCACAGAACTCACGTTGGTGGCCCACCGGCGGGCCCACACTGCCAACCCACTGCACCGCTGCCGCTGCGGCAAAACGTTCAGCAACATGACCAAGTTCCTCTACCACCGGCGCACACACGCCGGCAAGAGCGGGGCACCTCCCATGGCGGCGGCGGCCGCCGCCTCCCCGGCTCCTGCCGAGCCCACGCCCCCCCCGCTGCCCCCTGCCCCACCCACCCAGCTGCCCTGCCCGCAGTGCTCCAAGTCCTTTGCCTCCGCCTCCCGGCTCTCCCGGCACCGGCGCGCGGTCCATGGGCCCCCTGAGCGGCGACACCGCTGCGGTGTCTGCGGCAAGGGCTTCAAGAAGCTGGTCCATGTGCGCAACCATCTGCGGACGCACACGGGCGAGAGGCCCTTCCAGTGCCATTCCTGTGGCAAGACTTTTGCTTCTCTGGCCAACCTCAGCCGCCACCAGCTGACCCACACGGGTGTGCGTCCCTACCAGTGCCTGGACTGTGGCAAGCGCTTCACGCAGAGCTCTAACCTGCAGCAGCACCGGAGGCTGCACCTGCGGCCAGTTGCCTTTGCCCGTGCACCCCGCCTCCCCATCACCGGTCTCTACAACAAGAGCCCCTACTACTGCGGGACCTGCGGCCGCTGGTTCCGTGCCATGGCGGGCCTGCGACTGCATCAGCGGGTCCACGCCCAAGCTCGGACGATGACACTGCAGCCTCCCAGATCACCCCCTCCTGCCCCACCCCCGCCCCCCGAGCCTCAGCAGACTATCATGTGCACCGAGCTCGGGGAGACCATTGCCATCATCGAGACGTCCCAGCCACTGGCACTTGTGGACACGCTGCAGCTGTGCCAGGCGGCACTGGGGGCCACTGAAGCAAGCGGGCTGCTGCAATTGGACACGGCCTTTGTGTGACACAGCTGAAGAGCAACAATAAAAGAGTTTGGTTGCAGAATCAAGTGTGGGCACCTCTGGGGAGAAAGGGGGCCACGCCCTGGCAAGCCACTCTGGCGCCCACCGGGTACCAGCATTCACCCTGGCCTCTTACCCACTGACTTCTCAGAATGGCCCCACCAGGCGTCACCTTTCTCTGCCTGAGGGGACTCTGAAGCTCTGAGACACGATATGATGTGTCCCGGTCACCCCACTGCATTGCAAAGCGGGGTTCTCCAAGGCTCTTTGCTCTGCATCACCCTGGTGCCCAGCAACATCAGGTAACCTTTCCTGAGCCCCAACCGTGTGAAAGCTCTGTGCTGGGCCCTGTCACATACCTCTTCACGTCCTCTGCTTGTCCCCCCGGCCCTAGCCTTCTCTGGACTCCCAGGATTTGGCTCTGCCTGGTGGAAGAAGGCACTTGACTTCTCTGGGCTTCCTTGATCTCACTTTCTACAACGTGGAGGGAAATCTGTAGGTACCCTGGTATTCAGCTGCAGGTGGGTGATGTTGGAAACCCAGGAATGAGTCAGACATGGGCTCTGCCCCAGAAGCCATGCAGTGTGGTAGGAGGAACACCCACAAATACAGATGGCCTTGCTCTCTGAATGTCTTGTTGATTTATTCAGCCTGGGTGTCCTAAGGCCTCCCTCCCGTGTGCTGGGGGCCAGAGATGAATCAGGCCTCTGCCCTGCCCAGGTGGGGACAGATAGATCTCAGCCCCAGGACCCTCAGGGCTGCAGCGGGGATGTGCAGGGACAGTAGGATGCCAGAGCAGGGAACAAACCTCCACGGTAGATCAGGAGTCAGAGACTTCCTAGAGGAGTTAATCTTTGAAGGAAAAGTAGAAATCTCCTAGTGGAAGACGAAGAAAATATTCCAGGCAGGCAGCACTGCAAGGAGGGTGAGTTCTTGGTATACTTGGAGGTCGTCCAGTTATTGACAGCTACAATAACAGCGAACATTTGACTGCCCGGCCATGGCAGGCACTGCAGTTAGCACTATACAAGTATAATGATCTCAGCAGGCCTGTGTGATCTCAGTATTATCCCAAGTGAGAAAACAGGGACAGAGACTCACCCAAGATCTCATCACTGGGCAGAGGCATTGGCCAAGATTTGAATCCATGTGGTCCTTTTAGCCCATATCTGTAACTGATAACAGCTGTGGACTGATTGTGACCTGAAACCACTGCAGGGGGCGGGGGCTTAGAGGAGGAGTCATGGTAACTGGAGGAAAAGTGAGCCATTGTCACAGAGCAATTGGGGTTTAAGGGGCCTCAAAAGATAAAAAGTCTTGGCAACAGGAAGGAATCCCCAACCTTTTCAAAGGTTACCTGGGCTGACAATCCTTCCCTTTCCAAATGAAAGTAGATGATTTATGGCAGGTCCATGGGGAAGGCTTGTCTCAGGCCTCTGCAGACCAGGGTGCTCGGACAGGTGCAGCAGGACATGGCTGTGGCTGAGCTGTCTGGGAGGGAGGCTGGGCAGAGGAGGGGCGACAAGGCAGGGAAGGAGGGAAGCCTAGATCTGGGAAGGCCTTAAAAGCCAGGCTAAGAAGTTGGGGCAGTGTGGGGGATGTGATGGGGTGAGGGTCATAGGTGGGGTTAGGGCTCCCTGGCATCAGGGTGGGGCAGAGGAAACTGGAGATGGTCCAGGAAGTAGAGGATGGGGCCAGACCTGGGCAGAGGCCATGGGGGTGGGAGGAAGGTGTAGGACACCCTCAGTGACCTCATGGCCCACTGGGTGTGAGCAGCCGGAAGGGGTCCCCAGGAGCCCGAGGTTAGCCCCTTGTCCAGACCAGCCCTCCTTCCCTTACCCAGTCCACTTGCTCTATGTGTTCATCCTACAAACAAGGTGACATCTGGATGGTGTTGAGCAGGGCGGGCCAGGGCTTGCTCTGGGCAGTATACAGATGCCCCTGGGGCTCGCCTAAGCAGACAGCGGAGCCCAGATGCTACAGGAACAGTCCCTGAACACCCTCTGGGATATGTTCTAAACTCTTCTCCTTTTTTCTTCACAAATGGAGTCCAGTGGAGGACATGTCAGTTGCTCCTGTCCAGGCTCCCTTTTACTTCTAGGGCCTCCTGCCCTCGCCTACCATTGGCACCATGTGGAGGAGATGCCATTTTCCTCTGGCCATGGCCCCACCACCTGGCCCCAGCATGTTTTCAAAGCAAGGGCAAAAGCCACACCCTGCAACAGCCTTCCCAGGGGTGTTACTTCCCAGCATCCCTAAAGAGGTGGGCCAGGTGGGGCCCTGTTAAGAAGGAAATGAAGGCTTGGGGAACTGCTAGGGTTTGGGGACAGCTCCTCTGCCCCCATCCATGCCCACTAAGAGTCTATACCAAGGTTGTCTTGGCCTGAGTGACCCACCCTCCATCATCCTGTGTCCCCCTGAAGTGGCAGGTAGCTCAGGCTATGAGATAGGGAGCCTTTTGTTCAAACCTTGACTTGGCCACCTATACTCTGTGGCCTTGACCTATCTGATGGCCAGTTCTCTCACCAGTCACCTGGGAATGACAGTGCTTCCTTCCCTCGGTGGAAGCAGATGATTTGTGCTGCAGCGGATACACCAGAGCTAGCTCATCACAGGTGCAGAGGAGGGCTGGAGCACAGGAAGCTTGGGCACCTGAGCCAGGACCAGCCTGGGTTCATCCCACCCTGTCCCCCTGCCTGAGACGCAGCCCACTCCTGTCCCCCAGGCACCTCCCTCACCTCTGTGAAAACAGGTGTCCAGACAGCAAGCAGGTTTTCATGCCAATAATTTATTGAATGGAGGTCTGTACACAGGCAAACCTTACTGTGAAAACTAAGACGTCAGGAGCTCCCCCACTGCCCCTGCCCTCCAGGATGGGGAGAGGAGGGAGGAGGCCTTAGGGGCAGGGCACAGGAGTGGGGGACACAGCTGTTGGAGGGGAAAGGGCCAGTTTGGACGGTGCGAATCGACATTTTCTTTAAGAAAAAAATTATAACAATCTATTTACACCCGGGGGCCAGGGAAGGGAAGAGGAGGAGAAGGGCTGGTCTGGTTCTATTTACAAGGGATACAGGAGGGGAGGGGGGTTGGAGGAGGTGGAGACCTGGGGGGAGGGGAGGGAGCTGAGGGGGTAGGAGGTCCTCATGCCGCCTGCCCCCCGCCCCCCAATCCCCGGTCCTTCCTTCTCTTCCCTCCCCACAACCAGTTAAAATCCTCTTAAAAAGCCCACCACAGGGGTGAGGCTGGTGAGGGAGGGACTGGAGGTGGGGATAGGGACTCATTTACCTCTGCCCTCTAGTCTAGGGGCCCGCTCAGGGCAGGAGCTTGACAGGCTATGGCCCCCCTTCCCAGCCCCACTAGGGGCTCCCAGATGGAAGGGTAGTTGGTGGCGCCCTCAGGAAGAGTTAGTGAGGGGAGCTGTGGCATCGGTCGACTGCCAGTCCGGGCCGGTCTGAGCCTCACTTAAAGCTGAGGGGGAAGGAAGGAGCAGACAGTTAGCCTTTGCCTTTTAGCCCACCCCCACCCCCAAGAGCAGGAAGCTGGTGTGAGAGGCTACATTAGAAATGGAAAGCTGTCACTTTAGGTCTAGGGTTGCAAACTCAAATGCCAAAGGGCCAGGTTGGTCATTGAGTGACTCACCAGAAAGCCAGGCCCCACAGAACAGGGGGCAGCTGGACCTCAGCTCCAGCTGGTAACACTGCCCTGAGAGGCAGGCCCACTGCTGCCCAGTCTTATTTTCTTCCCCAAGAGAAACAGGAAATCTGGATTTGTACATAAAATGGCCCCAGTTTTTTACTGTGAGCAACAAATTTAACTTTTTGTTTGTTTGTGCAGGCTAAACTTATGTCTTTGGTTTTCCAGTTTGCACTTAAACACAAATACAGGCGATAATGCCTCACAAAGGTGGCCATTCACATGTAAAATATGCTTTCTGTCAGAATGTCAACAATTTTGCAGGAAACGCAGGGGTTGTGAAAACAGAGAACAGACCCGTCCCCACCCCGGGCTGAGAAATGCAGCTTTAATGCTCAGAAGATGGCCCCCAACTTACCTTGTGAGGATGGGGTGAGGGAGGCAGTGCCCGCCGGGGACCTCAAGTGAGGAGGGATGAGAATGGCGTTGAGAGATGGTTGGATGGTGAGTTCTAGAGACAGGAATGGACATGCCTAGTCAGGGGACAGGGCACCTGGAGACCCAGTCGGGGTTAGAAAGGGGCACCAAATAGGGACCCAGCTCTGGGCAAGGCCAGTTGCCTGGGGACACACGTAGCCACTGAACACTTTAAATGAAAAACTGGCAAGAGCCTAACACAGGAGATTGCAGAGTGCAGAAGAAATCGGTTTGGGTCTCCCAGAATCAGGGGCATTTCCTGAGCCCCAGGGCTGCCTTGCAGCCCCCCCTCAGCTCCCCACTCCGGTCTTCAACACCAAGCTCTTCACAATCTTTGGCTGCCCCTCCAACAACCCGGATCCCAGGCTGTGCCCTCACCGCCAGGACTGAAATTGAAGAGAGGGGGAAGCGGGCGGTTGTTGGGGAGCTGGGTTCCAGGACATCGCAGTTCATCAAAGAAGCTGTGGGCACAGGCTTCCAGCGGGGAGAGCCTCGAGGACGGTGTGTACTCCAGCAGGCTAGAGCAGAGTGCGATGGCCTCAGGTGGCGTTCGGGATTTGAACACCTTGGGGGGTGGAGGGGGCAGAGGTGACAAGGGTGAGATGCCCTGGGCTCTGGTATACTCCTGCCCACCTCCCACAAGCCCACTCTCCACATGAGGCAACTGAGGCCCGGCCTCTGAGGGGAGGTCAGTTTGTATCAGATGAGCAACCCGCTCAGGTCCCATGACTGTATGGGCCCTGCTGTGAGCATGTTTCCCCACCAGAAAAACAGGAGTCTTGCATTTATTGTGGGTCCTCGACTTTTAGAGTATGGGAAATTCCATAAACTTTGAAATGTGATTAAAGTTACTGACCCACTACTGAGCCATGACTCTAGCCAGGTCCCCAGACCAGTTGGCCTCCAATGGGGACCTCAGCCATGCTGCCTGAGCCCCTAGCCCTGCCCCACCTTTGTCCAGGGGTGAGCTTTAATCTGGGGGAACTTGAACTCCGTGTAGTTGGGGTTCATCTCTCGAATCTGTTCCCGGGTTGGTGTTCCCAGCACCTGTAGGGAAAGGGAGGGGTCTGAGCCAAGGCCCTTAGCACTTAGCCCAATCCCTGCCCACCCTGGCCCTGCCCTCACCTTGATGATCTCCACCAGCTGGTCTACCCCACTGTCCCCAGGGAAGATGGGCTGGCCCAGGAGGAGCTCGGCCAGTACACAGCCAGCTGACCACACATCTGAAGAGGAATGGGGCAGGGTCAGAGCTACCATGCCCATCCCCTGGCATACATTTCTATCCTTCATGGTCATCCTGAGAGATGCCAGGGAGCCCCATTTTCTCGGCTCAGAGAGGAAGTGCCCTGCTCAAGGTCACACACAGCTTAGGAACATAGGAGCCTGACTTTGAACCTCCAAGTCTACCTGACTGCACTGTACTCTCCAACCTAGATGTTTCCATTGCCTCTCTCCACTCTGTGACCCCAATAAGCCTTTTCTCTGCCTCTAGCTTCAGAGGACAGATCAACAGGCCAAGAACAGGTACCTGTGTTCTTTGGGCCTCAGGAAGGTAAAGCATTAAGTGGGCTGCCTTACTCACTTCTGGCCTCTATCCTGCCCTTGGGAATAGCTATAGGCCGGCAGTCACCCCTCCCCGGTCTGAACCTTGACCGCCACAGCACAAGCTCACATCTAGGGACCATGAAGTTTCCTCACACTGCCGAGGACTGTTCTCTTGCAAACACTTTCACACCCTCTCCTAACGCCTGGAAGTTGGCGCTGTCATCCCCAGCAACAGGGAAGGACACGGAGGCCCTGTGAGCAGGTCACACCCTCATGATGGCAAAGCCTTACCTCCCGATTCCCCCAACGTCACCGTCAGCCCCTCCCCCTGCCTGAGAAGAAAGGACTGACTGGGAGGTTCCAGAGCTGGTATGGACTCTGGAGTCAGGTCAGCTCTCATAGCCCAGCCCTGCCTGTCCCAGCCGTGTGACTGCGGGCAGGTGGCCTCACCACTCTAAGCTTCAGGCTGCTCCGCTGTAAAACGCACAGATGACAGCGTCACCTTCCTAAATTTGAGGACTGGCTAAAAGAACAGATGTTAAGCTTTTATCACCGAGCCTGGCAGACACACAGAAAGAACTCAAAAGCTGCCATGACTGCTATTCCCACCCCCACCCTCCCTCAAATCTGACCGATGGATGAGGTGTAATCAGTGGCTCCGAAGATCAGCTCCGGGGCCCTGTAGTAGCGAGAACAGATGTAGGAGACATTGGGCTCTCCTCGGACCAGCTGCTTTGCACTGTGGGAAGATATGCGTAGGCAGGAGTCAACACAAGCCAAGGGTCGGGATCCCTCCTCGCCCCTTCAGCCACCCAGCACACCCCGGGTCAGGCCCACCTGCCAAAATCGCAGAGCTTGAGGACAGCGGTGTCGGGGTCCACCAGCAGGTTCTGGGGCTTGATGTCGCGGTGACACACACCCTGGGAGTGGATGTAGGCCAAGCTCCGGAAGAGCTGGTACATGTACACCTGGGGCAGGCAGGGGACAGCAGAACTCCAGCCCAGCTCTCCCCGCAGAGCACACCCCTGCTCCACCATCTTGGCCTGAAGAGCCCTTCCACCCACTCTGCCTGACTTGAAAACAGTTCGCTGCCCCCTGGTTCTCAAACTCTAGTGAGCGCCAGAATCACTTGGTGGCCTTGTTAAAACGGACTGCGGACTGCTGGGCCCCACTCTCAGAGTTTCTGATTCAGTAGTTCAGGACGAGGCATTTGCAACAAGCCCCCTAGTGCTGGTGCTGGTCCATACTTTGGAAACCACTGCTTCAAGCACACACTTCAGCAGAAGCCTGATGAATAAGACAGATACATCAGGAAGGCCTTCTTTTAAAGCAGGCTGGGGAGCCTCACCAAAACCACTGGCTACAAGACAGGCTCAGCCTCCTTTGCCCACCAGTCACAACCACCCACGAGCCAGCCCCTCTCCAGCTGGATTTTCCTGCCACCCTCTTCCCTACTGACTAGGATGTAAGTGCCAGAAGAGCAGGGACCTTTGTGTTTCCATCACTGCTGCATCCCCCAGGGCCTAGACCAGTGCCTGGCACATTAATATCTGCTCAGGGAGGCTTCCTGGCCCCCTCCTCCTCTGTTCTCAGTGCCCTTGGCCAGAGATGCCACTTTCTTGCCCTGTGCCTGGTCTCCTCCCAGAAGACTTCCTTGATCCTTCTCACTCCCAAAGCAGGCAGGGCCTCCTCTGTTTCCAGAATCCCCTGTGCTCCTTCCAGTATGGCAGTTGCTAGTAGTTTTATAGTTCTCTGTGATGACACCTGTCTACCCTGTTAAACTGAGAGTTCTTCAGGAGCAAGGCCTGGGTCTCAGTCAACTGGGCCTCTAGAACTGCTCAGTGCTGGCCCCGGAACACAGGCAGCCACAGGACACATTCAACAAACCACACCACTGCTTCCTAGGAAGCGAGGTCCCACAGCTCCCACCACTGGTAGAGCCCCAGGGCTCACCTAGGCCTGGGGTACTTAAAGCCAGCAGGAGGAAAAACGGGGCCCCATGCAACCTCCAACAAACTCGCACCCAGCCTCCGCCTCCCAATGCAGCTGGCGGCTCCAGCCTTGTTCTCCACAGCGTCCCTAGGCCCATGCACTCATCCATTCGTTCAAACACCTCCTTACAGATAGTAACATACAGGGTACAGCACCAAGCACTAGGGAATAAGCCCGCACAGGTGATGAATCGACTCATGCGTTCCTGGCTCTGTGGACACTTCCCGCAACCCTGCCTCTTTCCCATCACCCCTCTGCCAAGGCTCCAAAGGCCAGGACTCTGAGCTCATCGTCTCCCCTCTGCATTTTAGGTCCCCACCTCGATTCTGAGCTAACTCCACAAACGCTAACCGGTACCAGTGGGCTCCCCAGCCTGGTCAGCCTGCCTCCCTGATTGAGTCAGGCCTTGGGTTGGGGCTGCCCTGCCTTTGGTGCGCTCCATCTCTGGGGGTATAGGGACAAGGGCAGGGAACGTGAGGCCTCCAGAGACCAACGTAAACTTGGAGATGAGGGAACCCACAGAGGCAGAAGCGTCTGTCCGGAGCTCCTGGCTTTGTGGGCCTGGGCCCCAGCAGCCTGCCTGCCTGCCTACCTTGACATAGATGATAGGGATGGTCAACTTGGCCTTGGTAAAATGGCGGGCCACCCGGTACACCGTCTCGGGCACATATTCCAGCACCAGATTTAGATAAAGCTCGTCTTTCTGCAGAGAGCAAAGAAGAGGTGTGGGGCATTGTGAGAAAAGAGCAAGCAAGGGGGGGAGGGAAGGTTTGTGGGGAATAACGGGGGAAGAGACCATCAGTCATGAAGAAGGCAGGCAGGCAAATGGGTGGAGTCAAAGTGGAGGACTCCTCCACACACTGAGGTCTCACCTTCTCCCCACTGGAGTAGAAAAAGTATCTCAGCCTCACGATATTGCAGTGGTCCAGCTTACGCATAATCTGCAGCTCTCGGTTCTTGGGGGCAAAGGAAGACAGCCTCAGAAAACCACCAGCTCTCCCTGCCTCCCCTCCCTAGCACCCCTCACCACAGCTCTACTCCCCCACTCCTGCTAACAAAGCCAAGCAGCTACTCCCTGTGTGTCCCAGCTCCAAGGCCCCATGGCGCAGCCCCTAATTCCTCACCCCCAGCCCACTCCCCTCACACACAAGCTGTGGGCTAAACTCAGACCACTTCTATGTGCTTTCTGCAGCCTACTTTTAAAAAATGTTTGATTTTTTGCTGAGATTTACCAATCAAATGACTTCACATATAATCTAAGTTTTCCAGCTTCTCTTTAAAAATCAGATGATGTGGCCACATGAGGCCCACCTCCCCGCCTGGTGCAAAAGCAACAACAGACAGGAAGTGGCCATCCAGTTCACCACTCCTCCCACCGCTTTCACTAGAGGCATCTGCGCCCTCGGACCCCGGCTTGGTTCCAGAGTCTCAGACTCCAGGCTTCCAATCCTCATCTTCCCAATGGGGATCCAGCCTCAACTTCTTCCCAGGAGACCCAGTCTCAGCATGCTTCTCTAGTCTCTGTTCCCCTCCGGGCTTCAGAGCTCCCTATCCTCAGATCCCTCTCACTTCTGGGACTCAACTATAATGAAATTCTGAGCAGCACCCTGGTGCTCCCCTGAGAGTCCTCACTGCCCAGGACCTAGGCTCTGACCTGGTTCCCTTCAGCCTAGGCTCAGTTCTCCTATATCCAGAGTAGCCTAGGATCCAAAGGGCCTCTACTAGCTCACAGGACACCTCTGTATGAATGAGAAAAGGGTATCCCTTCCTCAGACGGGACAGAGCCCCAAACCAAGGCATGTGCAGCAAAGGCAGGAGGCCTCCCTGCACCTGTCAAACCCTTGGGGCAGAGCTTGACCTTCGCAAACATACTCATTAACCCCACCAGCTTCCTTTCTCCTCTGGGCAGGGGTGTAACTCGGTGGTTAAGGTGAAGGGCTTGGGAATCAGATTCCAGTCTTGACCTTGGGCAATTCTCTCATCTGAGTCTCAGTTTCCAGTTTCTGCTTACTTAGAATGGGAGTAACAACAGTACCTACCCTCAGAGAATCTTTCCGTAAGTTAAACTCACCTATAAAGCACTTACAGCAAAAGCCCAACACAAGTCAGCTCTGGGCTCTCCTGGAATCCACATTCCCATCTCCCACACAACTCGTTCCCTTCTCCTCTGGCCCATGCTCAGACCCC
Source organism: Kogia breviceps (assembly GCF_026419965.1). Taxonomy (NCBI): domain Eukaryota; kingdom Metazoa; phylum Chordata; class Mammalia; order Artiodactyla; family Physeteridae; genus Kogia; species Kogia breviceps. Next base: position 10,653,347 of record NC_081327.1, read on the forward strand.
CATGGAAGCCCAAGTCCAGGACTCTTGCTGGAGTTCTCTCACCAGTCACGTGCAGTCAAACCTCCTTGTCCCTGTTCCCCCCAAGCTACCTTGAACCTCTTGTCCTGGAGAACCTTCTTGATGGCCACCAATTCCCTCGTGTCTGCCAGCCGTGCCTGGTACACGACCCCAAATGAGCCACTGCCAATCACTTTGATGTCTGTGTAAGCCACCTCCTGGGAGCGCTCTGGGCCTTGGCCTAGAGTGGCTACCACTGTGGTCACCTTCCCACTGTCACCTGGGGAGCAAAGGGAACAAAAGATCTACTGACTTTTCCCCTCTGGCCACCACACCATCGTGGGGCTGTGAGAGGGAGGGGAGTCACTACAGGAAGCTCGTTGGGGGGGCTCTTTGTCCCTTCCCCAGTCTTCAAAGGTGGCTACTGGATGCCTCCCAGTGCCCTTTCCCCTCTACCCTTCATGGAACCCCAAATCCTGACTCCTCCCATAGGGGAGGATACTGACACATAAAACCTCTTGCTGTTCAAGGGTTGGTGACCCCTAATTTCCACTTCCAGTAAGCAGCAAATCACTGGTCCCTTCTGATTTGAGGAGGCACCAACACTGCCAGATGTTGAATCCATCCACTATGAGCTGAACTGCCTTCTGGTCCCTCCTCACTGGGGAAAGCCTGACCTAACTTCTGCTGCTTGAGAGCGGTAACCCTGAGGTAATTCTACTTTAGAAAAGCACTAACCTTTCTCACAGCTCAGGGTATAGTGATCTCTTAAGTCCTCCCTAAGTGGAACTGGTAACTTCACCACTGGTTTCTGGTGACAGAAATGAATGACTCCTCCAGTAAGCGCTAGTGCCCTAACTCTCACGTTGGGGGGACAATTAGCTCTTACCCAAATACTTTGGGGCTAGAAAAAAACACTGGCCTGACCTCATCTGTGAGGTCCAGAGCCCCAGACCCCATCCTGTGTGTAACTGGTCCCTAATGAACAAGCACTTAATAGTGATAATGGTGAACCTGATCTCTATCATCAGGGGGCTATCCCAGCCTCAGTGCTTTCAAGGAAAGCTGTAATTCCCAACTCCGTTCTGTAAATGGCAACAAAATTTGGCGGCATTCTTGGGGGATAGTGATCCCTCTTCTTTGCACAACTGATGAAAGCTTCCCCAAAAAAAAGGAGGCAATGATGAATCAAATCCATTCTGAGAGGCCAGTGACACCATCTTTTGGAGGGAGATGATCCTACATAGCTATTTTTCCAGAGCCAGTGACATCATTCCTCAGAATGAAATAGGTATAACTTCACATCCCTACTCTATGGGGTGGAACTGGGACCCTCCCCTGCCCTCATTCCATTTCTGTGAAAGGAGACCCACTGACCCATCTTTTTTGAATAATACTGACTATGGACTTGGTCTAAAAAGTATACTGACTTCCAATCTATCCTCAAGAAGCAGCAATCATTAATTTCTACCATTGGGGGTACAATTCTACATATTATGGACAAGTTATGATAGTAGACCTAGTCTTTTAAAACGGAAGGTGACTATGTACCAGGTTTGGAAAGCCCTGGCCCTGTTCTTTGGGGACACAGCAAACCCAAGTCGCTGCTTCTAAGTGATATTCACTCCAAATCCCCGTGCTCTGAAGGGGAACACATTCAGATCCCTCCTTCTGGATGGTGATGATCTTATTCTTGTTCTCTTGGGAAACAATAACCCTTGAGCCCCATTTGCAAGCGACAATGACCCCTGATCCTGTTCTCGAATGGATGGCAATATCGGATCCCTGTTTTTAAGGCTCACGGACCCAAGACTTCGGTACTGGAAGAACAGGAACCTGTGACCCCTGTCTCTTAGAGGATTACTAAATCTAATTCTAAACTCCAAGTGATGGTAACCCCCCCAAATCCCTTTCTTTGGGATGGGGGAGAGCTCAGATCCCAGTTTGGGGAGGCACACTGACCTCGAGCTCCTCTCTAAGCGTAAAGAAAAACCTGATCGACGTCTAAGTGACTTCAGGGATCCGATCTCCACCCGCCACGGGCGACGCTAGTACTCACGGCCCAGCTTCACTCCGGGCGGCGGGAAGCTGGTGCCCGCGCCGGGGCCGCCGCTGCCTCCTCCGCCGCTGCCGCTGGGGCCACCCCCGGAGCTCGAGGCCCCCACGCCCCCGCCCATGGCTCCGACTGACGTCTTCCCGCCGCCGCTGCCGCCTGGGCCAGAGGCCGAACCCCCGGGGCCGCCGCCGCCGCCGCCGCCGCCGCCGCCTGGCTCCGCGAATGAGCTGGTCCGCGCCCGGCCCGAGCCCCCAGGGCCGCCTCCCGAAGGCGCGCCACCGCTCATGGCGCCGAGCGCAGGCCCAGGCCGCGGGGCTCGGGCTGCCCGGGTCGCCCCCGCCGCTGCCGCTGCTGCCGCCTCCCCCGGGCTCCGGCCTCTTCCAGGCCGCGCCGCTTGGGCTCGGGCTCCGGCTCCGGCTCCGGCCCAGCGCCCGCCGCGCGGCACGCCGGGAGATGCAGTCCGCTGGCTCTGCGCGCCGCCGTCGCCGCTGTCGGCCCTCACAGAAAGCCGCGCGGCACGTCGGGAAATAGAGTCCGCAAAGACAGAGTGGACTGCGGGGTTGATTGGTCGCTCTGCACCTCGGGAAACACAGTCCTGGGCAATAAATTGGCCGACTGTGCCCACAGCGGACCCTGAAGCACTTTCGGAAGTAGGATCAGAGTCGCACACTCACTCCATTGCGGCAACCGCGCGTCCCTAGGTGTGGCTCAGAAATGTAGTACTCCATCAATGAGCTGTGTAGACGTGATGCAATCCGGGAAACGGAGTCCAGTCGCTCACTCAGTATATTGACTGTATGCCGACCAGCGCCAGGTGCACTCTGGGAAATTGAGTCGGAGGCCGCGTAGCCGCCGCAATCGGGCCGTGAGGCAAGCCGGGAAATGGAGTCATTGCCACGCCCTCACCGCATTGCAGGTGTGAAGCTACTCCCAAAGCACGCCGGGAAATGGAGTCCCATGTGATCCCTAAGCCCCAAGTGGATACTGTAGTTCCGGAGATAGGCTAGGAAATGGAATAGCATTCCTCCTCCCTCGTTCGCTAGGCCGCAGTCCCCGCTGGAAAATGTAGTCAACACCGAGGCTTCAGAGCAGTTGCTACAGCGAGCCCTTGTTTCTTCTGGGAAATGGAGTTCAAGGCAGCCTTCCCACTGACTGAAGGGGAGGGATCTACCATGATCTTGAAGCATGCTGGGGAATAGTCCAGACCGGATCCCGACCCTTTGTGAGACGAGACTGCAGAGGCTTGCCGGGAAGTGTAGTCTAATAGGTACCTTCGGCAGAGCGTGAGCGAAAGGTGACGCCTAGGGGAGACTGAAGAAAGTTTCAACGCCTCCTGCCCCGCCTCCAGGTCCCAAGAAAGAGCCGGTCTATCGGGGGCTGCTGGAAAATGGAGTGCAAACACTCCAAGTTCCAAGTTTCCACAAATCCGGAAGGAAAACCCTCCCTGCAAACGATTTAGGAAATAAAGTTTCCGGTGGTTTCTCAGGACAATACAGTCTTCGGATACGGTCTAGCTTTTTCTAGCAATGCAGGTTGCACCAGCAGGCTGAGCCGAAGTTTGCAAGAAATGAAAATAGAATTTTTCTTGAACTCCCATTACGCTTTTTGCATCCTCACGCTTCCTAAATCACAGAATCCTGAAAGGCCCAAAAGAAGGAAGCCGGCTGCTAGGAGTAGCCTTGGGTTTTGTGCACGCATTATATCGCCCCACTTAGCGATTCATACCCGGAAGGACAGTAGCCCCAAGCGGTGTGTGTCTGTATGTGTTTGAGAGAGAGAGGGAGGAGAGAGGAGAGAGAGAGAGAGGAGAAAGGAGGGGGGGGGGAGAGAGAGAGAGAGAGAGAGAGAGAGAGAGAGAGAGAGAGAGAGAGAGAGAGAGAGAGAGAGAGAGAGAGAGAGAGAGAGAGAGAGAGAGAGAGAGAGAGAGAGAGAGAGAGTGTGTGTGTGTGTGTGTGTGTGTGTGTGTGTGTGTGTGTGTGTGTGTGTGTGTGTGTGTGTGTGTGTGTGTGTGTGTGTGTGTGTCCCGGAAGTACTTGGAACTAGAATGAAATCACTCTCCGCCCCTCCTGCCTTGTGGAATGATGGGAAATGGAGTCTCTAGACTTCACTTTAATCAGATCCTGTGATCACACTAATTGTCCTCTGCTTTCTGAATCCTGAAGAAAGTCTCGTCCACTCGGTCTGTAGCTGACCGCAATTCCCTGCGGAATTGACCCTACCCCTGGGGTAGGACAGACGGTAGCGCTAAAGCCTTTTCAAACTGCATTAACCAGAAGGCAAAGCGCAGTCACACTTCCGCTCTCTTCTCAATGAATGAGGCTGCATCACGCACGGCCCAGAGCGGGTGCTTCTGGGAATTGTAGTAGTTTCTCAGTCAAATAGTGTCTGCTGCCCTCTGGCGGCGGCTCGGAGTCTACAAGCAAAAATCCGAGTCAAACCCCAATGTCTGGGGAATCCTAAACTGGACCGAGAAGGTCTGCAAGGGCAGAGGAACAGGGCGGCATAGCGGCAGTTACTTAACGGTCAGAACCCGTGGGACATGTGCAGTGGGCCGCGCGCGGGCAACCGCCAGAGGGGATTGGGGTCCGTCGGAGTCTGAGGGCATCGGTCTGAGGGAATCTTACCCGAATGTTTGTACGAGCTGAGAACGTTTGCTGAGGGGTGCTAGAGCGGGTTGTAAGTGGTTATGAGGGGCCTATGGGTGTCTGGAGGTGCTCAGGGGAGTCTTTGAAGAGGTGAACTGGTCTTCCTGGAGACCAGTGAAGTTAGGGAGGACTTGGGGTGTCTGTAAAAAAGGTCTGTGGGAAACTGAGAAACTACTGGTGACTGAGGGGATGTCTGAGGATGGTTGAGAAGCATAAGGAAGGACCTTTGGCGGACTGTGGGAGTACTGGAGATTATCGATAAGAAGAGGGTCTCTCATGGGATGAATTAATTGATGAAGTGTCTTGAGATCTATAAAGGGCTTTATACTTGGTTATCAGAGATCCCGGAGGATGTGGAAGGGAGCAAAGGTACGGTCTTGCAGAAACTGTGAATAGATTTAGGTGGGTCATTAAAAATTAGAGGAGCCGCTGGAATTTTCAAGACCAGATGCCACCTGTGACATCCCACTCAGCCAGAATTTGGGGCAGGAAGTCTGCTTAGGCTGTGGAATAACCTGGAGAGCAGTTCTGGAGCTGAATGCCTTTGAATTCACAATAGACCCGGTTTAGAGGTGCTTTGAACGCACTAGAATCAGGTGCTGAGACTACTAGTCAGGGTCCTCCTCCTCCCTCCAGTGATGACATCCCTCTTTCTCCATCACACCACCACCACCACCAACTCAGCTGCATCTATGTTGCCAGGAGACAGGCCTCATCCCAACTTCCAGAAATAGCCCAGCGGCCCCCACCCTAAGGGAGTGACTTACATCACCCAGGAGAGGGAGCAGTTGCCCATAGGCCGCCAGGGGAGCCTCAGTTTCCTGCCAGTACCCCAACCCTGGATCGTCTCTTCACTGCCAGCGGCTATCATTTGGGACCACCCACCCTGGGCTGGCATGAAATGAGGATGAAACGAGTGGGTAGAGTTTCCAGTTCCTTCCCTCTCAGAATTACACAGGGTGATGTTTCACAGTGAAGCCAGTCCAACAGGCCCTGAGCCCTCAATTCTATCTCTTAGCAGCTGTGTGGCCTTGGGGAACTCCTTCCCCTCTCTGGGCTTCCAGCACCTCACCTGCACTGAACGGGTTGCGCTGTCTCTAAGGGCACCTCCAGCTTGGATTCCTCCTCCTGATTCTTTCATCTCTGATTCAAGCTCTCCAACTTGGGCTTCTAGCCTTATGAGCTCACCTCTCAGATCCTATGATCTTGAGATCCTGGTCTAGATCCAACGATCCTGGCTTTAGGAGGAGAACTCAGTTGTTGAAAGAACATGGGCTTCAGAGACAGACCTCATTTAAAGTCCTAGCTGGGCTTAAGGTCTTGGGCAAGTGATTTAAGTGAGCCGCGTGCCCCTACCTTGTTGGATGTTGGAGATAAAGCGCTGCAGCTCCCAACTAGGTACCTGGCACACAGTAGGTCATTCAATAGCAACTATGATGAAGCCAGTCCCTTCTTAACTTGCTGGCAGAGAATGTCTCCATGGTTTGATGAGATCACTAAGGTACCTTGCAAGGTCTACATTTCAAGAGACCCTGCAAGCCTGTTGCCAAAGGACTCCCAAGTTAACTCATAAGCGCCTCTAAGGAGAGTGATGTGTGGGAGAACACCAGAGGTAGCGCAAAAGGAGCTCCACGGAGGCATGACTAGGAATTCACAGAGAGGAAAGGCATTGTAAGCAGGAGAGCAAGGGCCATGGCGTGGTGTTGAAGAGCCTAAGGGGCTCCCAAGGATGAGCAGGTCCCCCATGGAAGAGGGGAGCAGTCAGAGGGCCAGAGCATGCCTGAGACCTTCATCACCAGGCCCAGGGGTTAAGTGCCACCCCAGGTCAGGAGTTCATTTCCCAGGCCTGGATTTGCCCCATTTAGATGGGGTTAGGCCCTCTGGCCATAGGTCCATTTGGGGGTCCAGTCTAGGTCCCTGTCCTTAAGAACCAAGCAAAGGCTATTGCCTTGCAGCGGCTGCACCCAGCACCCAGGACAGATCACTGCATCCAAAGGTCCAAAGTTTTATTGTTTTGAATACATTCTCCAGCAGCCCCCAACTTCCCTCCCCCCAACCCTCCATCCCCAATACAGAATAAGGCTTGACCACAGACCCCCAGCCCAGGGGCCCCAGCTGGGAGGCAGAGGGGGCTTCCAGTTTGGTTTCAGGGCACCCCCTTCCCACCTGCCTGCCTATGGGCTAGTCCTAGGAGCAGCTGGGGGTGAAGGGGTTGGACTGGCGCTGGGGTGGGAAGTAGGAGAGGGATAGCAGGCACTTGTAGAGATTTGTGGCCTATGGGCGGCACCCCTCACCCTCCTCCACCCCCAACCCCCCCCCCACAGAATTTTTGGTTCATCATAAAATGTTCCTCCCTCCTCTGCTGCAACCCTGTGGGGGGGTATGAGAAACCCAGGCACTCATGGCCCCTGGAGGGGCAGGGAAGGCAGGATTGGGGCTGAGGATGGCCGGGGGTGGAAAGGGAGAGAGGTACAGGAGGCAGAGAACAGGGAGGGAGACAAGGCTTTACTTCCTAAGCGATTGTAATAAAAAAGTTCCTGGGCTTTGAGGCCAGAGCCTCAGTTCAAATATAAATTCCCCAGAATGGAGGTGGCCCCCGTAACTCCCCCCTCCCCCCTACCAGTCTGCCCGGAGCTTAGAAACCCAGAAAGACAGGGGACAGCCCCCAGCCCTGGGCACCCACCCACCCTCACAGTTAAAAAAAAAAAAAAGAAATTAAAAGTTTTATACAAAACATGGGGGAGGGGAAAGGGAGGAGGCAGGGAAGAGACGAGAAAGCTGCCCTCACCTCCAGGGAATGGGGGGGTTAAGGCAGCAAAAGAGGCATGGGGGGGGTGGAGGGAACGGGGGTCCCCTGCCCACAGCCCTCAGGAATCTCGATGCTCCAGAGAGAGCTGGGCTGTAGCGTGCTGGAGGTCAGAACTCACCCGCCTTGGGGTGAGGGGCCCCCCAGCCTCCCCAGGCCCCTCCCCACGCACCTTCTTGTCCTCTCCCTCATCCTCGAGGCCCCCAGTGGGGCCCCCACCCCCCTCCAGGCGACAGTCTTCACTCCAGCGCCGTTTAAAGCGCAACTTGAGGGGCATGCATTGGGCTGCCCCAGGTGCCTCGCCGGGGTCGGGCTTCGGGGGTGCAGGGGGGGCACGAGGCGTCTTGAACACTTCCCCGTCTTCCTCATCCTCGTCGCTGATGTCAGTCACCTCCACCTCCTCTGACTCGCCTTCTGAGATAGGCTCCACCTTGATCTGGGGCGGGGGGGGCGGGGGGGGGCGGGGGGGGCGGGGGGGGCCAGCGCCCCGGCCCCCTCGGCCAGCCCGCCTGCGCCGCCACCACCACCGAGGGCACCGCCACTGCCCTTGTCAGCGCCCGCCAGAGCCTTCTCCCCAGCCGCCCGCTGCCGGCGTCCCAGTGGGGGCGGCTGGAGCTTAAACTTGAATGGAGAGGAGGAGGAAGAAGAGGAGGACGAGGCTGAGGAGGGGACTGGTGGGGTCTCGGGTGCCATGGGCGGCAGCGGGCACTTGTCAGCGCGCTGAGGCTGCGGCACCACCAGCCCAGGGTAGTGCAGGAAGGCGCGGGGGCTGAGGTGGTAGTTGTAGACGCTTTGGGTGTGGGCCTGCAGGTACCGTTTCATGTCCTCGGGGCTGAAGGAGAAGTGGGAGCCTCCCCCTGAGCCGCTGGGGCCCCCGCCACCACTGGGGTACATAGGGCTCAGCGTGGGTGAGGGAGTGTAGGCCAGGTGCGTGGGTGTCATGGGCAGAGCCGGTGAGAGCTGAGGGGGCAGCAGGGAGCCAGGCCCGGCTAGAGGCGACACAGGGAAAGGGCTGAGGGGCTCAGGGCCACCCCGGGGCCGGGGGTAGACACGGAAGACACCAGGGTCATGGGGCAGGCGGGCCAGCGGGGGCCCACGGAAGGCACCCAGCTCCGGGGGGCCAGGCGGTCGGGCCCGGGGGTCATCTCCCAGCGGCTCTTCCAGCTCTGACGTGCCATCGCTACAGTCACTGACAGAGCCTCGGCCCAGGCGCCGGGCCACCACAGCCGAGAAGAGGGAGGATGAGGACGAAGAGCAGGCCGGTGGTGAGCGGGGGTCCTCGGTGGGAGACAGCACCTCGGAGGGCGTTGAGGGAGGGAAGCGGAAGTGGCTGCCGCCGGTCGGCACTGGCGGGGCGCTCTGGGGCACCGCACCCCCTGGAGGGAGAGGGGAGACACGAAGTCAAGGCCCCCAGCCTCGCCTGGACATTCAGACAGACCCTGTCGTCCCTGAGGCCATGCTTACCAGCCCTTGTACTCACCAGCCAACCCCACATCGATGAAAGGGTAATTAACCAGCACCAGTTTGTTGAAGTTGAACTTGTAGGTGAACCGTTTCCCCTTAGTCTTATGCAGAATACGTTTGTTGTAATAATAGCTGTGGATGTAGAAACACCATCGGACGGTCAGTCACACGGGACCCAAGTCCAGACCCCGTACCTTGACACGTGTGAGTGCTGCTCACAAAGGGTGACCGAGAAACATGGGCCACCCATGAGAAATCAAGGTCCAGAGGGTGGAGGCCAGCTCTCCCCTCAGTTCTGGGGCCAGACTAGAGACCACGTCCCTGGCTGTATTCTCCCCTCAGGACACCTCGGTGTGACAAATGGTCTCAGAGAGGGGCTGGGACTTGCCCAAGGTCACGCAGCTGTGATTTGGACCCGGAAGGCAAACCCAAAGCCTATTCCCATGGGCCAGGGGCTCCCAACCACTGGGCAGCTGTCCACATCTGCCCAGGGGCCTCTGCCCTCCTCACCGCAGGGCCCGGCTCAGCTTGTCATAATTCATCTGGGGCTTGCACTTGCGGACACCCCAGAGCCGAGCCACCTCGTCGGGGTCCTTGATGACGAATTCCCCGTAGTCCCCCTGCCAGGCGATGACACCCTGGTACTCCTCCTTCCGCAGCAGCTCCAGGATAAAGTGCCACAGCTGGATCTGCCTCGAGCCGGGGGACGACTCCGGCTTGTAGGCCCAATCCGGGAAGGCAAACCCTGGGGACAGGAGGCAGGGGTGCGGCCCCGGGTCAGGGTGCCAGGTCTAGGGCCCTGGGGCCCATCCCAGGGTCCACCCCCTATCCCGCCCTTAACGTGGGGAAATCCGTCTCCCCCTGCCAAGCCAGGACCTGGTTAGAGGGAGACAGTGTGTGTCTGTCTGTGTGTGAGGGGGGCTAGACAGGAGCTGGGGGGAGGGGAAGCTGGAGCCTGCTCCAGCGACACCGGGAGAAACAGGAAACCGTCGGCGGCGGGTCCCGGGGCCAGTGCCAGGGGGCCAGGCACCAAGCCAGGCCGGCGGGCAAGACTGCCAGTGGGGGAGGGGCAGGAAGGGGCACACGTGGCCAGACGGGTTGGGGCTAGCCCCCCCCAGCCCACCCGCACTCCGGTTCAGGGTCAGTCACTACCACGCCGGCCCCCTGCCCCCGCCACACGACCTTCTCTGTTCCCCTCCTAGGAAGGTACACTGTCTCCCTCCCAAGACCTACCGGAGCCCTTACTCCCACCCTAGGCCCCGAGAGGAGGATTTTTTTTTTTTCTTAAAAGGACCAGGAGGGGTGGGGTGGCTGCTTGACGATGAGGTCAGCGCTTGCACACACAGAGGCTTCTGTCTTCCCTGGAGAGTGAAACCCAGACTGTCTGAGAGAGCGCCCCCCCATCAAGCCCTGGACCCTCTGTGCTGCACTGCCCTACCCAGACCTGGGCGCAGGGACCCAACCTGGCTGGAGGGCCTCAAGACTGAACAGGCACCGCTCGCTGTAGCCTGCTCCCCCGTCTGCATTCTCATCCTCAGATTCTTCCCTGCCCACCTACCTACCCGCCCCCAGCATTAACCTTGGGTAGAGGTTGGTGGTGGGCTGGCTCATCCCTAGAGGTGGTGGGCAGCCTAGGGGGGAGAGTTGGGGGGGCTGCGGTTGTTGTCATTTCCCAAACCCCCGGGTAATCAGGGGTCATCAATAATTCAGCACTAGGCAGCCGGTAATGGAGGGGCGGGAGGAGGGAAAGAGAGGAAGAGAAGGGGGGAGGCAAGACAGAAGCCCTGGTGCCACTAGAGGGAGAAGGCCAAGGTGGACAGCTAAGGATGGGCGGGGTCCCAAGTCCCAATCAGGCTGCAAGGGTCAGCCTCCCTCCCCTGGCCCTGGCTCACACCCCAGCTCAAGCAGGTACCAACCAGGCCTGGGGAAACATGGAACCTCCCCCAAAGACTCCACCCAAGTCTGGAATCCAACAGGGGATCCTTCCCTATGGGGACACAAGGGATCAGCAGTTCCTATTCCCACAGGGGCCACTCCCTCTAAATCAGAGCCGACTCTCAGGTCTAGTGGGACCCAGCTCCCTGACCCCTGGCCTTGGGTAGACTGGGATGGCCAGCATTCCCCACCTGGTCCCTGCCTCATTCAGAAATTCCAGCCTCAAACCAGCCCCTCAGGGCTCCAGGGATATGACCATATGACCTCCAGCTGGTCACAGACCTAGGGTACTGTATGTACCAGCAGCCCCTGCTCCATTCAGAAGTGACAGACCCTGACAACACCTTCCATGGACCCCAGCATCCACAGCCCCATCCCTCTCTTGGGAATCCAGGTGTTCACCCCTTTACGCTCACCCTGCTAGACAACCCAGGTCCGAGGGTCTTGTTCAGGGCCCAGAGGTCCTTGGGAACCCAAGAGTCCGCCCACTCCATGTACCCTCCAACCTCCTCCAAACTCCTGTCTCCCTTCAGGGCACCAAGCTTCGCACTCCCCCCCACCTAAACCCCAGTCTGGCTCTCTGACTCCGGGTGGGGGCCGAAGCCCCTGAGACATCAGTCTAGAGCTAGGGTGTGTACTGATTTCCACCCTCCCCCCAAAATTAAAGCCACCCTTCCCAGCCCACCCGCCCCAGCCTCCTTGTCCCGGTAACCAGGCAACGTGTGTGCAGCGACAGTCCTGGGAGCGGGGGAGCAGGAGGCTAAAAATAAACTTTGCAGAAGAGAAGGAGTGAGAGAGACTACATGCAACACAAAGGGAAGGGAGGTGGGGGGCTCTGGAAAGGCCTCAAGCTGCATTCCGGGGGCTGACCCAGGCCCCCTAGTTAAGCCCCCTCCCTGAACAAACCCCCTCCCAGGCCAGAACCCTGGCTCCCACTCGTGGCAAGGGCCCTCCCTATTCCCAGGCCCACCCCAAAGCCAGCTTTCCTCATCGGACATGGCATACATGAGGGCCTGTTCCCAGCTTTGGGGGGAGAAGGAAGATGAGGGGTGACGTCAGGGTGTCTCAATGGGGCTCTGTTCCCCAGGCTTTGGAGCCAGGAGCCAGGCACGGGCAAGGGGAGCATGTGTGAGTGTGTGTTGTGTATGGGTCCACGTGCTTAAAACAGGGAACCACCCGGCCCGCACCAAGAAAGCTTGGGACCTCTGGAGCATGGGGGGACAGCGAGGCAGAGACAGAGCAGCTGACACTGAGAGAAGAGCTGAGGACATTGCCAGACAGGGTGGAGAAGAGGCAGCAGACAGGAAGGGCTGGGGTGGCGGGGTCCCAGAAGGCACACCTGGGTCCCACGGAGGCGGGGTAGGCAATCTCCCAGACAGACTGTGGAAACCTGGGAGGGGGGTCTGCAGAATTCTTGGGCGCCCCTCAAATTCACATAACTGCCCTAACTTTTTTTAAAAGGACTCTGGGGGTCGGAAGGGAGGGGTAGTGATAGAGGAAGAACACGCCGGCCTCCTGGGGGGCCCCGCCACCTCCCCCAGTCCAGGCAGCCTTCGGTGGCGCCAGAGCCGGGAAGAAAACAGGAAGTGGGAAACAGCCGCGGCAGAGGAGAGAGGGGCCGGGATGGAGGATCGGATGGACGGGTGCGCAGCGGCCAGCCAGGAGGCAGATGCACCCATGGACCGACTGGGAGACCAGTAGAGGCCCCCGCCCCTTCCCCCAGCCAGGAAACCCACACGGCGCGGCCCCAAGACTGGGTTGGGGGAGCGGCCCAGCCGGTCCCACCAGGCGAAGGCCCGTAGCAGGGAGGGAAGACGAGGCGGGGTTGTCTGGGTGCCTCGGCCCCCTCCTCCGGCGAGGGGAGGCTCCCGCTGCCCCCAAGGCCCAGCGGCCCTGGAGCCTTTGGGAGCCAGAGAGTATGTGGGACGCACGTGACTGACCCTACTACACTCCGAACCCCTGCCCCACGCCCAGCCCCCTCCTCGGCCCCAATCCCCAGGCGCCGGAGCCCGGCTCGGAGCCCTTTAAGAGCCGCCCCCACCCGCCGAGCGACGGGGGGGCGGGGTGGGTGGGCCGGTCGGGGCACACACCCTCACACAGGAGCCCTAGCCGCGGCCGCCGCCGGGGGAAGGAAACAAGTTTGAACAGCGGCGCCTGGCCCCCTTCCCCCTCCCCCGTCCCCGCCCCGGGCCGGATTCCGACGGGGTAGACGGGCAGGGGGCGGCTGGGACCCCTCCCCCAGCACGCTCGGGCGCAAAGTCCAGCCAGCGAGAGCCCGGGGGCGGCGGGGGAGGGGAAGGGGGAAAGTCCGAGGGGGGGCGTTAATCCTGCTGCCCCCCGCCCGCCGACCGGGGGGGAGGGGAACCTTGGCCCCTTAAGGAGGAGCAAGTTGGCGAGGAAGAGGGGGGCGGAGGGAAGAGACGGCCGGTTGAAAGAGAAGAGCTGGATGAGGGAGGGGGGCGAGGGGGGGAGCCTCCGCGTCCACCCCCACCTTCCCCACCCTCCCCAACCCCGGGTCCCTGGAGGCGAGGGAGGAGGGTTCCCAGGTCTCTCCCGAGCGACCTTAAAGCCGCGCGTTCTAAGGTCGGAAACAAAAAGTTCCTTTTTCGAACGTTCGGGCTGCGCTTTGGAACTTTGCGACTCGGCGCGGGCGGGGGAGCGAGGAGCCGGCGGAGACGGGCGGGGGAGGGGCGGTGCAGCCCGGTCCCCGAGTCCCGGGCTCCCCACTCACGCCCTCCTCCTAGAGGCCATCCTGTATCCCCCTCTAAGCCGGTGCGGGGCACGCATCGCGGTGAAGGTCACGGGCCGGACCGCGCAGCGCGGAACCTGGGATAGCGGGCCCTGTGGACAGCCCCCCCGCACACACACACCCCGCACACGTCCCGGCCCCCAGAGTGCAACGTGACAGAGCGGCGGGGAGGAACCCAGCCACCCCCGTGATCCCGGGAGTGAGGGAGAGCCCAGCTTTCGGGGTCCAGGCAAGGAGAGAACCAGGACTCGCAGCACCCATACCACTGCGCCCAGAGCCAGGAATTGGGGGTCCGGTGCACACCCCCGCTCGCGCCGCAAGAAGCAACAGGTCTGGAGTGCTTGGGGGTCCCCCGGAACTGGGGATCACTCGGGCTCCCCCAGAACCCTTCAGCCCCCCCAAAGTTTCTCCGCCTGGTTTCCCGGGGCAACAAGTCTCCCCCACACGTGCTGCCCCCGCCCCCACCTGTGTCCGCCGGGGTCTTCATGCTGGGGGGCCCGGGGCGAGGCGCCCCGACTCCGGGCCGCAGCTCCCGGCGCCCGCGCTGCCCCGTCCCGTCCCGAGCCCGTCGGGACGCCCTCGCCGATTCACCCGGCCTCGCCTCTCAGAGCCTCTCCCCTCCCCGCCGCCGCCTCCCGGGTTAATATCGCACTCCGGGGCCGGGACGCCCACGCCCCCCGGCCGGCGACGTCACCGCCGCGTCGCCATGGAGACACTGCGCCCGCCCCCTCCCCGCGCCCTCACACACACGCACGCACGCACACGCGCACACACACAGAGAGACACACACAGACACACACACACACACACACACTCACTCGTCGGCGCGCAGCCACTGAGGACCGGCCGGCTCTAGGCTTAAAGGGGCCGCGCGACGGGGGAGGAGGGAAGGAGGGGGTTGGGGTGGGTTGGGGGCCGGGGGGTCATGACCCTTCTCTGAGGCTCCAAGTCTGAAGATAACTTAAGTCCTCAGGACTCGCGACCTGCCGCCCCTCCTCCTCCTTTCCTGCCCACTGCGGGGTCCAGATTTTCTTTGGAAGCCCGTAAGAGGGGTTGGGGGGTACCTTCTGATGAGTGTCAGAAACTTTTGTGAGGAGGAGTATGGACCTTTTGGGAGGAGGCAGAATTTTCTCTGCAGGGGGGCCGGGTCAGGACCTTGGAGGATGATCCAGGCCACAGCATTTCCCAGGCTGGGCTCACCATGTCCCCCCACCAACAACCCTGAGCCTGAATGGGGGCAGCTGTCCAGGGGTGGGGTGGAATGGGTGGGAAGCATTTCCCAGCATCGGAAATAGGGAGGCGGCTGTGCCCTCCGTTCCTCCAGGGATGGGGTCTTGGCCTTCCAGATAGCCCCAGTCCCAACTGGGGAGGAAGTGACCAGAGAGAATGCACGCGGGAGCCCCGCCCCCCCATCCTCAGACTGCAGCTGTCCTGGGGACACAGCTGGCGCCGGAGGTACCCACACCTCCACCTCCAGGGCAGGGGGTTCCGGGGATGGGGTCAGGATGCGAGGGGGTGAGCAAAGTCGGAACAAATGTGCTCCCAAGGGGCACTGGGGGGTCGCCAGGAGAGAGGAAGGCAGGGCTTAAGGATGAAGGCCAGCGCGTAGGGCAGTGTTAAGTCTGTTCTCTGCAGCTGGGAGGAATGGATGGGGAGCCTGAGGCTTTGGGAAACAGGAAATCAGCAATGATCAGATGGCCAACAGTAGAGGGCAAATAGAAGCTATATTCACAGGCTGATCCTGGAAACAGAGTCTCAGAAAAGACTCTGAGGTACCAAAGGGAATGAAGCGGGGAGGGCAGGGGGAGATGCTCAGAGAGAGTGAAATAAAGACAGGGAGAGACGAACAGGCCACAGAGAGGGAAGGCCTGAAGGGTCAGGCTCTGGGTGCTTAGGGCTTCAAGCACAGCCTCTGTTGCTGGGTTCCTAGCGGCGTTAGAGCAGAACCTCACCAGTGCCTCAGAAGTCTCAGGCCTCTTCCTCAGGGAGACCAAGGCCTCCCGGGAAGCATCACCCCCCTGGGGAATTATGTAACCTTGCCTACGGACAGTGCAGCTCCCCCACGGATATTGTAACCCTCTGGGAGCAGTGTGGTCCAGCAATGATAATCATCATCATTGTTATTATAACATCTCCCTCCCGAATTGCTAATGCTCATGATGTGCCAGGCACTGGGCCAAGCACTGTCAGGACATCTTCTCATTCAATCCTCACAAAACCCCAAAGAAGGGAATTACTATTGTTATCCCCATTTACAGATTAAGAAAATGAGGCTCAGGAAGTGTTGGAGCCAGGATTCAAACCCAACCTATCCAATTCAAAATCACCACCCTTAACCACTATATTTTACTACCTCTTTTACTGCCCCCCCCTCAGAAAAAGATAATGCAAAGTTTAAAAGATAATAGGTCTCTAACAGCCTCAGTGACCTCCATACTCCCACCAGCAAGACAGAGACTGGGGTGGCAACCCAAACTCTGCTATTTCCTGTACGTGACATAGAGCAAGTGAATTTATCTCTTTGAGCCTCAGCTTCCTCATCTGTAAAATGGAGAGATTAATAGGCCCTACATGATTAGGTTGTTGTGAGAAATCAGAGATGTGAGGTAAGTACGCAATAAATACTGGTAATAATTATTAGCAGAGTGAACGATATACCCTGTGGATGAGGTAAGCACCCCTCACCCTACAGACTCCAACCGTTGGCAATAAACACACAGCGTTGACAGTGAAATTTCCTGTTAATGGCATAATCCTACCCTGACCCAGCTGGATAACTCAATCCCACAGTTTCTGTGAAACACAATCATAGATGGTGGGTATGCCTCACGGGAGACTCTCAGCCATCCACAGAGAATGGGAGTGCCTGGTGAAAATGGCGTGTCCACAGATATTATAACCCCTCAGGGGTCTGTGTGACTCCACCATAGAAGTGTGGACTCTCTTGGATACTTCAGTTGTCCTGTGAACACTGAAAACCACCCCCAGGGATGGTGAACCCCACCATTCCTATGTGAAACACCTAGAGGTTGTGAACTTGTGATGGAAACTATCCATCACCACTGGTCATTCCTTGAAGATACACCATCCAACCAAGGCCACGTGAACTCCAATGAGTAAGGACCACCCCCCTTTCCTCAGTTCACAATGGAAAGCCTCCACAAATGCCCCTGGGGCTGGTAAAAAGCACAGCCTCTCACAGACCTAGGATGTGCCTGGGGTGAATAGTGTAACACCCCATGGAGAAAACAACTCTGTCTGGACAGAGAGGACACCCCGACTCCCATGGACTTAGTAGTTCTTGTTCCAGTTTACTGTCCTGACACAGATAACATTTATCCTATTGCCGTCAGGCAAAGGCATGGACAGAACCTATCCCCACAGGTGTCACAACTCTTCACAGACTTAACACCTACAAAGGAAACTGTGTGGATGATAAAAATCATAATTGCAACCCACCCATTACCCATATAGGCAATAATGAACCACTACTACTCTATTGTCATTCCCTTAGAAATAGTAGGACCCACCCACACTGTTTAGAGAGCAGAGCCACCTAAACAGTGTAACTATTGTCAAACAGAAAATGTCACCCCTTTACCCCTTTACCCTTCCTCGTCTCCCTGACTTGAAATGCTGAAGGGCCCCAGAGCTCAGTCCCGGGTCCTCTTCTCTTCTCCATCTACACCCATTCCTTTCACAATCTCCACCAGGACCACGGTTTCATATACCATCTCTATGCTGATTACACCCAGATTTCTATCTCCATCTCAGGACTCTGCCCTGAACTCTAATCTCACATGTTGAACGGCCTCATCAGTGTTTCCATTTGGATTTCTCGAGTTTTCCAAGTCATAATGGTCTTCTGGATCTCCCCCAAACTGTCCCCCACCTCCAGTCTTCCCCATCTCACGAAATCGCAACTCCATTTTGCTGGTTGCTCAGGCTGAATACCTTGGAATCATCCTTAATTCCTTTCTCTCATCCTACATCCAATCTGAAGGGAACTCCCATCAGCTAGCTCTTCCTTCAGCTGTTTCAGAATCAGCCACCCTCCCCTGCCACCACCATCCTGGTCTAGGGTCTCCTCAGTGGTCTCCCTGCTGCCACTGGTCCCTATAGTTTGTGCTCTACCAGCAGCCAGAATGGTTTTAGTCAACCACATGACATCCCTTTGCTGCCCCAAACCCTCCAATAGCCCCTCTGCTCACTGGGAGTAAAAGCCAACTCCTTGCTTTTACAGCTCCTTGCCTGCAAGGCCCTTCCTTCCTGACCTCACTTCCCACCTTTCCCCCTCATTTCTTTTCCAGCTACGCTCCAGCCTCTCTGCTCTTTCTTGAATATGCGAGGCATGTTCCTCCCTCAGGGATTTTGCCCATGCTGTTCCATCTGCCCTGAAGACATTTCCCCCAGAGGTCTGCGTAGCTCTTTCCCTCATCCCTTTCAGGTTTTTACTTAAGAATCACCTTCCCAGGAATTCCCTGGTGGTCCAGTGGTTAGGACTCCGTGCTTTCACTGCTGAGGGCACGTTGGGGAACTGTGATCCTGCAAGCCACGCAGTGTGTGGCCAAAAATTAAAAAATAAACAAACCACCTTCCCAATACAACTATGTCTGACCACTATATATACATATACATATATATATATATATTTGCCACACCACGTGGCATGTGGGCATCTCAGTTCCCTGACAAGGGATCAAACCCCTGCCCCTTGCAGTGGAAATGTGGAGTCTCAACCACTGGACCACCATGGAAGTCCCTGACCACTATATTCTAAATTGGAGCCGCTTCCTAGATCCCTGTGTCCCTTCTATGCACTATTTTTCTCCAAAGCACTTAGCATCATCGGACATATATTTCCATAGTGTATTTGCTTGTCATTTGAATCCCTCCTCCATAATATCAGCTCTAAGAGGGCACGGATTTTTGTCTGTTTTGTTACCTATAGTATCCCCAGAGCATGGCAATCAATAATGAACGGATAAGCTCACCTTTGGACAGTGAACTCCCTTATGCCCAATGTAATGCCAATAAAATGTAGCTCCATACACACAGAGAAACCCTCCTGGACAGTTGATGCCAGGGCAGCCCCCTAAAGAGTATGAATCTCGATGTGAATCTCATAAACAGGGAAACCTCCATAAAAGGTGAACTTGTCCTACTCAATGTCAGTTCCACAAAGATAGGGACTTGATCCGTATTCTTCACATTCTTTTTTTTTTTTTTTTTTTCTTGCGGTACGCGGGCCTCTCACTGCTGCGGCCTCTCCCGTTGCGGAGCACAGGCTCCGGATGCGCAGGCTCAGCGGCCATGGCTCACGGGCCCAGCCACTCCGCGGCATGTGGGATCTTCCCGGACCGGGGCACGAACCCGTATCCCCTGCATCGGCAGGCGGACTCTCAACCACTGCGCCACCAGGGAAGCCCCTCTTCACATTCTTCATTGCTTTATCACCAGTGCCTAGACCAGGGTCTGTCATAGAGTCGGCTGGTGATATGTATTTGCTGAAGTGAACTGAGTCTGCATGCAGCTGGTATAACCCCACAACCAGATCCCATACAGACAGTGTCCGTAACTGATGTAAAGCCCATATACAGTGTGATTCTCACATGGACAGTGTAAACCCCCAACAGACAGTGGAATGCTCAAAAACAGTGTGAACCCCAATATAGGCAGCATGACCCTCATAAACTTTGTACAGATAGGCTAGCTCTCATAAATGATCTGAGCCTCATCCAACAGTACTTCATAAACTCTGTGGACCCATATAACAGGGCAACCCACATAAACGGTGTAAACCCCACATAGGCAGTGTAACCCTCAAAAACAGTGAGCCTCATATAGATGGTGAGAAAGCAAATGAACAATGTGCACCCCCCCATACAAATGGCTTGTCCCCTCCTTTTTTAAAAATAATTTTTTAAAATTTTTGGCTGCATTGGGTCTTCATTGCTGCACGCGGTCTTTCTCTAGTTGTGGCGAGCAGGAGCTACTCTTCGTTGCCATGCATGGGTTTCTCATTGCGGTGGCTTCTCTTGTTGCGGAGCACGGGCTCTAGGTGCGCAGGCTTCAGTAGTTGTGGCTCGTGGGCTCAGTAGTTGTGGCTCGCGGTCTCTAGAGCACAGGCTCAGTAGTTGTGGTGCACGGACTTAGTTGCTCCGCGGCATGTGGGATCTTCCCAGACCAGGGCTCGAACCCGTGCCCTGCATTGGCAGGCGGATTCTTAACCACTGTGCCACCAGTGAAGCCCTGGTCCCCTCCTTAGTGTGTGCTACCACAGAGGCGGCATTACTTGTTTAACGTTGTGTTGTGTGAATTCCTCTAGCAGTAGGGTCAATTCCCACAACCGGGTAAACCTCACATGCATAGTGTAGATAAGCTTATAAACAGGATTACCTCAATAAGCAGTGTGAGCCTTCATGGGAATAATGTAGCCCCATAGTCAGCATGGCCTCATGCAGGACATTGTGCCCCCACGTGGACAGTGCCACCTGCCTGGGTGGACCACTGTGTGAATAGTGTAGACTCAACAAATGGGTGTAATAAACCCCAATGTCACTGTCAGTTTTTTTGTGTGTTTCGTTTTTTTTTTTTTTGCGGTACGCGGGCCTCTCACTGCTGTGGCCTCTCCCATTGCGGAGCACAGGCTCTGGACGCGCAGGCCCAGCGGCCATGGCTCACGGGCCCAGCCGCTCCGCGGCATGTGGGATCTTCCCGGACTTGGGCACAAACCCGTGTCCCTTGCATCGGCAGGCGGACTCTCAGCCACTGCGCCACCAGGGAAGCCCCACTGTCAGTTTTATTAAGTCATGGATAATGTAGTCCTTTCCTGTAGACAGGAAGGAATTCCCTGTTCCAGTTAAACCCTCTGGGCTCAAACAGAGGTGGCCAAATAACACACCTGGCAAATAAGATGTAAGAAGTACGGATTGAGTGGGGCTTCCACAGAAGCTTCTAAAAGGTAAAAGATTCAAAGTGTCAAACCCTTACATCCCATATCCCTGCTTGGAACTTGGAGCGGATGGCAAGAGCTCCAGCAGCCACTGAGGCAGAGGAGCTAAGTATGACTGAAAAGACCAGAAGGTGATTCAATCTCTTCAGAGGTAAGAGAAAAATATATCTCTATTTTATTTAAGCCACTGTTGTTTGGATTTCTATTACTTGTATCTGAAGTGAAATCTAACTGATAATAGTTATTAAAAAATTCACTAAAGTTGAAAGACTGTTAACATTTAAAAAAAAAAACCCAACCCTCTGGGCTTTTGTAATTTTCATACAATTATACTAATACCCCCAACCCAGAAAGTCTTAACTCCCCAATAAAAAGTTACCCAACTCCCCATCAACACACACACGTATTAGGATAGTATGACTCCCTGAAGGGTGGTGTAAGCCATCATCGATACTAGGCCCCAAATAAAGGCCAAGAAATGGTGACTTCTTGAATGGCAGGGATTTCCCAGAGTCCAGTGCAGGACAGGGCATATAAAAATCACCGCTCCCATTTATTGAGCACTTACTATACACAAGGCCCTAGATTCAGCATCTCATTTCATCCTCACCTCAACTTTATGAGATATTCTAATGATCCCCATTTTTCATATGAGGAGAATGAGACTGAGAGAGGGTACAGGCCCAAGGCTACACAGCTAAAAACTGTTACAGCTGGGACATCAAGCAGTAGACCATAATGCCTCCTGATGGATTGATAAATGCCCCACAGATATGCTGAACCCTGGAATCCTTTCAAAAAGCACCACCACCAGCACCACTACAACACATACAAGCTATATGGACAGGTTACCAGTAAGGTTGTGACAGTATAGACTCTTCAGGCAGTGATAAGCTCCTTCTGAATAACAATAATCACAGCAATAGTTAACATTTTTGAGGATTTACCCTGCTAGAGACACAGACCTAAATGCTTTGCACATCTTAACTCATTACATCTTCATAACAACCCTATGCCATAGGATTAAAAAAACATTATCCCATTACAGACATAGAAATTGAGGCATAGAGGGATTAAGTGATTCGCCCAAGGTCACACAACTGGGAAGAAGCCCAGCTCAGTTTGACCCTGAGCAACCTGGCTAAGCCTGTGTTATTCTTCTCCCTGCAACATCACCCCCGCTCCACATGAAAGTGTAATTTCAATGAACTGTGTAAGTTAACTACATTTTATGTAATTCTTCCAGGGACAGGTGAAATAGGCCTTGGACAGTGTGGACTCCCACAGATGGGTCTCCTTTATGCATGGTGTAACTCGAATAAGCAGTGGGGGTTCCTGTGTGGACATTCAAAACACACCATGGCCAGAGACAATCCTGAACAGACAGTAGAGATCACCTTTTACCCCCTGTGCTTCCTAGGCAGGGTCAGTTCCTTCATGGAGAGTACAGATCTTCCCATTGAGTCTAATTCTCCCTCACACCTAATGTGAACTGACTGTGGAACATGAAACACCATCCCAATCAATGGAAATCCTCCCCCTCCACCACCAACACAATATAAGTTGTCACGGGCAATGTGAACTTTCACGCAGTCTGAGCCTCCCCATGGCCAGTATAATTAATCTCTTTCATATCTTTGACAATGTTAACATGGACAGTGAACATCTCCATGTATGCGGAACTTTCTGTGGCTGCTGTGAACCCCTTGTGGGACAGTACAAACCATTCTCCAAGGGTCTACGTAAGTGGGCTGTGGGAACTCTCTGACGAACATAAACTTTGCTCACACCCAACCCCTACCCAATGGGCACAGTATAAACAGCCCTGTAAAATTTCCCTCAACTCAGGGCCCACTCAACATGGAAGTGCAAACTCTTTTTTAGAATGATATTAAAATAGTAGCTATAATATGACAGTATAAGATAGTATGTCATAACATAATAGCATAAGTAACAGTGTAAGATTCCTCTCCAGTGTGAACTTGTAGACAGTGAAATTTCCCCCCTTCTCAAGGCAAACCTTCTGTGGACAGTGCATAATGTCAATCTCATGGATAAAGTGAATCTCCTTCATACTCACTGAATCCCATTGGACAACTGATACTTCCCTCTAGCCCAGAGTGAACTGGCCACGTCACAGTATTCTCTCTCACCGGTAGTGCGAATGTTACAGGCATTAAGAACCTGCAATAGGCTGGCGGCATTCACACCTGGTGTGAATCCCTTGTGGATACTGCAAACCCATCAGACGCAGCAGGTGACTACGGCCCATTACCGGCTAGCCAGGGCAAATGCAATGTGCAGAGTACGGATGCACTGCCAACAGGTTCACAGCTGGTGTGAATCCCGTATCTGGGCAGGAGGAATCTACTACTGACAGGGCATGTTCCTCTCCTCCCAACCCCCAGTGTGATCACCCCACCTTAAAAAAAAGAAAAAAATCTTGCTCCCGCCAGGTGTGAACAGCTATAAAGCGTAGCTCTTCACGGAATGCAGTGTGACGCCCCATGAAGCGCTGTACTTCCCCATCTCGTGCCTCCCCCACCCCATGTCTAGGGGGGCTGTCAGAAAACTGCGCCGCCCTAAATGTCAAAGTCTTGGAGGAGGTGGCCTGTCCCCAAGGCCACCAAGCCCCAGGCCACGCGCGTAGACTACTCTGCAGCGCGCGCCACCCCTCTAGTGCTCGTTCTCTCCCCTCCCGGTGGCAACAGGGCTTTCCGCGGGGCCGCGCCAGACTTTCCGAGACTGTTGATTGGTTGTAGTCCCGACCACCCGGCAGCCAATCAAGCGGGGGAAAGGTGACATCACTTATTCTCCTCCCCTCCCCCCCAACTTCCCTACTCCCGGCTACCGGCAGCAACAACCACGTGGGGGAGGGGTAAGAGAGTAGAACCCGGTGAGGTCATTGCACCGCCCCGACCGCTGCTGATTGGCTGCGGGCCTCGCGGGTGGCGGTTGGCTGCTCCTCGCACCTCCCCCTTGTGCCGCTACCGCCGCCACTGAGAGGAGCCAGCAGCGACGCCAGAGCCGGGAATCCGGGTGAGTCGGGGCCCTGGGTCTAAGATGCTCCTGGCGCCCAGTGAGACTCACGAGGAACTGCCCTTTCGACTTTTTCTCCTAGCACGGGTTCTTCGGAGCTCCAGGCACTCTGTCACATGGGAGTTGTAGTCTGCCATGTACTGTCGACTATGGGCCGGAGACGTAAAAAGACTACCATTCCCAGCAGGAATTGCGACTAGCCGGTCAACAAACGCTGAGGCCACGCCTTCTGAGCTTGCTCATTGGAGAGCCTGTCCCTTAGCCCCTCCTTCTTGCATTTCATTGGCTACTGTCCCTCGCAGAGGCTGGGTTCCGGCCTAGACTGCAAGACGACTGGGTACTGTATTCGTCATTCTGCACTAAAACGGACTGCGATTGGTCAATGCTGGTGTCCATTACTTATTGTAGGGCAGGACCCTAGGCTGATCAGGCGGTCGTAGGCTCAGGTTGGTGTCGGTCCCAGAGGGAGGCCGATCTTGGACTTTGGCCCCTCCCCCTAGCGCTGCCGGGTGGGCGCGATTGGTTGTGGCAAGCGTCGCTCGTCGTTGAGAGGCGGAGCCGACCAGGCTCCGAATATCTATTGGTCTAGGATGGCGCCGGTCAGCGGGGTTGTGGCCGCCGATTGGCTGGCTGCTCCAGCTGTTGCAGGTCCATTCACCATTTTGTGTGTTGGAGTAAAAAAAAAGGGAGAAACGAGAGGGAGAGCCGGAGGGGGGCGGGGAGGGACCGGACCGGACCGAGCCGGGGCCACGGCCCCCCGCCCCGTAACCCCGCTGAGCCCGAGGTGAGGGGCGGGGCCAGGGTTGACACGGGCAGGGGGGATTTGGGGTGCTGGGGGCCGAGAGGGGACAGGTGGCAGGGACGGGGAGGGGGTACAGGGGAAAAGGGGTGAGTGGGGTGGTGGGGAGGGGAGACAGAGTGGAGGAAGTGGTGGGGAGGAGGAGTGACAGAAAAAGGGTGACAAGGAGGGGGTGGTGGGCAGAGAATGGGTAACAGGAATGGAGGGGTGACAGGACTAGATCAGGGTGACAGGGAGAGGGAGGGGACAGAGTTGGAGGGGGTGACAAGGAGAGGTGATGGGGAGAGAAGGTGACAGGTCCAGAGATGGCTGACATGAGAGTGACTGGGAGGAGGTGACAGAGATAGATTAGGGTGACAAGGAGGGGGTGACTGAGGAGGGGGCCTAGGGCCTGTGAAGAGAGAGCTAGAGATAGAGATGGTGACAGGATGGGAGAGAGAGTGGCAGAGAAGCTGGTGCCAGGAGGCCTGTTGGGAACAGAGGACATGAGACCCTGAAAAGCCTGGGCCAGCCTGGGCTTCAGGAGTTACTGCTCAGATTCTGAGGGAGGTGAGGGCCCACAGGGCCTTGGGTGGGAGTTATCCAAAGAGGTGTGGACAGGAAGAGAGTAGGCCCCAGGGGAAAGAAAGAGGCTTGGCTTCTGGTGTGAAGAGGCTGGGCCAGGCAGCAGGGCCCAGGGGTGCCAGGCAGTGTGGTTGTAGGCCCTGGGTGGGGTATGCCCAGGATGGTGGCCCAGCAGGTCAGTGGGGAGAAGATGGTGGTGGCTGCCCAACTCCCGGGTACTTGGGTGCCTGCCCCAGTGTGAGAAAACCCAGGCCCTCCAGCCTCTGCCTATGAGGACCCCAGGATGGGCTCAGAGAAGGGGCACCCTGGGACTGCAGGATCCTAAGGAGCAGCAGGCCCCAAGTGGGAGAGGTCACTCTCCCATGAGGTCAGGGGTACCATGGGAGCCTGAAGACTGAGTCGGGGTGCCTCTGATTGTGTTTAGCTTATGGTCCTGGATCCCCCAACCCTCCCAGAGGCCCGTTTTTTGTCCTCTCAGGTTCTCTTAGTCACTTCAGAGTAAAGTTTTTTCCCTTCTCTTTTCTCAGGGCAGCTTGAAAGGGGGCGGGCAGTAATGACTGTTCAGGAAGTGGGTGAGGTTGGCCCGCTGGGCTTGTCCTGCTTTCTTTGACCTTCTCCCACTTACCCCCACCTGGAGTCCGAGGGCATATTTGGGAGCCAGGGGGGCCCAGTCGTCTCAGCCACCCTGTCAGAGCCAGCCCAGTCAGGGCGGGGATGCAAGCAGACCAGAAGGGGGGGTGGCTGGGCTTGCTTTTGGGTATCATGCTGGGTGCTGTGGGGGGAGGGGCAGGCTTCTATCCAGTGGGACAGTGAAACCCTGCGGTGTAGCTCTGTGTCCCCCTGTGTGATGCCGTGTGTGTGCCGTGTGTGTGTGTGTGTGTGTGTGCGCGCGCGTGCGTGTGTGCTTATGCACGGCCCTGTGGTAGCACTGGGTATGAGCTATTGCCCCAGACGTGCCCCTGCCTGTTCCCTGCCAGATCTGGGGAGATGGCTGTACCTGGCAGGCCTGGGGTGCAGAGCAGAGTGGGCAGCTGTCCCTTGGGACTCTTAGCTGCCTACTCCTTCCCACAATGCCTGGCCATGCCAGGCTGCCCGGGTAGGGGTGGGGGGTGGTAGAGAGAGGCTCACATCACAGCCCAGTCACCTCCCTTTCTGTGACTCTGTGCCTGTGCATGTGTGTGTGTGTGTGTGTGTGTGTGAGTGAGTGTGTGTGCTCTCTGGACAGTGACAGTGCAAGGATCATGTGACAGGCGGCACACTGAAATGGTTAGGAGCACAGACTCTGGAGCCAGATTGCCTGGGTTCAGATCTTAGCTCTGCCATTTCCTAGCTGGATGAATTTGGACAAGTTGCTTGATCTCTCCGTGCCCCAGTTTCCTCGAGTGTAAATGGGCCTGATAGTAGCATCTGCCTCTTAGGGCTGTTGTGAGGATGACATGGGTTAATAAAGGCAAGTTTAGCCCAGGGCTGGGCTCAAAGTGAGTGCTCCATAGACGTGAACCGTAGTGCTTCCCGCGTCTCCTTGGGATAGTCAGAGTGTGTGCATGTACCTACTGTCCTCTGCAGAGGAAGCAGATTACGTGAGGGTCCCCCAGGAACCAGAGTGAATAGCTCAGAGGACATGAGTGCCAGTCTGTGTCTGGGTGCTGGCCAGGGGCCTACATGAGTTGAAGACAGCCGGGAAGGAGACCTTGGGGACCATGGAGTTGAGGCAGTGACCTCAGCAAGTAGGAAGTCTTGGGGTACAGTGGGTGTGGAGGTGTTCCTGAGTTGCTCCCAGTGATCCTTGTCTGTCCTCTCACCCTGCAGGTGGACGAAAGATGAAACCAATGAAGAAGGCGTGTGCCGGCCTCCCAGGTTCTGGCAGCGGTGGCAAGTCCCCACCAGCCACCAGGGCCAAGGCCCTGAGGCGGCGAGGGGCTGGGGAGGGTGACAAGCCAGAGGAGGAAGATGATGAGGCGCAGCAGCAGCCGGGGCCCGAAGAGGCCGAGGAGGGTGAGGAGGAGGAGGCCGAGCGGGGCACTGGCGCTGAAGGGCTGCCCCCAGAGCTGCACCCCGACGACCCGGCCCCAGGCCCAGCCGAGGAACCCAAGGCGGAGGGGGAGGCAGGCCGCTGGGAGCCCTCACTCAGCCGAAAGACAGCCACGTTCAAGTCACGAGCGCCCAAGAAGAAGTATGTGGAGGAGCATGGGGCTGGCAGTGGCAGCAGTGGGGCGGCTGGTGCCCCTGAAGAGCAGGCACGGACCCCCGAGGAGGCGGGCACCCCGGGGGTGCCTCCGCAGCCACCCACCTCTGCCCGCTCCTCCTCCACCGACACAGCCAGCGAGCACTCGGCCGACCTGGAAGATGAGCCGACCGAAGCTGGTGGTTTAGGCCCCTGGCCCCCTGGCAGCACCAGCGGTGGCTATGACCTGCGGCAGCTGCGGTCCCAGCGGGTGCTGGCTCGGCGTGGGGACGGTCTCTTCCTGCCGGCTGTGGTGCGCCAGGTGCGCCGAAGCCAGGACCTGGGTGTGCAGTTCCCTGGGGACCGGGCCCTGACTTTCTACGAGGGGGCACCTGGCAGTGGTGTGGATGTGGTTTTGGATGCCACGCCACCGCCGGCTGCGCTGGTGGTGGGCACGGCGGTCTGTACCTGTGTGGAGCCCGGTGTGGCTGCCTACCGGGCGGGGGTGGTGGTGGAGGTGGCCGCCAAGCCAGCTGCCTACAAGGTCCGCTTCAGCCCTGGCCCCAGCTCCCAGCCGGGCCCGGCGGCCACCCCGCCGCAGCCACTGCAGCGTGAGCCCGAGGACGCGGTGTGGGTGGCCCGCTCTAGCCTGCGCCTGCTGCGGCCCCCGTGGGAGCCCGAAGCCCTGCCGAGGAAGCCCCCGGCGGGTCCTGAGGAGGAGCAGGCCGAGCCGGGGGCCGCCCTTCCCCCCTGCCCTGCTGCCCTGGACCTCAAGCAGCCCGAGGATGCTGAGGTCTCCAAGATCAGCTTTGGTGGCCACCTGGGGGCTTGCGAGGAGGGTGAGGAGAAGCACCCGCCAGCCCTGGGAGCCCCGGCCCTGCTCCCGCTGCCCCCGCCCCAGCTCCTGTCACCGCCACCCAAGTCCCCAGCCTTCGCCGGCCCAGGTCGCCCCGGCGAGCAGCCCTCGCCCTGCCAGGAGGGGAGCCAGGGCGGCAGCCGCAGCAGCAGCGTGGCCTCCCTGGAGAAGGGGGCCGCACCGGCCGCCCGGGCCCGCACGCCACTGACAGCAGCCCAGCAGAAATACAAGAAGGGCGACGTGGTCTGCACACCCAATGGGATTCGAAAGAAGTTCAATGGCAAGCAGTGGCGACGGCTGTGCTCGAGAGATGGCTGCATGAAGGAGTCCCAGCGGCGGGGCTACTGTTCCCGCCACCTGTCCATGCGAACCAAGGAGATGGAGGGCCTGGCGGACAGTGGCCCAGGTGGGGCTGGGCGGCCAGCTGGTGTGGCGGCCCGTGAGGGCAGCACCGAGTTCGACTGGGGTGACGAGACGTCTCGGGACAGTGAGGCCAGCAGCGTGGCAGCCCGGGGAGACTCACGCCCACGCCTGGTGGCCCCCGCTGACCTGTCACGCTTTGAGTTTGATGAGTGTGAAGCGGCTGTGATGCTGGTGTCACTGGGCAGCTCTCGCTCGGGCACACCCTCCTTCTCCCCCGTTTCTACGCAGTCACCTTTCTCGCCAGCCCCATCACCCTCACCCTCACCACTCTTCGGCTTCCGCCCTGCCAACTTCAGCCCCATCAACGCCTCGCCAGTCATCCAACGCACTGCTGTTCGCAGTCGCCACCTGAGCGCCAGCACCCCTAAGGCAGGCGTGCTGACGCCACCGGACCTGGGCCCTCACCCACCCCCACCTGCTCCCCGAGAGCGCCATTCCTCTGGCATCCTACCCACCTTCCAGACCAACCTGACCTTTACTGTGCCCATCAGCCCTGGGCGACGGAAGACAGAGCTGCTGCCCCACCCAGGGGCGTTGGGGGCCCCTGGTGCAGCAGGTGGAGGAGCCGCCCCAGACTTCCCCAAGAGCGACAGCTTAGACTCTGGTGTGGATTCGGTGTCCCACACACCTACACCCTCCACACCGGCTGGCTTCCGTGCTGTGTCGCCCGCCGTGCCCTTCTCCCGCTCCCGCCAGCCCTCGCCGTTGCTGCTGCTGCCCCCACCTGCCGGCCTCACCTCGGATCCTGGGCCTTCCGTGCGCAGGGTGCCTGCCGTGCAGCGGGACTCACCCGTCATCGTCCGCAACCCTGACGTGCCGCTGCCCTCCAAATTCCCTGGGGAGGTGGGCGCTGGCAGTGAGGCACGGGCCGGGGGACCTGGGCGGGGCTGCCGAGAGACTCCGGTGCCGCCCGGCATGGCCAGTGGGAAGCCTGGCCTGCCTCCGCCTCTGCCGGCCCCCGTGCCCATCACTGTGCCTCCAGCTGCACCGACGGCTGTGGCCCAGCCGATGCCCACCTTTGGCCTCGCTTCCTCGCCCTTCCAGCCGGTGGCCTTCCACCCCTCACCTGCTGCCCTGTTGCCCGTCCTGGTGCCCAGCAGCTACACCAGCCATCCTGCCCCCAAAAAGGAAGTCATCATGGGCCGGCCTGGGACAGGTAAGAGGTTCAGGTGGATGGGCTGGGCGAGGGCTCATTTTGCACAGGGCCCCTTGCAAACTGGCTCTCAGGAGAGGTGAGCTCCCCACCTTGGCTGGGATTCAAGGGGAGGCTGGCCTCCTCTCTGCACAGATGTTCCGGTGGGAATTCACGTGTCAGGCAAGGGCGTGGAGTTTTTCTTTCTTTTTTTTTTTTCCGGCCGTACCGTGTGGCAAGCAGGATCTTAGTTCCCTGACCAGGGATCGAACCCGTGTCCTCTGCAGTGGAAGCGCGATTCTTAACCACTGGACTGCCAGGGAAGTCCCCGGGCGTGGACTTTGAAGGCTCAGTGCAGTGTTTCCAGAAGCCTCCTGTTGGGAATGTACTCTGAAGGGGTCCATCAGTCAGCAAACCTTTCCTGAGTGCAGGCTCAAATCCAGGCCCCCACAGAGCTGATGGGGTAACAGAGATGATAATCATGATGACAGCTCCCATGTCTGGAGGACTGGTAGGGGTGTCACCATGATAAGCACTGCAAGTAGGTTATCGCACCTAACCCTCACACCCACCCCTTAACGTAGCACTCACAACATACTGAACCCTGCTATGATTATGCTCATTTAGAGGAAACTGGGAATTTCATGGTGGTCCAGTGGTTGGGACTGCGTACTTCCACTGCAGGGATCCGGGTTCGATCTCCGGTCGGGGAACTAAGATCCCACAAGCTGTGTGTGCAGTGTGGTCAAAAAAAAAAAAAAAAAAATAGAGGAAACTGAGGCCAGGTTAGTAACTTGCCCAGGGTCACATGGCTAGTAAATCCTGGAGCCAGCCTTCAAACCCAGGCAGGTTGGCTCGTGACCAACCTGCCTGGGTTACTGATGGGAAGACTGAGGCTCCAGCAGGTCCTTCTGCCAGGTGGTGGCAGGACCAGGACTGGAGCCCTCATCTTCACTGCTGCACCTGGTAAATAGCACAGGTGTGGTCAGTGCCATGGCGGGAAGCTGGGCGTGTGCTGGGCATGCTTCCAGATGTGAACCTAGTCTGGCTGCCCTCAGGAAAGGGCGTGTAAGCCGAGAGTTGAAGGATGAGTTGGAACCAGCAACCGTGGGACAGGAGAATCTCCTAGGAGGCCGTTGGGAAGGCTCCGAGGCCAGAAGGAGCACTGCTGAGCACAGCCAGAGTGGCTAGAGGGCTGAGGCCGGAGGGTGGGGGAGAGGCATTTCTGAGATGGTGCTGGAGAGCCAGCTGGCCTGGGCCTTGTCAGAGCAACTTTCATGGAGGGTGACAGACCCGTCACCAGCCCCTTCCCTAGCATCTTTTTCTTTTTTTTTTCTTTCTTTTTTTTTTTTTTTTTTTTAGTGGTACGCGGGCCTCTCACTGCTGTGGCCTCTCCCGTTGCGGAGCACAGGCTCCGGACGCACAGGCCCAGCGGCCACGGCTCACAGGCCCAACCGCTCTGCGGCATGTGGGATCTTCCCGGACCGGACCCGTGTCCCCTGCATCCACAGGCAGATTCTCAACCACTGCGCCACCAGGGAAGCCCCCTAGCATCTTTTTCTTATTATGAATTCACTGTTGACTGAGGCCCCCTCTCTGTGCCTGGACCTATGCTGGCTGATGCTAAGGACACAGCCCTGTCCTCACAGGGCTCATGGTCCCTGGAGTAAGACAGACCTGTCCCCAGATAGTAGCTGTCCAGAGTGGTCAGGGCTGGGGTGGAGGAAGCCCAGGAGGCCATGTGAAGTCAGGGAGGGCTTCTTGGAGAAGGGGCCAGTGAGACCTGCAGGGTCTAAAGTGAGACTTGAAGGGTGTGCAGAAGGGAGCCTGGGAAGGCTCGCAGGAGGACCTTCAGGCAGAGGGAATAGTGTGCAAAGGCCTTGAGGCGAAAGCAAGAATTTGAAGGAAGCTGAATCTGCAAAGTCAGGGGCTCTAGACAGTGGGTGAGTGTTGGGATGTGTGGCTGTGTTGGTGAGCAGTACATCAAGGGTCAGGTCAGAGAGGGTCCTTCTAAGACTTGGGAACTTTATCCTGAGGGCACCAGGGAGCCATGGAAGGTTTTGAGCCGACCCAACCACAGCTGTACCATGAAGGGTGAGTTCCAGCCCCTGAGACCAGAGGCAGGGAGACCAGGGAGGAAAGAGTCTGGGCTCTGGATCTGGGTAGGAGCCGCTGTGTCTTGGGCTGGTGCAAAGACCAGTATAGGAAGGGGCCCAGACCCTGCCCTCACTGAGCTCCAGGCCAGACCTGGGCAGAGGGACAGGACACAAGGACCACGCTTGCCCCTCATGCTCATATACTGAGGTTGTGAGCTGTGTTTTTGGCCCCACCCCCAACATTTTTTACATTTGTTATCATAGTTGATAATGAGCAAAATTCCACAAAGTGGGCACAGCAGCGATTCCTATCCTTAGGCAGATGAAGAAACTGAAGCAGAAGGACTCCTGCCATCCCCCTCAGCCCCCACCCCTGCATGCCTACAGCCCCCGACATTGCCCTCATACATAGCATCGGTCAGTCATGACCCTCACTGCTGCCGTGGGGGAGGGATGGCACGATGCAGGTGCCCTGAGACCTCCCAGGGTGGTCCGGGGTGGGGAGGTTCCTGCCACCATTTTCCAGATGAGGAAAATGAGGCCCTGACCGAAAAAGAGTCCTGATTAAGGTCACCCAGCCAGGGCGGGGCAGGACTGGGCCTTGAACCAGGTCTCTCGATCTCTAGATCACAGGACTCTTCCTACGAGAAGTAACAGTAATAATAATTTGAGTACCACCCATGCATGTGCTTGGCACACTGCTCAGTAAGCGCCGACTGAGCCTTTACTCCCTGAATCCTCACAACAACCCAGGAGACCAGCACGATTATTAGTTCCTGTAGACAGAGGAGGAAACTGTAGCCCGAGAGGCAAAGTGACTTGCCCACGGTCACCCAGCTAGGAAGAGGGAGAGCCAGAGTGTGAATCCAGGCTGTCTGGCTCCAGAGCCCAGGCTCTTAAGCACTCTCAATTAGAATAATGAAAACAATAATAGTAGCCCACTTTATTGAGCATTTACCATGTGCTCAGCCTCAGGCGTGGGGCCATCTCTTCGAAACGTCCTGGTGCTATGAAACAGGGATTACCAGCCCTGTTGTCAGGGGGAGGGGGGGAACTGCGGTTCAGGGAGGGGAGGCCCCTTGCTGGAAGCCACCTGGTCGTCAGAACTTGTCCAGTGCCTGTCCTGGCGGTTCTGAGCAGCGCCTCCCTGACTACACCCATGCTGAGGTATCCAGGCTGCCCTCAGGTTCCCAGTCAGCAGACCCTTTTGTTCTTCTCTCAGAGGCCTCCCTAAACCCTTGGGAGGTAGGCACCTTGGGGCCATCTCGCTCTGAGGCCCAGCTAGGGCAGACTGTGCCCAGTGGAAGAGTGAGGCTATCGTCCTGGCCCCTTCTGCCTGCCCATGCCAGGGCCTGACCCTCAGTCAGGACAGCAGGTGTGAGGGGGTGGCCCGGGGCAGCCTGCCTGCTTCTGCCCCCCGCCAGGCATTTGCTTCCGCTGGGGGACTTGCCGGAGCAGGCGGGCCGGCATTCTCTACATTCTGTGCATGGCCGGGCCAGCCAGCTGCCATTGCCACCTCCCTCTGACTCTTCCCGCCTGCTCCCCAGGAGAGGAAGCCGCCCCAGGGCCTGCAGCCCTGGCCCAGGAGGCCAGATGTCTCAGCCCTGTTTCTGGCATGGCTTCCCTTCCAGCGCCCAGCTTCCCTCTGGTTTCCCCATATTGACAGGCAGTGCCCCTTCTCCTGGGCCTGTCTGCCCATCTGCCTGTTTGAGCGACTGTATGTATGTCTGTCTCTCTCTTGGGTTCCTATGTCTGTCTCTGTCTAGGTCTCTGTTTCTGGCCCCGAGTCTCTCTCTCTCTGGACTTCTGACTTTCTCTGAGTCTGGCTCTCTATGCCTTTCCAGGTTTGTACCTCCTTAGACATCAGTTCTGGTCTGAGGCTTCATTCCACCTTCTTTCTGTTTTGATTCCCCCATCTTGGAATCCTGTCTCTGGTCCAGCCTTGGCCTCTCCTCTGGCCCTCCTTCTCCCATTCTTTAGATGGACATGTTTCCCCCACCCTAGCCCCCACCCCCACTCTGTGCACATCAGGTACTCTGTTCCTTTAAGTCAGTGGATAGTTGCTGAGCACCAGATCTCCTGCTCCTTGGGGGACAGGTGGGAGTGGAGAGTGTTGGGAGAATGTCTAGGCCTGGGAGCCCCCGCTTGTCCCTTGACAAATTAAATGCCCACTAATGTTCCTGAAACCTGCTGAGAGGTGTTGGGAGCCATCCTGCAGACCCATCAACACCCAAGCACCTGTTCCCAAGACAGGCAGGAAGGCGGGGGCTTTTGGGACCAAGCTAGGAGATCCGGCTGTGGGGGTGAAGCAGGAAAGCAGCTCCTGTGCCCACTCACTTGCTCAAGGGCATGACCCAGATCACCCCTACCACCACCACCCCCATCGCCTTTCAGGAGACACTTTGGTGCCAGCTCCATTTAATTGAGTCCCACGTGTAGTCCACCCCAACCAGTAGGACCTCAGAGACCAGGCAGCATCCACCAACTATGCTTGGGTGGGTGCGTCGGGAAAATGAGGCCCAAAGAGGAGCCAAGGGTGGGTGTCCTGACTCCCCAGATCCAGATCCAGATTCTGCCCACCAGAATTTGTTTTGTCTCAAACAGTGAACCCCTTCTCTCCCACCAGAAGTCACTCCTCATCCCTCTACCAGGACCAGGCTGAGCAGCCCTGGGATAAGTGGGTGGGGAAGGCAGGTGTGGATGCGGGCACCGGCAAGGATGAGCAGAGGGAGGTAGAGAGCCTGGGGAGGCCAGAGGAGAGAGAAAACTGTGGCTTAATGCGAGGCGATGAGGAAGGTTCAGGTAGGCTTCTCACTGTAGGTGACATCTGAGCTGAAGGAGGAATGAGTGGATTTCAGGGCCATCCAGGCTTAGGCAGCCACAGGAGCAAAGGCCAGGAGGGGTGAAAGTGCATGACCTCTGAGTGGCCAGTTGAGGCTGGAGCTGACACGAGCCTAGTCTTGGCAGAAGGGTGCCAAGGAGGACAGGTCCAGCCAGGTCATGCTTGAATGTCAGCCTGTGAAGAGCCGACAAAGGGTTTAGAGCAGAGGGCAAGGGTTGGATCAGGGTGTCAAAGATCCCTGGAAAGGAAGGAGACCTAGGCTGGGAAGAAGAGGATAATTTGCGGGAGAGAGAAGAGGCGTTTTTGAGGTATTAGGAGTGACTCTTGGAAGAGCCCCCAGCGCCAGGCACTGCAAGGGGTCAGGCTGCCTCCTGCTGGCGGCGGGTGGCGAGGCTGCTGGCGCGCGCATGCGCAGCGGCGGGGTGGTGTGTGTGGCCCGCAGCCCCCGGCGCCCGGGCATTAATGGCTCCATTAGTGGCCGAGAGGGAGGCGCATTAGCGGCGACGACGGCGTCTGGCTCCCATTACCACCGGCGGCAGCGGCTGCACCGCAGGCGGCTGGACCCTAGCCTGCCGCGCCGCCGCCTCCGCCCGCACCCCGTCCCCTGTCTGTTCCCGCTCCGCTTGGGGGCCTGGGACTGGGAACCCCCGTCTCCCCATTTCGGTGGAAAAGCTGATTTGTGAAGCCAGGCAGACCTGGGCTCGAATCTTGACCGTGCCACCTCCTGACTGCGAGATCCTACGCCCTTCCGAGCCTTTTTTTTGCGAAGCAGCCCGGGAAACAGGGTGTACCGGGGGCTTTGTGGATCCAGACGGGCACCCAGTGAGGGCCGCGCCCATTCCCGCGCCCCAGGGGGTAGGCCCGGGGCGTCGGGCCTCCGGCCCTCCCATTGGCCGCTGTCGCGCCCGCCGACGCCGATTGGCCGAGACTAGCTACCCTGGCCCCTGCGTCATTAACCCTTGCGCGGCCGCGTCCTCGGGCTGGGTGGGGGGACCCCATCCCCCCACAGCAGACAGTTCGGGTGCCAGCTGACCCGCGCACCGCCGCTGCCCGCGTGGGTGTCAGGCCGGTCGGGTGCCCGCCCGTCCTCCCAGCACAAAGCGGCTTTGTGGGGCCCGACGGGGGCTGGCTGGGGGCCAGGCGGCGAGTGGAAAATCTCGTGAGCTCGGGGCCGGGGAGGAGAACGCAGGGCGGCGCCCCCTCCTCCGCCCAGGCAGTGGCCCCTCCCTCAGCCCGCGCGGACCAGCCCTCGCAGCCCCGGCGCCTGTACACTCCCCCTCAACCCCCTCTTTTACCCCCAAATCCATATCCCGCCCTCCATCCTATCCCGCCCATCTTCCAATCCCTGGGGAGCCTCCCCCGCACCTCTCGCTTGCCTCTCTTTCCCTTCTGGTCCCCCTGCCTACCCCAGCCCCACTCACTGACTCACCCCGGCGCTATTTTTAGGCCCCCATCCCTCCCGAGCAGTACCAGTCCAATCCTGGGCTCGTTCCCCAGGCAACCCTGGCCGTCTCCGACGCCGCCCGGGGTGGGTGGGTGGGTGGGTGTGTATGTGGAGAGCGGGTGAGGGGAGCTGGGGACACTTGGGTGGTGAGCCGAGGCGGGGACCCGGGCCTGGAGAGCAGGGTGGGGAGCCGCAGGCAGCAGGGCGCGGTGCCTCTGGGGCTCAGTAAACGGGGGCCCGTGAGTTCAGAGCATGTCTGCCTGTCCCTCAGCCTGTCAGCATCCCTGGCTGTGCGCCCCAGGCCTTTGGGCAGGCCTCAGCCTGTGCCACCCTGGGTGGCACTTGCTGTCTCCATCTGGGCTCCCTGTCCCCAGGCTGGGGTGGGGTGGTGCTGTGTGGGCTGTTTGGGGCCAAACCTTTTGTGGAGTTGGCTATGAGGTAGTGCAGAGGGTGGCTGCACCGTAGTTCTGCCTAGTACCTGCTCTGAGTGAAGGATGGTGATGCACCCCCTCTCTGATGGGACTGGGGCCCTGGTTTGGGGAACCCCCTCAGACTCTTCCAACTAGGGAGGCCCCAGTTAGGGTTGGGGATGGCTAGAGAGATGGAGCTGTCTGGGGACAGGACCTGCTCCCTCTTCTCCACTCCTAATCACCCCCACTCAGGGTTCCTCCATTCCAAACAATGGAAGCTAAGTATAGGGCTGGCCCAGTGCCCAGGGCAGGGGGGCCCTTCCCGCCCAGATTCCGGCCCCTCCCTGCTAGGCTGGGCCCCCACTTGGCTGTACCCTGCCCTGTAAGGGGCCTCTTCCCATCCCTCCTATGTGGGCACTGTCTTCTACCAGATGTGCAACCCTCCCAGATGTCTGGGGCCCTCTTTCCCTACTGTGCCAGGCTTAGCTCTTTTTCTCACCCAACAGAAGTGAGGGAGCTGGCGGCAGGGTTCCTCTGAGCTCAGTCCCTGGGCTTCATTGCAGTGGGGAAGGGGTTAACTTGCCAGTAGGTGACTCACCGGTGGGGAGAGGAGGGGGTAGCATAGGGAGACCGAGCAGGCCACATTGATTTCAGCCTTGATTTCTGCTTCACATTGCAGTCCCTGGGGCAGTGAGGTAATGGAGGGTCTGAGTCTGGGGCTGCATAGGGAGGAGGGGGCAGTCACCTAATAGTCCCTCTGTTGGTCTCTCCAGGCTTACAGCCAAGTGTCTGGCCCTGTAGTCTCTGGAGGTCAGAGGGCTACAGACCTCCCCCTTCCCTCTGGGCCCAGGTTACCCATTTTTTGCCCCCTCTACATGCCTTCATCTCTGTCTGTAGCTGCAGAAGGCTGGGAAATGGGTTTGTCTGTGCCTATCACTGATCCCACCTGTGTAGCAGCCCAGTCTTGGTGCATCTGAGCCTGTGCAATCTTTGCCTGCCCAGGTATGACCCCAGACCTCTGCCTTTACTGGATGTGGCCTCAGGGCCCCTCTTGGGAGATCCAAGGCCTCTGCCTCTCTGCCTGGTGGGCCCCAGACCTTGCCTGTGTCTCCGTGTGTACCCTCTGACCTTTCTATAGTTCACCAGTCTCTCTGAAATCATTGTCTGAACATATTCCCAGACTCCCTCTGTTGGGAGTCTCTGCCTGTGTCCACCCTGAGGTGAATTTTTCAGTAGTGGAAAGAGCACTTGAGTTGGAGTGCTGGGCTGTTATGTCCCGGCTGCATGATCTTGCACAATTTATTCAATTTCTCTGAGCCTCATTTTCTCATCTGAACAACAGGCATAATAAAGTGTACTTCCCTAGTGGCTGTGAGGATTCAACGCACAGGGTTATACATACAAGCTCCCAGCATGTAGCAGCCTCAGTGTTAGTTTCCTTTCTTCCTCTTGGCCGTCTTTTGGAAAGGGTGGCTCCTAGCCCAGAGTGGTGGCCCCCTGCCTTACACTGTGAGGTAGAGGGTCCCAGATGGCTGCTAAGTGTCAGGCAGGGTAGCTGAATCAATGGGAATGGCCAGGGCACTTTGTATACCTCCTGAGCCAGGGTACTGAAGTAGTTAGTGCTCACCAGGATAAGTTTACATAGTGTTTGGGGTCAGTGTGATGGCATTTGTGAGAGTTACCTGTGTTGGGGTTGGGGAGTGCCAGGAAGGCCATATGAGTATGTGGTTGTGTTGGAGGGATGTAGGGTGTGTGCTGTGGACAAGCAGTGGCTGTGATGAGTTGTATGAGATAATTCTGCCTGTTTGATATGTTGTGTGTTTGTATGAGTCACATGGGCTGGTGGATGTGTATGAGGATATGCTTTGATGCAGCACATATGACAGGGCATGTATGAAATGGGTGGTGTGAAGAAGATGGGTGAGAACAAGTGTGTGTGATGGTGGGTGGGGAGTGATGGACGTTTAGTGTGGGAGGTAGTACATTTGTGTGAGGTGTTCCGGGTGTGTGACTTCTGACTTCGTGTGTAAGACCGAGGGTACATGTGACCCTGGATTGTGTACGAGATAATGGGTGTGGTAGGAAAGTATGTCTATGAGGAGTGTGTTTGTGTGAGTTTGTGACTGCTGTTGTGAGAGTTGGTGAGGGCTCAGGGGTGGCAAGCCCAACCCTACACGCAGTTTGTCTGCCCTGCGGGGCCGCGCGTGCCCAGGTGGGCGTGAGGCAGGTGGGCCGAGCCGCGCGTGAGCGTGTTCCTCGCGCGGACTGGACACACAAGCACCACCCACAGCCCCGGGCCTCTGCAGCGCGGCGCCCCGAACCGCCCCCCCTGGCTCAGTGCCTTTACTGCAGTGCGCCCTCCCTGCCGCCCTCCTCCCACGGTCCCGCCCCGGGCCGGCTTGGGTCCAACCGGAGCCCGCCCCGCCCTGCCCTTATTTGCATATGACTGACGTTCCCCCGGGGCGGCCAA
The DNA here is from genome assembly GCF_026419965.1 of Kogia breviceps. Lineage (NCBI taxonomy): Eukaryota > Metazoa > Chordata > Mammalia > Artiodactyla > Physeteridae > Kogia > Kogia breviceps. The sequence goes on from NC_081327.1 coordinate 10,692,193, forward strand.
TGGGGGCGGGCGCGGCGGGGCCTGACCCGCGCGCGGCGGCGGCAGCCAATGGGCTCGCGCACGGTGGGCCGGGCTTGCGCGGAAGGCCGCGGGGGAAGCGGGGAAGGGGCGGGGGGAGGTGCGGCGGGGGGAGGGGAGCGCGTAGTAGTGGCGGGGCGGGGAGGCGGCGGCGGTTCGGCGCGGGGCTCGCTCGGAGCGCACGGACGGACGCACGCACGCTCGTCCGTCTGCCCGCCCGGGGCCGGAGGCCGACCCGGCGCTGAGCCGCGGGCCCCAGGCCCGGAAAGGCGGGGCGCGGCGCCGGCAACCGGGGCGCTCGGGGCCAGAGCCGTTACCCGCCAGAGCTGCGAGGGAGGGAGGGAGCGAGCCAGCGAACGGGGAAGGGAGGGGGCCGCCCCCGCGCACGCGCGCCGCGCCCCGCCCCACCTGCCCCGCCCGCCCGGCTCCGCACGGGAGGAGGGAGAAGGAGGGGGCGGCGCCGATGGCCTGGGTGCCGCGCGCCCCGTGACGGCCCCCGCGCGCGCCGGGGGGCGGGGCGGGGCCGGCGCGCTCTGACCTCCCCCCGCCCCCCGGGCGGCGGGAGGCAGGCAGCGTTGTGCGCAGGCGCGCCCGTCTGAGACCCCCCCCGCGTGGGGCGGCCGGAGGGGGGGCGGTGGGGGGGGGCATGCGGCGACGGCCTCCAGCTCCCCCCGGGCCCGAGCGGTGGCGGCCGAGGAGCCGGCGGCGGGCGGAACGGCGGCGGCCGCTGAGGAGGCGCGAGCCCCGGCCGGGCCACCCCGTGCCGGACCATGTACTCAGCCCACAGGCCCCTGGTGCCCGCGTCCGGCGCGGCCTCCCGTGGTCTCGGCATGTTCGGTCAGTAGCGCCTGGGCCCTGGGACTGCAGGGGTCAAGGTGTCGGGGTGCTGAGTGCGAAGTAATGGTGATGGGGTTATAGTAAGAGAACGGTGGAGGCAGAGTAGAAGGGAAAGTTATAGAGCTCGGCTGGGCTGAGTGGTTAGTGGCGGCAGGTGGGAGTGTAGTGGAGGGATGGGAGTGCAGAGTGGGGAGTAGCTGAGGACAGCTGTGGTGTTTAGGTGTGGGGTGGGAAAGGTATGTTGTCATGGGAGGAGGGGAGGGGTGCAGAGTACCTGGCTTCGCAGCATGGATTAGAATAGGAGCAGCCTGAGACCTGCTGGTGCCAGGTGTGGAATAGAGGGAGAAGGGATTAAGGGGCTGCGATTGAGTAGTGGGGCTAAGGACAGGTCTTGGGAAGGGAGTGAGGCACTGTTTGCTCAGAACAGAGTGACGTGTTGGTGGTTTGCTTTTCAGAGAGAGGAAGAGACCCGGGAACCTGGAGGGTAGTGCACTAGGGAGGAGTTCAGGAGGGACAGGACCAAAGGACTGTTCTCCCATTGTATACTGGGTCCCTTCTTTTCCACCCAGCAGAAGATGAGGGGGCCTGATGGTAAAGATCCTTGTGAAGAGAGGGACAGGTCCGGGTCTCTGAAGGCTGCTGTGGGTTTGGAGAGCCCAGCAGGCTTTTGGGGCTCCAGTGCCCCCGTGGTAGTGGATGGGATCTTCATAGTGTTTTGAGTCCTTTTCCAGTGTGGGCTTCTTTGTTCCTCTCCTGTTGCCTTGATGTCTACTTTTTTGTTTTGTCAGCATCTCACAGAATCAAGTCTTGAGGCCAGTGCCTCACATCGGGGCTCCCTTAGGCCAGCCTTCTGAAGGCATTGGCGGGGGGATCAGCCTAGGTCAGATTGATCTAGATCAGGGGGAGCCTGGAATGATGGGGACCAGGGCTAGGGCGTTTCCCTCTTCTCTTCTTGGTCTTTCCCTAGCAGGGGCCTCCTCTGCTCCTTCCACTTCCCCCAGGGAGCTGGCAGTGAGTAGGAAGCCCACTCCCAGCCTGGGCCAGCCCCAGGAGTCCAGCCAGGGGTGGGACTCAGCCATAAGGGGTGCGCTGCCTCCCTTACCACCCAGCTCCTGGAGCAGAAGGTTGGACCTCTAGGACCAGCGCCATGGTGAGGGAAGTACCTTCCTGTGCGTAGCCTTAAGGAAACACCTGGCCCCTCTGCCTTGCTTTGGCAGAGTCTTGTAGTAATTCTCTCGTCTGTCCCATTGTCTGTGTCTTTTTGTCTGAAGAGTTTACCACACCCTCCCATCTTTTTGGGCAAGGGGGCTGGATACTACACTAGAGATAAGCTCAGGGGTAGAGTGAGGGAGGCTGGGAGGTCTCTTCATGGGCAGTAGATTCTCTTTGAGGAGGAAAGAGATGCTGGAGCCACCTGTGCCCAGCCTGGGAAAGGCAGGTGTGGCTCCCTGGGGTCTGTGGTAGGGGGAGGGAGGCAAGGAGAAAGGCCTGAGACCCCATGCCCTGTGAGTAGTGGGGAGGGGAGGAGAGGGTGGGGAGACTGGGTCATCTGCTTCAGGAAAAGAGAAAGGGAGTATGAGGCCAAGGTGAGGGCCTCTGTCACACAGCAACACGGTGATGGGAATTGACTGAGGGAGGGTCTGCAGCCTTGCTAAAGGTCTAGGGGCCTTGAGAGAGTGAGTTGGCAAGCAAACATGGCCTGGTTGGCGACAGGAGCCAGTCATTTCTCTGGTCTGGTCCCTGGTGGCAAGGCTGGTGGGGGTGGGGGTGGAGGTGGGGGAGGGAGTGGGGTGTGAGGACTGTTTCCCTGCTTCTGTTTTCTTTCTTAAAAATCTAGAAATCTTTCAGGGAGGAGTTTTTCCTGAGTGATGTCGCATGCACGAGCCCAAGGGGCTCTGGGATTGAGGAAGGGGGTGTAAAGAAGGGGTGGAGGTACCTTGTCTGCGGTGGAGAAGAGTTTGAGTTGGGGGTCAAGGCTGAGCTCTCCTGCCGCACAGCTTAGCTGACTCCTTCCCACAGTGTGGACGAACGTGGAACCTCGCTCTGTGGCCGTGTTCCCTTGGCATTCCTTAGTCCCCTTCCTGGCCCCCAGCCAGCCTGACCCCTCCGTGCAGCCAAGTGAGGCCCAGCAACCTGCTAGCCACCTAGTGGCCTCCAACCAGAGCAAAGGTGAGGGCTGGGAGGCTGTGGGAAGGCGTGGGGATGGGGTCGAGATGGCCCAGGAGCCCTCTGATCTGCCTGCTGCTCTGCCCCCAGAACCTGCTGAGTCGGCGGCTGTTGCTCACGAGCAGCCACCAGGCGGGACGGGGAATGCTGACCCCGGGCGGCCCCCTGGAGCTACATGCCCTGAGAGCCCAGGGCCCGGACCCCCCCACACTTTGGGGGTGGTAGAACCTGGAAAGGGCCCCCTTCCCACCACGGAGGAGGAGGCCCCTGGTCCTCCAGGAGAGCCTCGGCTGGACAGTGAGACAGAGAGTGACCACGACGATGCGTGAGTGCCCTGAGGCTTGGGACTGGGGAGGAGGGTGGAGTGGCCAGAGACATGGCTCTCACTGCCCTGACGCTCCTGCCACAGCTTCCTCTCCATCATGTCTCCTGAGATCCAGTTGCCTCTGCCGCCTGGGAAACGCCGGACACAGTCCCTCAGCGCCCTGCCCAAGGAACGAGACTCATCTTCAGAGAAGGATGGACGCAGTCCCAACAAGGTGCCTCATCTCCACCTGTCCCCAGCTCACCCTGTGGCCGCCCGAGCCCATCTCCCCAGTCCTAACCTTCCTGCTCGGGCCCGTGTCTACTGCAGAGGGAGAAGGACCATATCCGGCGGCCCATGAACGCTTTCATGATCTTCAGCAAGCGGCACCGGGCCCTGGTCCACCAGCGTCACCCCAACCAGGACAACCGGACTGTCAGTAAGATCCTGGGCGAGTGGTGGTACGCTCTGGGGCCCAAGGAGAAGCAGAAGTACCACGACCTGGCCTTCCAGGTAACTCCGCCTTCTCTCGGCTGCTCGGCTTCCTCTGGCAGGGTGGGTGAGTGAAGGGTCTCCCTGCCCTCTCCTGCCAGGTGAAAGAGGCCCACTTTAAGGCCCACCCAGACTGGAAGTGGTGCAACAAGGACCGGAAGAAGTCCAGCTCAGAGGCCAAGCCTACAAGCCTGGGGCTGGCAGGAGGGCACAAGGAGCCAAGGGAGCGGAGCATGTCGGAGACAGGCACTGCTGCTGCCCCTGGAGGTTAGTGAGCCCTTTGGCTCTTCTGCCCTGACACCGACCTCCCCTTGCTTCCTCACCCCCTTCCCCAGAAGCTCCTCTCAGCTTTTTTTATCTGAGGACCCTTACTCACAAAGGAACTGGTGCTTATATCTTGTGAAGGGGTCAGGGAGGTCCAAATAGATAAGGTTTCTGAGCAGAAGTCTTATTGTCAGGTGCCATTTGTTGAGCATTTATTATGACAGGCATTGTGGAGAGCATAATCTTTAGTATTCAAAAGTGTACCTAATTTTGCAGATGTGAGAAAACGGCTTAGAGAGACAAAAGCACTTGCTTAAAGTCACTAAAAAACTAGTAAGTAGCAGAGCTTGAATTTACACCCCAGCTCATCTGGCTCTCAAGACCACAGGTGGAAGCCCCTCGTTGGCTGCTTCTGCTGACTGAGGGTGTTTAGTGTGCCCAGCGCCACTCTGAGGCGCTTCTCTGGAGTGATCCTGTGGGTTTGGGCCCACAAGTCTGTGAGGGAGGAGACGTTGCTTTTTCTCTGAGATGAGGGAGTAGAGGCTCAGACAGTCCAGTCGTCATTAGCTAGGCAACACCACACGTACCTGTCTCCAGGCTTTCATGCTCTCAGAAAGGCTGCCTCTCAGGGAGCAGTGGGCTTGCTCCTCGCAACTCAAGAGGGCAGGAACCAGAGGAAATGCTGGCCTGGTGGGTGGTATCTCTTTTTCTGCCAGGTGGCCCAGGAAGTCCAACCTGCTTCTGCCTGGTATCTAGGAATAGCTGTTGATGGCTTGGCCAGCCTGGGCACTGGGAGGAGGCTTCCTGACTGCGACACTTTTTTCTTTCCACGCTACAGTGTCCTCGGAGCTCCTGTCCGTCACAGCCCAGACGCTCTTGAGCTCGGACACCAAGGCTCCGGGGAGCAGCTCGTGTGGGGCAGAACGCCTGCACACAGTCGGTGGACCTGGCTCAGCCCGGCCCCGAGCCTTCTCCCACAGCGGGGTCCACAGCCTGGATGGTGGGGAAGTAGACAGCCAGGCACTACAGGAGCTGACTCAGGTCTGGAGAGCAGGCAATGGGGGAAGGGGCCATGTTCAGGGAGAGCTGCCCACGGTGACAGCACTGGCTGAACTCTCCCTGCACTTCTTCTGCAGATGGTGTCTGGCCCTGCATCCTACTCTGGCCCAAAGCCTTCCACCCAGTATGGGGCTCCAGGCCCCTTTGCGGCCCCTGGTGAGGGAGGCACTCTGGCAGCCAGTGGGCGGCCCCCACTACTGCCCACCCGGGCCTCCCGTTCCCAGCGTGCAGCCAGTGAGGACATGACCAGTGACGAGGAACGCATGGTCATCTGTGAGGAGGAGGGGGATGATGATGTCATTGGTAAGCTAGTTGCAGGGCCCAGAATCCTATCCAGGGAGCACCTGGCTAAGGTTTGGAGGGTGGGCGAAGATTTGGTCCAGGCCCTTAGGCCCCTTCTCTTTTCTTCCTTTCCATGTTCGTTTGTGATTGCGAGCATGTTCAGGTCAGGCCCTACTGAGTAAGCCCGGCGCTATTGAGTAAGCCCAGCCCTGCCCTCGAAGCCCCAAGCCAGACAGGAAGCCGGGAGGACATGGGCATGGCCGGGCCATTGGACACAGTATTAGGTGCTGTTACCGGTGTGCTCTTAGGGTCTGCTGGTGGGCAGGTGGGCAGAGCATTCCTGGACAACACTTGGAACAACACTTGTTCCTGGTGAGGAACAGCATTCCTGGACAGCACTTAACTGCCAACTCGGGGCAGAGCCGAGGCCAGAGCCAGGCTCCACACTGTTCCTCCTGGGCAGCCCTGCACCCAGCCCTTTACTAGCACTGTTCCCTCTGCTCTCTCAGCTGACGATGGCTTCAGCACCACTGACATTGACCTCAAGTGCAAGGAGCGGGTGACCGACAGCGAGAGCGGAGACAGCTCTGGGGAGGACCCAGAGGGCAGCAAGGTGAGGGCTTGGGACTTGCTGCTGTCTCACGCATCCTGGGAAGCGGGGGGAATGTTACTTCTCTGTACCTTGACAGAGGGGGAGATTAAGACGCAGAGTGGGTGAGCTACTTGCTCCATGGGGAACTGGGTCTCAGCCTGGGTGAGTGGAGGCCTTCGGCTGGCCTGGTTGCCAGGGGTGACGGGGAGGTTGGGATGGGCGGGATGGGCAGGGTGTGGGTATCCAGGCTCCCCTGACATGCTCATGTCTCCCTTCTCCTGCCACTCAGGGATTTGGTCGGAAGGTGTTCTCGCCTGTGATCCGTTCCTCCTTTACTCACTGCCGTCCATCGCTGGACCCTGAGCCCCCAGGGCCCCCAGATCCACCTGCCGGCTTCGGCAAAGGCTACGGGCCCACCCCATCCTCCTCATCCTCGCCTGCCTCTTCCTCAGCCTCAGCAGCCACCTCCTTCCCGCTGGGCTCAGGGACCTTCAAGGCCCAGGAGTCAGGTCAGGGCAGCACAACAGGTCCCCTACGGCCCCCACCCCCTGGAACTGGGGGCCCAGCAACACCTAAGGCCACCCGGTTTCTCCCCACGGATCCTGCCACCTTCCGGCGCAAGAGACCTGAAAGCGTGGGGGGCCTGGAGCCACCAGGCCCCTCAGTCATTGCGGCACCTCCCAGCGGGGGAGGAAGTGTTCTGCAGACACTGGTCCTGCCCTCAAACAAGGAGGAACGGGAGGGCAGCGGAGCTCGCATGCCCTCGGCCCCAGCCCCGTCGCTGGCCTATGGGGCCCCAGCAGCCCCCCTGTCCCGCCCGGCCGCCACCATGGTCACCAATGTGGTGCGGCCTGTCAGCAGCACTCCTGTGCCCATCGCCTCTAAGCCTTTCCCCACTTCTGGCCGGGCAGAAGCGTCTCCAAATGACACAGCCGGTGCCAGGACTGAGACAGTCGCTGGGTCCCGGGCACCTGGGGGCTCCCCACTGGGCGTCAGCTTAGTGTATTCGGACAAGAAGTCGGGAGCAGCCACCTCAACAGCCCCACATCTGGTGGCTGGACCCCTACTGGGCACTGTGGGGAAGGCGCCTGCCACTGTCACCAACCTGCTGGTGGGCGCCCAGGGCTATGGGACCCCAGCGCCCCCCGCTGTCCAGTTCATTGCCCAGGGGGGCCCTGGCAGCGGGACGGCTGCGGGCTCAGGAGCAGGTGCTGGGAGTGGGCCCAATGGGCCAATGCCCCTGGGCATCCTGCAGCCAGGTCCCCTGGGCAAGGCTGGGGGAATCACCCAGGTGCAGTACATTCTGCCCACGCTGCCCCAGCAACTTCAAGTGGCGCCTGCCCCAGCACCAGCCCCTGGGACCAAGGCAGCGGCTCCCGGCGGCCCTGCGCCCACCACCAGCATCCGTTTCACCCTCCCACCGGGCACCTCCACCAACGGCAAAGTCCTGGCTGCCACCGCACCCACTCCTGGCATCCCCATTCTGCAGTCCGTACCCTCCGCCCCGCCCCCGAAAGGTGAGGCCTGGGCTGGGCAGCACACAGAGGGTCCACAGGCTTATTCAACTCCTTTGTAACCACCTGCTCCCTTGTCTCTCGACTTGCAGCCCAGTCAGTTTCTCCTGTGCAGGCCCCGCCCCCGGGTGGCTCAGCCCAGCTGCTACCTGGGAAGGTACTAGTGCCCTTGGCCACCCCTAGCATGTCAGTGCGGGGAGGAGGGGCCGGCCAGCCGCTGCCCCTGGTGAGCCCACCCTTCTCAGTACCTGTGCAGAACGGTGCTCAGCCACCCAGCAAGGTAAGGGCACCTCAGTGGTGGCCCCACCTGTTTCTTATTATCTTCCTGGGTGTTAGCCTCTATGTCCCACGGTTTCTGTGTCTGTCTTTCGTTCAGTCTTCTCTTTTTCTCCCTTTTTGTCTCTTGGCCCGTCTTGCTCGACATCTGTGCATATACATCTGTGCGTATCTTGATTCTGCCCTCCATTTTTGTACCTTGTCCCTTCTCTCTGTCTCCTATCTCTTGCTGTCTTCTTTGCTTTTGTGTCTCCCTTCCCGTCTCCATCCCGATTTCTCTGTCCTGTGTCTCTGCTGAGGTCCAGCCTCCGATGTCTTGGTCCTCCCCTGCCCCACTCTGGGTCCCCAGCTCACCTCAGCCTGTGGTACCCTCGCCCACAGATCATCCAGCTGACTCCGGTGCCTGTGAGCACACCCAGCGGCCTGGTGCCGCCCCTCAGCCCAGCCACGCTCCCCGGACCCGCCTCTCAGCCTCAGAAGGTTCTGCTGCCCTCCTCCACCAGGTAATGGCAGTTGAGCCCTCATCTGGAGGTGAGTGCAGGGAAGGGGTTAGGTGGGGCCAGCTCGCCTACACCTTCCTCTTTTCTCTCCCTGCGGCAGGATCACCTACGTGCAGTCAGCAGGCGGGCATGCGCTGCCCCTGGGCGCCAGTCCTGCGTCCAGTCAGGCTGTAACAGTCACCTCATACGGACCCACGAGCTCAGTAGCCCTAGGCTTCACCTCGCTGGGGCCCAGCGGCCCCGCCTTTGTGCAGCCCCTGCTTTCAGGTAAGAGGTGGCCAGGCAGGCAGCTGGGGACCAAGGGTGGGGCTGAGGCAGCTCTGGCCCTAACTCGGCCCCCTGCCTCTCCTCTGTCTGTCTCTCTCTCTGCAGGCCAAGCCCCATTGCTGGCTCCTGGCCAGGTGGGCGTGTCACCCGTGCCCAGCCCCCAGCTGCCTCCCACCTGCGCAGCCCCCAGTGGTCCCGTCATCACAGCGTTTTACCCTGGCAGCCCCGTACCCACCTCCTCAGCACCCCTGGCCCAGCCATCCCAGGCTCCCCCAGGCCTGGTCTACACCGTGGCCACCAACACCACCCCACCTGCTGCCACCATCCTGCCCAAGGGCCCACCGGCCCCCGCCACTGCCACCCCGGCCCCTACCAGCCCTTTCCCTAGTGCCACAGGTGGGTGCTGGGCCAACCGAGGGTGGGGTGAGTGGGGAGACCCAGGGGATAGGCTCCAGTCAGGCCTGGCTCAGCAAATACTCTCTTTACCAGCAGGTTCCATGACCTACAGTTTAGTGGCCCCCAAGGCCCAGCGGCCTACCCCCAAGGCCCCCCAGAAAGTGAAGGCGGCCATCGCCAGCATTCCCGTGGGCTCCTTTGAGGCAGGTGCCCCTGGGCGGCCAGGCCCTGCGCCCCGGCAGCCATTGGAGCCCGGCCCAGCTCGTGAGCCCCCTGCATCCGAGTCAGAGCTTGAGGGGCGGCCAACAACACCAGCCCCTCCACTGCCCCCAGAGACCTGGGCTCCCCCGGCCCGGAGCAGTCCCCCGCCGCCCCCACCTGCTGAGGAGCGGACCAGTGCCAAGGGTCCTGAGACCATGGTGAGTGCCCAGCAGGCCTGGGGGTTCCCTGCTGCTGGGCTTAGCCCCTCAGTCCCCTGCCTGCCTTTCTGTTCCACCCCTCTTCCGTCCCTGTGTGAACCGTGCCCTTGTGGGTCCTTCTCTGTCTTCCTGCCTGTCTGTCTGCATGACTGGGTCTTCCCCACGGCTCTGTGTCTTGGCCGTCGGCATTCATCTTTTGTATTTCTGGGTCTTGCCCAGGTGAGTCTGAACCCAGTGTCCTCCATCTCCCTGCCATCCTCACCCCAGGCCAGCAAATTCCCCAGCTCATCTTCAGACTGGCGTGTCCCCGGGCTGGGCCTGGAGAGCCGAGGGGAGCCTCCCACCCCTCCCAGCCCGGCCCCGGCTCCAGCCCCAGCCCCTGGTAGCAGCGGCAGCAGCAGTGAGGGCAGCAGTGGGAGGGCAGCTGGGGACACCCCCGAGCGCAAGGAGGCGGCTAGTGCCGGCAAGAAGGTCAAGGTGCGGCCCCCGCCCCTGAAGAAGACCTTTGACTCTGTGGACAAGTGAGCATGGGCTGGGGGACTTGGAGTGTGTGGGCTGGTGGCAGAGGGGGCAGCTGCAGGCTGGGGCAGAGGAGGTGACCCTGCCCGCTCTCCAGCAGGGTCCTGTCGGAGGTGGACTTCGAAGAGCGCTTTGCTGAGCTGCCCGAGTTTCGGCCTGAGGAGGTGTTGCCCTCACCCACCCTGCAGTCTCTGGCCACCTCGCCCCGGGCCATCCTGGGCTCCTACCGCAAGAAGAGGAAGAACTCCACTGGTAGGCGAGCGCAAGGCACCCAGGGTAGGTGGGACAGACTGGGGTCATCTCCACTGAGCCTGCTTCTGTTTGACCAGACCTGGACTCAGCTCCCGAGGACCCCACCTCGCCCAAGCGTAAGATGAGGAGACGCTCCAGTTGCAGCTCGGAGCCCAACACCCCCAAGAGTGCCAAGTGCGAGGGGGACATCTTCACTTTTGACCGTACAGGTGCCGGTGTGGTGGCAGGCAGAACTGTGGGGGTCCCAGGAACGGGGTTAAAGATGGGAGAGGTGGGGTGGGTGTTGCTGAGAGGAAGGACAGCAGGTCAAGGGTGGGTTCTGATATTCATCAGGCCCCTAAGTTGGTGTGTGACCTTGGGTGGGTTCCGTCTCTAAACCCCACTGTGAAATAGAATTCAGTGAGGGTGGAGTGGCCCCTCGGACAGTGGTGGAGGGCCAGGCTGCTGCGGAGGCTCGACTGTGCTCCCTGCGCTGCCCCCCAGGTACAGAAGCTGAGGATGTGCTCGGGGAGCTGGAATACGAGAAGGTGCCATACTCGTCGCTGCGGCGCACCCTGGACCAGCGCCGGGCCCTCGTCATGCAGCTATTCCAGGACCATGGCTTCTTCCCATCAGGTGAGCAGGTGTCGGAGTCTTGAGGGGCACTTGGAGGGGGCCTACCCACTCATCTCACTCTGCCCTCCCCACCACCCTTCTGTCCACAGCCCAGGCCACGGCAGCCTTCCAGGCCCGCTACGCAGACATCTTCCCCTCTAAGGTCTGTCTGCAGCTGAAGATCCGTGAGGTTCGCCAGAAGATCATGCAGGCGGCCACTCCCACGGAGCAGCCCCCGGGAGCCGAGGCCCCCCTCCCTGGACCGCCCCCCACTGTCACTGCTGCTGCCCCTGTCCCCACTCCCAGCCCTGCTGGGGGCCCTGACCCCACCTCACCTGGCTCGGACTCTGGCACAGCCCCGGCTGCCCCGCCATTGCCTCCGCCCCCAGAGCCGGGGCCCGGACAGCCTGGCTGGGACGGGCCCCCCCAACCCTCACCACCCCCCTCTGGTCCCTCCACAGCTGCCACAGGCAGGTGAGGGGCTCCTGAGAAGACCCCAGACCCACAGTACTCCCCTCAGGACACGGACAGTATGTAGGTGGCAGGAATGGGGGGGCAGGATGGTTACCTCCTCCCCAGCAAAGCCATTGCGTCCTTTCCAGTTTGGGACAGAAAGAGGCCTGCTCCTCTTGTTTATCCCCCTTCCCCCACAGCTCCCTCCCTGTGATGGGGGGCAGCTGAGGGGAAGCAGGGGGCACAGTCTCCCTCCACCGAGCCCCTGTACATAACCTGGAGTGTGTTACCTTCAGACCTTTTCACTTGTACTTTATGCAAAATGGCTCGTGTGAGGGCTGCAAGCTGGAGGGTAGTGTGGGCCTCGGGCCACAGGGAGGCGCCTGTGGAGTAGGGGGAGTTCATGTACCCCTTTTTTCCCCAGAGGGGCTGGACTCAGGTTAGTTTGGGGGTGGGGGCTCCTGCACTTTGCCACAGGCACGGGGAGGGTTCTCTCTCCCCACCCCCTCTGCCCTCCCAGCTTGGGTTGTACTTTCTAAGAAGGTGATTCCCCCACCCTGTCCCCACCCCCAGAACAAAACATGTTGATCATGTGCAATATTTCTTACTGTGCTGAGAAGCCGCAATGAGCGAGATTAAAGCTGTTTAACACACCTGTGTGGCTGCCTGCTGGGAAGGGAGAAGGGATGCTGGTCGTACCAGTCCGACCCCCAGCTGGCCGTGGAGCTGGACTTGAGACCCCTAACCACCGTGAGGTGGGGGTTGTGATTCCAGGACCGTCCCTTCCCTATATCAGGGGGACCTGGTGGGCAGAGTCAAGATGCCTGTTCAGCTGTCCAACACGCACGAGCTGGGAAAGGCCTGTGATACGGTACTGCAAGGAGGACAGTTCACCTCTGATGTTCCAGTTGAACGAGAGAGATCTGAGCCATGGGTGGCACTGGGTGGGGAGGCCAGTCAGCCCAGAGTACCATGCTGTCCCCAGGGACCCCTGCTGCCCTTGTGTGGCCTGAGCCAGCACTGCAGCCAGGCCAGAAGGAACCTCTCCTGGTTTACGCCTCTGTCACAGCCTGTGGGCAGTGCTTCTCTGGAGAGAAAAAATACCCATACGCTGTGTGGAGGGATGATCGCTAGGTGCGGGAAGGTCAGGAAGCTTCCACAGGAAGTCACACTTAAGCGAGGACCAGAGCACCAGAAGGTCCAGGCGGGGGAGAAGCGCAGGTGCAGGTTGGGGGACAGCTTTGGGTGGGCTCTGACTTGGGTCACCCAGAATTCTTGCTTGGCCATGATCCTATAGGGCCATGTTAGCAAACCAGTTTCACTTTGTGTTTTACTGATTGGCCGTGCCTGCCTGGAGCACCACTGCGATGAGAGAAATCTGCCTGACTCTACAAGAGCCAGAGTATCTTGATGGATTGGTACAGCCTGCCTTGGGCAGAGCTGCAGGGTCACAGCCGTTGGAGTTGAGATTCAGGTACCCAGACGGGCTTGGCCGTAAAGCAGAGAATGGGAGACTGAAGAATGAGAATTTAATGTTGCAGGAAGGCAGATGCTTAGGGTGTGGGTTCTGGCAGGGGAGCACCACCCTGTCCCTGGTCTTGGGCGAGCAGACGCAGAAGCAGGGAGTGCAGGGTCCGGCAAACAGGTGTGTACCCCAGCCGGCTGAGATGCAGGTAATCATACATGTCATGGTGGCTTATGGTACCATCTGAGTGCACAAAGCCAGGGTCTGCGTCCAGGAAGTGCGCCCGTGGGTGGCCAGCCAGCGCTGCCCGTACCAGCTCATTCACCTGTCGGTTTTTCTCGCGCAGTGGGTTAGGGTGCTGGCCCCGAGGAAGCAGGCCCTGAGGAAGGCAAGAAGAGTTGTGAGGAGGCATCCTACCAGCCTCCGGGTATCCTGTTCCCTGTGCCAAACTGTCCTCCACCCCCCACCAGTTAAGTCCCCAGCTGCAGAATACACTAGGGATGGGAAGATGACGGTCTGAGACCTTCCTGTAGAAGTGAGACCTTCTAGAAGTGACGGAGGCAATATTAACCATGGGAATGCCTGACAGCTTTTGGCTATTTAAGTGTCTTGAATTTCTCAACACCCTGAGAATCTCTAGCAGTCTCTGGGGCAAAAGGGGCTAACTGGTCCCCGAACATGTCCTTAACCACAGCCCCTCTGATGGGTGTAGCAAGCTTCACCATGAGATTTTGCCTTCCACCACTGCTCTGTGCTAAGCTGCCCAGAACCGTGCAGCTGTGGCTACACCTGAAGGGGTCCCAGAACACTGCCGTTCTTCCTTTCCCACCCTCCCACTCTCTCACCAGCACCACGACCCGGGCCTGGGGCTGCCTCTGGTTCACCAGTTGCACGATGGCCTTGATGCCTCCAGCCACCTGCTCTGCGGTGTGCCCGTGGTTATTGGTACCCACCCAGACCACCACAATCTGTGGAAAGAGAGGCATGAAGCAGTGGTGAGGGGGCAGGCTAAGGGTGCTCTAGCTACCCACCCAAGCCCTGCTCACCTTAGGCCGGATGTGTTCTAGCTCCCCGTTCTCCAGACGCCACAGCACGTGCTGCGTGTTGTCACCGCCAATGCCAAAGTTAAGTGCATGAAGAGGGGAAAAGAGCTCCCGCCAGATCTGTGGGCAAGAAGTGGTGTGGGCACGGGGCACTGTCAGCACGGACCACCACCCTCTATCCAAAGGTTAACCAAATGTCATCATGGAAGAGCCTTGCTTTATGGAAACAGTCTGGTTAAATCTCACCTTGAGCAAACCCCAATATGGTCAAACCTCACTTTATGCAAACCCGTTACAGTCTCACTTTCACAAAACCCCATGGAAGCAGGACTCCCTTCACGGAAGCCTATTCTACTTGAGCCAGGCATCGAACCAGCAGCATTCCAGTTGAACCTCACTTTGAGGAAAGCCATGGTTTAACGTCGCTTAATGGCAAGATATCATAATTGAGCCCCCTTAGGAGAGACCTATTACCGTTGACCTTCACTTTGTGGAAATAACTACAGCTTTGTGGGAATCCATTAGGGCTGGGCACTAGTTTAAGCAAACAAAGAGCCTCATCCTAGGCAATCTTGCACGAAGCCTCATTTGAAGCCTCACTACACACAAACCCAGTATGACAAAGCCAGGGCACACACTTCCTTCTCAGTAGAATGTGGCACATTATACTCAGATTCCGGGTGCCCGGCGCTACCTGAGGCTATTTCGGGTACCCCATACACCGCCTGGCCTGGGCTCTGGTCCAGGTCTGTCAGTGAGGGCACAGGCCTGGTTGGGGCAGGAAGAGAGGGACGGGCCTCACCTCGCACTGGTGCATTAGCTGGACTAAGGAGTCCCCGATGAAGACGACTTCGGGTTCTTTATCTTTGCTGTCGGCTACGAACCGATGGTGCTTCGGGGACGTAAAGGGGGAGTCAATGGCACGCGCGCTGCTTGGGCCCGCCCCACCCCGCTTCCTTAGGCGGCACCACGCCAACTGTCCTCAGTTTCCCAATCTGGTAGTGAGAGCGGCGCAAACCAGCTACTCTCTCAGAGCCTTCCCCGCCGCCACCGCCGCCACCGCCGCCACCGCCGCCACCGCCGCCACCGCCGCCACCGCCCCCACCGCCCCCACCGCCCCCACCGCCCCCACCGCCCCCACCGCCCCCAGCCCCGGACTCCAGAGTATCGCGGGCGGGGTCGCTCACCAGGGACATCCAGCGCCCGTCGCCCTGCACGTCCTGCACCGGCGTGGGCTTGCTGGCTGGGTTCTCTTCTCCACTCATCTTGGCGCCGCGGCTCCAGCAGGATGAGCGAGCGCGGTCAGCCGGGGAGTGTTCCCGGAGGAGGGGGTGCCGCCACGCCCACCCCTACCCCTCAGGCAACAATGGACTGTCCCGAAGCCCGCACTCCAGCGGAGGGCGCGGTCGATCCCGGGCGCCGCCTCCTCTCCCGGGCGGAAACCTTCACTTAGAGGCCTTGCTTCCCCCACGGCGGCCGCGCAGTGGGCTCGTCCGGCGCTTCCTGCCCGGGCAGCTCACTCTCCGGCAGCGGCGGCGGCACGGGGCGTGGGGCGAGGCGAGACCATCCAGCACCCGTGGAGGGGAGAAGGGAGAAACCACCCTACCGTGAAAGCAGAGTGGGGAAAATCTAGCGCCCTTCCTCGGGGGAAGAAACCACTTGCTGTAGGGCGAGAAACGTGTGGAAGGAACCACCTACTGTGTGTGGGGGTGTGTGTCTGTGTGTCTCATTCACGTGGTGGTAGGGGAGTGAGTGGACGAGTCCATGCTTGGATCCTTGAGGGGGTGGCTCAAACGCACCTGGCAAGGAAGGGACGCTCCCATTTTCTTCTGACGTGGGGGAGAGAAAAGGAGGATGGAAATGTGAAAATTAGAGGCTCAGCTGTAAGGAGACACTCACGCCAAGGCAGTGCCAGGATTTTAGTGAGCCTATCTGCTCATGGGCCTCCCCTGTTCAAATTATGCCAGTTTTTGTGGTATAATTTCTAAACTATATGTCTTTGCATTACAGACATTACCCTGCAAAGACGGTAGTAGAAGATGCAGAAAGATAAAGGAAATTAGAGATGCTGCAAGGCCCAAGTCCAGCTTGGAGCCCCTCCCGCGCAGCTCATCTTACAGATCTGTGGCTTCTGCTCCCCTCCCTAAACCTTTGGCTGACCACAACTTCAGTTGGGTGTGTCTGAGCTCCAAAACCTACATCCACAGCCAAGGCCACCTAAGGTCGCTGTCCCCCACGTCCTGACCAAAATTAATCTCAGTCCTCAAGTCTTCCCAGATCTCCCTATTCTGGGGGAACAGGTGGGGGGTCCCACACCACCCTCAAAGTCCTGGTCATATTCCTGTAGCTCCACTCCCAAATGGTATCTTCCTATCTATTCATTCCTTCTAGGTAGGTTTATACTGAGATATAGAGATGAATCTTATTTATTGTGTTTGTGTTTTGCCTCAATCCACTTGCCTGGAACGGGGCCTGATTCACAGTATTAATACCAAGTACTATCTATGGCTGTTCACAAGTACTTGCTGAATGAGTATTAAAGGGATGGGTCAGATCCTGGCCTTGTCCCAGCGTGTTGGGGGAGGCAGATCCAGACTCAAATCTGAGAGAGGGATCAAGGTTGTGATTAAGGAATGCACAGGGGACCTCTGTGGGAGAAGAAAGAGAAGGACTCAGGGTGAGGGATTTCCTAGAAGGAGTAGTATCTAAGGAGTTAGGCTTTGAAAGATAGTGAAAGTTGGGCAAGCAACATTACCAGGTAATATAGAATATAGCTTATTACGGTATGGGGAATACCGTGGCATACCTTGATTTGAAACTCTTAGGGGGGAGTTCACTGGTGGCCTAATGGTTAGGATTCTGGGCTTTCACTGCTGTGGGCCGGGGTCCAATCCCTGGTCAGGAAACTGAGATCCCGCAAGCCACGCGGCCAAAAAAAAAAAAAAAAAAAGTCTGAGGGGACAAGTGTAGTGACAAACAAAATTTACAGGCATCCATTCACCAAGCGCTGTTTTCAAATTGTATGTTGGCTCATTTCATACTTACAGCAGTTATAAGGAGAAGATACCAACTCCTTTTTACAGATTATGAAACTGAAGCTCTGAGCAGTTACATACTTTTCCGAGGTCACAGAGCTCAAATGTGCCTGGGCATTTGAACCTAGGTACTGTAGCTCTGGAGCCTAGCTCTAAATGACGACACTATACTGACTCTCTAGGGATAAAGCCTGTGACTGCTTGGAGACTGGCTGTGTGTAGAAGATACCGTAGCCCTTCTCCCGCTTGGCTTCGCCTACATCTCCGCGCTCCAGAGAGAAAGTTCGCGATAGAAGTCTAAACCAATCAGCATTGAGGAAGGGGGCGGGCCTAGTGGACCTCACAGCCAATTGGTGGATAGGAGGTGCCTAAGGACAAATGAAAGAGGTTTCCTAATGTGAGGTCGGAAGGGGCGGGGCTATAACCTTCACTCTGGGCAGCTGGCACGTGCCCCTGTGCCTCTTGGGATGGGGGTGGGGAGCCAAAGGGCGTGGGAGGGGCACGCGCATGCGTGCTTGCACGCACGAGGCCCTGTGTGAGGCCCGGAAGAGCATCAGGTGCGTCGAGAGCTAGGGTCATCGCGGAAAAGAAGCCATTGTACCCCACAGCCACGTGGAGTGGGCGGGGGCGGGCGGGGTTCGTTAGGGGCAGGAGAAGGTGAGGTGCCTTTCCCCTTCCCTGCCCCCACCAACTGTACCCGTTTCCCTACCTCATCTGCACCACACAGGCTTGTTTCCTACCCCCTTCTACGACCAGGCCCCAGTCCCTGATAGCTCCTCTGTTGCCCTTTTTGTCCTCCCGAGTTATTCTCTGTTTCTCCAACTAACATTCTCTTTCCTGCCTTTCTCTCTCTACCATCTCTCTCCCCTTTCTGCCTTCTGCAGTACCTCCTCTACCCCTGGATTTCTCCTCTGTCCAAAGTCCCTTTCTGGTTCACCAGATCCCTCCAATATCATGATCCCTTTCCCATCCCCCATTTTTTAGCTATTTCTTCATATCCCTGTTCTCTCTAACTCTTTCTCTATCCCCTGATAAATCTTCCCGTTCAGGATGACTCCCTTGACCTCATCCTACTGCTATGACTCTGCCTTTTTTTCTGACCTTACCCTGACCAAGCCTTTTCCAGTTGCTCTCTACCAATCCCTTTGTCTCATCTTGTGTCTCTAAATAGTACTTCCAGCTCACCCCAAACCATCTCTTCTCACTACTCATTTCTAGGTCTTTGACTTGCCTGCCTGCTGATGACCACCCTGTCTTTTATCTTCCAGGGCACCATGGACCCCAGGGGGCCAGCCCCCAAGCCTTTCCAGCGGCCTGAGAAACCTGGTCGTGTCCGCCGTCGGAAGACCAGGCGGGAGCTTAACAAGACCCTGGTGGGCAGTCGCCGGCCATTGGCCCATCGGGATCCTGCTGTGGCCAGTCGGGATCCACATGTGGTCCTCCAGAATTCTGTGGCGCCTGCTGCCCCCAAGCTCGTGGTCATAACCCAGGGGCGCTTGAGCCGGGAGCACCGGGGTCTCTTCAACCACGAGGTGAAATCTCTGGACGTGGCACGGCTGCTTAGCAGTGGGTCCCTGGAGTCAGGCACCCCTGCACTCCCCACCAAGTCCTCCCCAAGCCCAGGCAGGGCCCAAGAACCAGCCCCACCGTCAAGGGGCAAGGAAAACCAAGTGCCTGGAGCCTCGGGCCCAGGCCCACCCAGTCCCCCCCAGCTCCCTGGCTTGGGGCAGCTGCTGGGGGAGCTGCAGTGCCAGCTGATTCTGCCACAGGCCTTCCCCAGGAGGAACCTAGTACAAGAGGCCAGGGATGCCATCGTGGGCACCTTACAGGCCTGCCATGGCTGCGTGCCTGACCTTACTTTGGTGCTCCGGGGCTGCCAGCCACACTTGCCAGGTGAGCTCACCTCCTGCCCCCTGAGCTTCCTTTTCTTTTGTCTGCTGTATCTCAGCTGTGCCCCATGCTTCTTTCCTCTGTGCCAGGGACCAAGCCTAGGGGCCCTGAGAGACAAAGGATGACACCCTCCTGGATCAACAGCCCTGAGGAGGCCCCAGGGGAGGGGAGGCAGAGAAGGCGAGAGGGGACAAAGGAGCTCACCTTCGGGGTGCCTCACACCTCCAGCACTCCTACTGTGTACCAGGTGAACCTGGCACCACCTAAAGGTCCCTGGCCACCCCCATTGTCCTCGTTGCCTTCACCATCTGGGGCAGCCTGCGGCCCCCCAACAGCCTTTGATCTGCTGAAAAGCATCTGGCTGGTAGACACACCTCCCCCTCCCCGGCCCTGGGGAATTGGCCCACCACAACCCCTGCCTCAGCCACCATCACCCTTGTTGTCCCGAACCTCTGCCCTGGACTGGAGCCCCAGCCCCCCTGCCCCACTGCCCAGCCTCTCCTGGGTGGTGGCCCGGAGCAGCCCAGAGGCCTGGTGCTTTCCACCCATGAGACTGTACTGAGCAGGCTGAGGCTGGGTTGGGGGAAGGAATCCCATACTCTGATCACTTCAATAAAGTACCTTCCTCATGATCCTCTTGGTTTTTAGTGAGTGGCTGGCCCAGGAGAGCAGCTTTTCCTAGGTCTGAGTTCTGGGTCCAGGGTGGAGTGGAAGGTACTGTCACTTGTCACCTTCCTAGGGCCCAGGCGTCTTCAGTCAGTCTGACATCCACCCTGGTGGGCAGGGTGAGGCCAACTATGTGCTGGACTCTGAGCTCTGATAATGCTGGGGCTCCAGAGTGAGTGAGGCTGAGGCTGTGTCCCCAGGGGACTCCCAGTACAGTGGTGAACACAGACAGTTTCAGCCCTAGTGGTTGCATCTGGGAGAGAGAGAGGTGCAGGGGCTGAGGGAGTCCAAGGAGGGAGTCATGACTCTGCCCTGCTGATGAGGGTGTTGACATAAGACCCTTGTATTTTTTAAGTTTGGTAGAAACTTGCTAGTAGAGAAGGAAAAGAATATTTCAGACAATCTAGAAATGCTCTTCTGTGGAACAGCATGTGCAAGGCCTGGAGGAGGGCAAATAGGGGATGTGGGACCATTTTCATTCAGCCTGTATCTCTAGGCCATGCTGGGATCTAGAGTGAGTCACATCTGGGCTCTGCCTGTGAGAGGCTTCTGGTCTGATGGGCATAGGAACAGTGTGTGTGCAGGATCTGGGCAGTAATGGCACATGAAGCCTGGATATGGCGACAGACTTTTTTCTTTGGGCTACAGTATATTTAACGTTTTAGAATCAGTTATCTACTGTTACAAACCAGTGTGTTTGATTTGAAAAAAAAAATTCTGGCTTCTCTCTCAAAAGAAAAAAAGAAAGAGAAGAGAGAAAGGAAGGAGAGAAGGAAGGAAGGAGGGAGGGGAGGGGAGAGGGGAGGGGAGGGGAGAGGGGAGGGGAGGGGAGGGGGGAGGGGAGGGGGGAGGGGAGGAGGGAGGAGGGGGGAGGAGGGGGAGGAGGGGGAGGGGGGAGGGAGGAGAGGGAGAGGGGGGAGGGAGGAGAGGGAGAGAGGGGAGGAGAGGGAGGGAGGGAGGGGAGGGGAGGGAGGGAGGAAGGAAAGAAACCTGGCAGCAGACCTACTATCCCTCCTGTCAACAACTGGCTGAAGCCAAGTAGCAGAGGCTCCTTTTTTGTGGGGTCCACACTCTCCTTTGAAAGCATTTCACACACTTAACGTTTCCTGCTTGGCCTCCTGACTTAGAAAGTTTTTTTAAATGATATTTTGAGGAGCAGCAGATTTTCTGCAGTGGAGGGGGAGGGATGAAGCTGGAAATGTGTTGGAATCTGATCAGGAAAATGAAGCTGAGGGGCTTGTACTGTGCTCTGTAAAGCTTTTCCAGGGCTCCCCATTGCCCACAGGGAAACCATAAAGTCAGTACCAGGGTGTAGGGGACTGGACTGGGAGGTCACACAGCTGTGACTTGGCTGAGGTTTTATGGGAAGGAAGTAGCAATGCTGGGATTTGAGCCCAAGCAGTTGATTTTAGAGTCTGCTTGTGGGTTTCTCACAATACCACCTCTTCTGCCTCACAGCAGCTGGTTTCCGACCCTGGTAAGCAGTGACAGGGCAGGGTCAGGCAGCAGGGTGTAGTGGTTGTGGCTGAGGGCTCTCTGCCACCTCGGAGCTGTGTGACCCAAAACAAGTGGTTTGCCTACTCTGTGTCTCTGTAGGCACTTCACAGAGTGCATGGGATTTGTGGTGGTCACAGCTGGTGATGGCTGTTATGGGGGCGGGGATGGGCAGTCAAAGAGCAGTTTGGGGACTAAACTGGGGGAGGTCAGGACAGAGCTGGGGCCTGGGGGTTGTGAGCCATCCTGAGATGGCAGTCTGGAGGAGGATACTCGGCTTGGGGTAATGTGAGTTCACTTTAGGACACGGGGAGCTGGAGGTACCAAGGAGATTCCCAGAGGGGAGGACTGAGGCTGCGGAGGCGTGGAGAGGATGGGAAAGGGGCGTCCCCTCCCACGGGGATTGGGAAGGGTCCAGGCCGGGTCATCCTGGAGGAGGGGGCAGGGAACGCGGCTCCCAGCGGCCCCTTTAATCGGGGGCGCGCGCCAGCCGGCCCGCGCGCTCTCGCCGCCGTCGCCGGGCCGGAGTGGGAGCCGGAGCTGAGCCCGAGCTGGGGCCGGAGCGGGTGGAATGGAGCCCCCGCGCGCGCCCGCTCTGCGCCGCCTGCTGCTGCCGCCGCTGCTACTCCTGCTGCTGCCACTGCCCCCCCGCGCCCGGGCCAAGTATGTGAGGGGCAACCTCAGCTCCAAGGAGGTGAGCGCGGCGGGCCTTTCCCTGCCACCCGCCGGGCCCCCGAGGGACGAGAGGGAGAGGAGGGGGCAGGTCCCGCCCCGCCCCCTGCCGCCTCTCCCGGGCGGTCCCTGAGTGCTGCGCGGGGGGTGGGGTGGGGTGGGGGGTGGGCAGGCACAGTGCGGGACTGAGTCTGGGTTGAGGCTGAGGGGGGCCATTGGGTCGAGAGGAGACTCGGGGATTATAGGAGGGACATTGAGGTCAGAGTTGGGCGAGGAGGAGGGCCGGGCTGGGAGTCGGAGTTTGGGGTGGGGGTGGGGGACGCCGAGGTGGTGCTGAAGGGACAGCACTTTTCACTGCGCATTGAGCCTGAGTTCACACTCCTGTTCAGGACCAGGAGAGGGCCGTTTGGAATACTCCCCAGCACCTAATCGTCTCTGGGACCACCGTGAGGGCATGTGTGGATAATTAGGGGAATGGGATGGTATCCCTGATACAAGGTGTCCAGGATGGGGATGTGGCCCTCCAGGGTCTTTCTCAGGCGCCTGGCAAATGGGAGAAGTGTTTGAAAGGAGGGGAAGAAACTTGAGGCGGGGGGGGGGGGGGGCACCTGAAGGAGGAATCCTGGAACCAAGGTGAAAGGATCACAGAAGAATTTTGGAGGTGACTTGGTCCCCTTATGCTTCTTGGGAAACCAGGTATTCCAGGGTAGGGAAGAAAAGTTGGGGGGGGCTGTCTATGGAGTCGAGGAGAGTTCTCAAGGGACTCAGAAGAGGGTCTGAGTGGGCCCCTTTTCCAGGACTGGGTGTTCCTGACGAGATTTTGCTTCCTCTCGGATTACGGCCGACTGGACTTCCGTTTCCGATACCCTGAGGTGAGCCTTCCCCAAGCACTCACCATGCTAAGGCTGGATGCTCCCTTGGCTTCCCAAGGCAAGGGTTACCCCAGCTCCCTATGCTCCCCCAACCCCCAAAATCTTTGGGTCTGCAGGCCAAGTGCTGTCAGAACATCCTCCTCTATTTCGACGACCCATCCCAGTGGCCAGCCGTGTACAAGGCAGGGGACAAGGTGAAGTCTGTGAGGAGGGTGTAGGGGAGGGGGGATAAGGTCGAAGCTAGCCAAGGGGTGACCATGGCCCTGCCTCCCCTAGGACTGCCTGGCCAAGGAGTCAGTGATCAGGCCAGAGAACAACCAGGTCATCAACCTCACCACCCAGTATGCCTGGTCAGGCTGTCAGGTATGGGCCCAGCCTGGGGGAATGGGCAGGTGCTGGAGGTCAAGGGCCAGGGGGAGGCACAGGCAGGCTTCAGCCTTCTTGCTCCTCCCCAGGTGGTGTCAGAGGAGGGAATGCGCTACCTGAGCTGCTCTAGCGGCCGCAGCTTCCGCTCAGTGCGTGAAAGGTGGTGGTACATTGCACTCAGCAAGTGTGGGGTAAGGGGCTGGGCCGGCCACTGGGGACTGCCTTCTCCTCCCTGCCTTCCTGCCGACCCCCTCCCTGCCCAGGGCCTCCCTTAGGCCTCCACACTCCCCACAGGGAGATGGGCTGCAGCTGGAGTATGAGATGGTCCTCACCAATGGCAAGTCCTTCTGGACACGGCATTTCTCTGCTGATGAGTTTGGTGAGCATATGGGGACCCAGGATCTTTTGTGGGAACCCAGAGCTGGGAACCTGTTGAGGGACACCCATCCTGACTGCACAGTTTCCTCCTTCCACCAAATTGGCAGGGATCCTGGAGACAGATGTGACTTTCCTTCTCATCTTCATCCTCATCTTCTTCCTCTCCTGTTACTTTGCATGTGAGTCCAGCACATGGGGTGGAGGGGAGAGATGGGGGAGGGGAAACAAGGTTGGAGGAGATGAGCTGCTCTCCCTTCCTGTCTGTGTACAGCTTTCCCCTACCCTCCTTCCAGATTTGCTGAAAGGTCGTCAGTTGCTGCACACGACTTATAAAATGTTCATGGCTGCAGCAGGAGTGGAGGGTGAGGTTTAGAGTATTCCAACTTTTGAGTTCTGTGGGACAAGGGCCTTAGGGCTCACATACCTGGGCCTAAGCAGGGAGGGGTGGGGCACCTGGACTCCTGGGTCCTGGGAGAGGAGGGGCTGGGGGCCTGGACTCCTGGGTCAGAGGGAGGAGGGGTCTGGGGCCTGGACTCCAGAGTTTCCTAGGAGGTCAGTGGGAATAAAGGGTCTAGAATCCTGATGGGGGTGAAGAAAGGGTTTTGGTCATCTGGATCATAGTGGTAGGGAACAGTGACGCCCTAAAGCTGCTTTCTGTCCTTTCCTCTCTCTGCCCATCCTCCCCTCAGTCCTGAGCCTCCTGTTCTTCTGCATCTACTGGGGCCAATATGCCACTGATGGCATTGGCAATGAGAGTCTGAAGATCTTGGGTGAGAATGAAGTGGGCCCGGGAGGGTGCTGGGGCTCCTCTCCAGTTTGAGCCCTGTGTCTGAGCTGCCCTCTCCTCCCTCCTACCAGCCAAGCTGCTCTTCTCCTCCAGCTTCCTCATCTTCCTGCTGATGCTCATCCTCCTGGGGAAGGGATTCACGGTGACACGGTGCCCAGGCTGGGGCGGGAGGGACCACTGTGTGTGGGGGGGTGGCTGGGCTAGGGAGCAGGGCAGAGATTGGGCTGGGGGGGTGGCTGCCCCCTCCTCTCTTGACGGCCCCCACCCCTGCTGTCCCCCCTCACGGCCTGCCGCCAGGGGCCGCATCAGCCACTCGGGCTCGGTGAAGCTGTCTGTCTACATGACTCTGTACACCCTCACCCACGTGGTGCTGCTCATCTACGAGGCCCAGGTGAGTCCTGCCTGCCACTGCTCAGGCTCTGCCCCGTCCTCCTCGCCCTCAAAGCTTTTGGTGGCCTCTTCCACCTGTCTGCTAGCCCTTCCCCACATCGCGCTCTTCCTGGCTCTCTCCCTCCCGCTCTGTGGTTTTCCGCCTTTCCATCTGTCTAAGTGCATTCCTCCCCGCTTCACCATCTCTGAGTAGCTCTCTTCCTCCTCCCTCTGTCTCTCACTGTCTGTCACATTTAATGCTCAGTGTCGTGATTAAGTTCAGGAGTCACACAGACCTGGATTCCGCTCTGGTTCTCCCACTTCCCAGCTGGCTAACCTTGGCTGATGGCCCCCATCTCTGGGCCTGTTTCCTCTTCTGTAAAATTAGGAGGCTCTTACCTACCCCAGGAGACTTCTCTAAGGCTTTATATCACCTTGACTTTGGCCGAAAGTCTTCCTGCTTAGCCTCAGTTTCCCCTTCTGTGAAGTGGGGTGAAAATAAGACCTACTTCATCAAGTTAATGCAAATGGAAAAGCTTACACATGGTGCTGTTTAGCCCCCTGTGTTGGGCCCATGGTAGCAAGATATATTCTCTATCTTTTTGCCCTCTCTCTCTACTTCTATATGCCTTCATCTCTATCTCTCATTCTCCTGCTGCTGCTTTTGTCCTGACCAAGTACCTCTGCCCCCTGGGTACCTGAGGGTGGGGTCTGGGGTCCCTGTGTGGAGGGTTGGAGACCAGGGCTATGACCAGCCTTCTCCCTTGGGTCCAGTTCTTTGACCCGGGCCAGGTACTGTACACGTATGAGTCGCCAGCGGGCTACGGGCTCATCGGGCTACAGGTGGCAGCTTACGTGTGGTTCTGCTATGCCGTGCTCATCTCCTTGCGCCACTTCCCAGAGAAGCAGCCCTTTTATGTGCCCTTCTTTGCTGCCTACACCCTCTGGTGAGACGTGCTGGGGCCCCAACTTGTCCCTGCCTTCCCCGGCTTCCCAGAAATGGCTGTTCCCAACTCAAACCCTCCTCTTGGAGGCAGATGGGCTTTCAAGTTAGGCAGCTGTCACCAGAGTCTGCCACTTACTCACTTTGAACCTGGAAAGAATTACTTTCCCAAAGTGAAAAAAAGAGTGCCTCAGGTTACTTGCCCATAACGAAATGTTGTCAGGGGTATCTCCTGCAAAGGGTTATCTTGAGCTTGCATAGGGCAACAGATGAGGGCTTCGAGTCTGGCACATAGTAAATGTCCAATAAAAGCTAGTTGTGATATTTTTTATTCAACATAACACAGCAGTAAAATAGATGGATTCTAAGCCAGATTGCCTGGGTTTAGACCCAGTTCTGAAGCTTGTAAACTGTGTGACCTTACACGAGTCAATTAAATTCTCTCTGCCTCGGCTTCCTCACCTGTTTAATGGGGATGGAAGTTGTACCTGCCTCATAGAGTCACTGTGAGAGTTAGATGAGCGTATATATGTGAAATGCTTAGAAACAGGTCTGGCATGCAGTAAGTCCTTAATTGTTTTTATCATATGTTAATTCATTCATCAAACATCTATAGATTTCCTATCAGGTGCCAGGATTGGGGTGGGATAGAACTGAGTTAAATTCAACCTACTCCTTGCCCCCCGCCCCCAAATTTCCCATGCCAGTGGGATTCCTGTCTCCTTTTAACCTCTGGCTTCTGAAGGTCACACTGGCTTCCCTCCAGTTTGGGACCCACCGGGGACCTATGTGTGTGCATAGCAGGGTATTTGGGCCCATGGGGTGGGGTGGAAGGCAGGGACAGTGTCTCTACAGACCCAATACCTCCCCTTCAGGTTCTTTGCAGTTCCGGTCATGGCCCTGATCGCCAACTTTGGGATCCCCAAGTGGGCCCGGGAGAAGATTGTCAATGGCATCCAGCTGGGGATCCATTTGTATGCCCACGGCGTGTTCCTGGTGAGGCTGGGCTTGCAGTTGGGGATGGGAAACCAATGGGTGGAGGATGCATGAGGCTCTCCACACCTGAGCTGCCTGAACCTTCTGTTCTGAGCTCTTGATCCGTTTCCGTCACTTCATCCCTTTAGTCATTCAATGGACACTTATTGAGAGCCTGCTGGGTTCTGGCAGGCTGTTCCACTGTATCCCCCAGAGTCCACCCTCTTCTATGCCTCTCTCCCACTTTTGTGTCCTGGTCTCTTTCCCCAACCCCACCCTCTTTCTTTGCCCCCCTCCCCATTTCCATCCTGACCCTGTGTCCCTAGACTCTCACTCTTCCCTTCTGTATCCCCACTGCCTTCCCTAAGCCCCTTGGTATCTTCTCCCCCCTCCCCCCCACATTCTTCCATCTCTGCTGCTCTATCACAGGAAGAAGCAACTGGGGTGGGTCAGGCTGGGGCTTCAGGGGGCCTACATCTGAATGGCAGCAGAGGGTTTGAGCACCAGACCTCTTCTTTGCCTTGGTTTACATCCTATCTGGCCTTCTGGCTGACAGTTCTATCCATCCATCCATCCATCCATCCATCCACCATTCAACGGACAACTGTCTCGAACCAGCCTCTGTTTCATGCTGGGAACACTCACGTGCATTTATTTCGTCCTCTTGTTTAATTGGCAGAGCAACCCCAGACAGGATGGATAACCATCACTGAACCCACTATACAGAGAGGGGAAGCTAAAGCCCAGAGGAGGGAGGTGACTTGCCAGGCTCCATGGCCTTTGGTGGTCGGGGGCAGGGGGACTTTGAACCCAATCCTTCTCCAGCAGACACAAGATCTGGCATAAGAAGGAATCACACAGGGAAATAGGCATTGCTGAAGACCCCGGCTCCTGGCTCAAGGGGTCCACCATGTATTCTTTGCAGGGAATATACTGAGCCACTGAGGGAGGGGGCCAGGTCCTGCATGTTCTACCCTAGAACCTTAGGTACAGACTCACTTTCCCGGGACAGTCCCTCTTGAGGCCTCTGTTCCAGGAAGTCACAAAGGGACAGAGAGAGGAGAAATGCTGAGAACCCACCATGTGCCAGGCTCTGCACCAGTGGTTTTCATTTCCACCCTCTCTTCATCTTTCCAAGTAGGCACTGTAACCCCTTTTCTGCAGTGAGGCTCTGGGAATTTAATCAATGTGCCCCAGATCCCACACTCAGTGAGCTGTGGGGCTGGGAGGTGGGGTGCCCTTTCTGTTATACTTCACCTTCAACCAGTTTCCTTCCTAAAAATGCTCATGTTAGCTCAGCACAGCTCCACCTCTGGCACTCTGCTGTTCTTCGGTTTCAGCTCCTTGTTCACTTATTCAGCAACTACCTTAGAGGGACTGTGCTGGGATCCCGTGTTTCAGTGCTAGGGTCACACCCGATCCCTGCCCTCATGGCCTGCCAGCTAATTCAGGAGACATCTCTGCATTCAACCAATATTTATTGAGAGTTTGTATGTGTCAGGCACTGTTCTAAAGGTATTGGGGATTCAGCAGGGAAGAGAACAGTCAAGTACCTGCCCTCATGGAGCTAACATTCTAGAGTCAGTTGCTGTTCAATTGAACTTTCTGTGTTTATGAAAATATTCTACAATCTGTGCTGTCCCATACAATAGCTACTAACCACATGTGGCTATTGAGCACTTAAATGTGGCTAGTGTGACTGAGAAATGAAAGTTTTAGTTTAATTTTGATTAATTTAAATTTAAATAGCCACATATAGCTAGTAGCTATCATACTAGACAGAGTAGGACGCTGAAGCTTAACTTTTCAGTGATAACTGGCTGATCAGGGCTCTGATGGAGGAAGCATCGGCAGAGTAGTAAGAGTTGTGATGGACGGGAAAGGTTAGAGCCCAGGGCACTGCGAGAGCTCAGAGGAGGCGCCTAATCCAGTTGAAGGGTTTCAGGGAAGTGGGGATGTCAAGTGAAGGGGAATCCTCAGGGCCTCATGTTTATGGAGGCAGCCTGAGGCCTGGACAGTCCTTCTCCAACCTAAGCCTGCCCTTCGCCCCAGATCATGACACGCCCTTCGGCGGCCAACAAGAACTTCCCGTACCACGTGCGCACGTCGCAGATCGCCTCGGCCGGAGCCCCAGGCCCCGGAGGAAGCCAATCCGCAGACAAGGCCTTCCCGCAGCACGTCTACGGGAACGTGACGTTCATCAGCGACTCGGTGCCCAACTTCACGGAGCTCTTCTCCATCCCCCCGCCCACCTCCTGCGTAAGCCCCGCGGCCCCGGCGCCGGAGGAGCTGCTGGTGCCGCCCCTGGAGTACTTGACCCCGCTCCCGGCCCCTCCACCGCCCTCCACGTACAGGCGCCTGAGCCCACCCCCTGCCTTTCGCACCCCCAGCGCCCCAACGCCGCGCCGCGACCGTCCCCCGGCGCCCGCGCCCACCTTGCCGGACTGGGTCCTGGCGCTGTTGCGTACGCCCCCTCGGACACCCCGCGCGGTGCCCCCTCCGCCGGCGGCCTTCCGCGGTTCTCCCCCGCCTCCCCGGCCGCCGCCGGAGTTCGCCCGGCGCACCCCGACGCCGCCCCTTGAGTACCTGGCCCCACTGTCCAGGCGCCCCTGACTGACACCTGCGCCCACACCTCGGGAGGGGGGATCATCGGGGGAAGAGGGACGGGCCTTCGGGGCCGCATCTGCCCCCCGTGGGTCCTGGACGGCCTCTGACCCTGACCCCCCTCCCAGGCCGGGAAGCAGGTGGAGGAGACAGCGGTGGCGGCGGCGGTGGCCCCGAGGGGCCGCGTGGTGACCATGGCCGAGTCGGGCGCGGCCTCCCCGCCCCCTTCCGCTCGGTTCCCCAAGGCGGCCGACCCGAGCTGGGATGGCCCGACACCGCCCTACCAGCCGCTCATGCCCCAGACAGCGGCGCCGCACACCGGCTTCACCGAATACTTCAGCATGCACACGGCCGGGGGCACCGCACCCCCGGTCTGAGCACCCCTGCCCGCCCCTGCCCCATGGGCCGCGCGCCGGGCCCCGGCCGGGCTCCGGATCCCCGCTCTATCCCGGCCCCAGGGCTCTGCCAACCCCGGCCTTCCCAAACCTCCCCACCCCGCGCGCCCAGGTAGGGGTGCGTAGTGTCCCGCTCCCGCCCCTTCCCCCGAATCTTGTGCCAAACGGTCCCGCGGGAGCCGCTCTCCCCGTCCCCTCCCTCAGCCCCTGCCCCGAGCGGCACCGGATTCTGGGCTCCCGCTGTTCCGTGACCTCCGGCCCCCTGGCCCCCTCCGAGACCTCTGATCCCGCCGGACCCCGGAACACCAGTGACGATCGCCGGGACCCTGCCTGTGACTCTCCAGGACTCCGCGACCCCGAGCCACCGCTCCCGGGACGAATGTTGTGAAGCTAGTCTCAACTCATACCTTCCCTTGGGATCTCTGTGACCTAGGACCCGTATTCTGTCCACCCTATCTCCATCCCGGAGGCCCTCCCTCAGGTCCTTGGCAGAAAGACTTTTTTCCCCTTCTTGCCAAAAATAAAGAGGATTCGTTGAGTTTTTATCTTTAAGGTGGGCTGTTTTACATCTTGACAGTGCTCAGAGACGGGGCTGAGCAAGAACTGTTCCAGGCTCGGGACCTCAGTGCACCCAACTGTGAAATGTTATCTTGGGAAGGGCCTGCATAACCTGACCTTTTGTTGACCCAGAATCTGGGAGCCCTAAAAATATGAATCATCATCTAGCAGAGTCCTCTTATTGTACGGCTTCTTTATTTTTACCTTCTCTTCCCCAGTTAGAGGTAGAGGCGCCCTCCAGTGGCCGACGCTTCGCTCAGCCACCTGCGCCGGGAGTTCGGGTTACGATTTTAGCACTGCGCATGTATGATTCTCACTTCGCCAGCCAAGGAGGTCACTACTGCGCATGTGTTTAGGAACAAATGGGCGGGGAAGTTTCCGGAAGTCTCTCTCTGTGGAGGGGTGGGATTGGGTGTCCCGCAGTCCTCCCAGGGCCGCTCTGACCTGCGTCTCCGCGACTCTCGCCTCCTCTCCGTCCTCCCTCCCATCGCGGCCGCTCGGCCCCCGCCCTCTCGCCCTCCAAGCGGGTCTTCCTGGGGCCGCTCTGGCCCGAGCGTCCCTTCATCTTTCTGATCTGGCTCATCCGGCTCGGAAGGGAGGCGCGGGGGGTGAGCAAGGGACTTCGTGTGTGGTGTCCAGGCCTGAGCCCCTGAAGACTGACTCTGCCCTGGGCACCCGCTCGCGCCCCGCCCCTGGCTGGAGGGGGGGGGGGTGTCTCTCCCGGAGGACCTTCCTGCCCCCGCCGAGCTGTAGAGCCCTTCGCCCACTGGGGACCCAGTGGTCTATAAGGTCCATTTCGGCCTGCAGCGGTCCGTTTATGGGGTCTGCCAGCGTATGGGGGCCCATGTCTATAAGGGACTCCCGTGGCCCCTAGGGGTCTGCCCCGTACGTAACGACCCCATTTACAGGGTTTTCCATGGATGTATAAGGGCCCACCCCTCGGTTTCCAGAGCCCATCAACAGCGGCGGTTCCCTTCGCGGGGACAGCGACTTCTGGACCTCCCTGGTCTACAAGGCCATGTCCCATCTATAGAGGTCGCATTCGCAGGTCTTCAAACTGGGTGGAGGGGCTTCTCCGGGTCTTTAGGACCCGTCCCTCTGTAAGGGTCAGTGCTGGAGGCAGCGATGGCCCTGGGCCGGGCTCTGGCTGCGGCGCTGGCTCTATCTTTGGCCGTGCTGGGGCCACTGTCCCCTGGGGCCCGGGCAGGGGACTGCAAGGGACAGCGGCAAGTGCTGCGGGAGGCGCCAGGCTTCGTGACAGATGGTGCGGGCAACTACAGCGTCAATGGCAATTGCGAGTGGCTCATCGAGGGTGAGTGGGGCCGTGTGGGTCACACCCTGGCTGGTGCGCTAATTCATTCATTTGTGCAGTCTTGCATCCACTCACCATGTTCCCAGAACCGGTTCTGGTGCAGGCCCTTTGCTCTAAAATGCAGCCAGCCTAGGCCTTGCTTTGGAAGGCCTTGAAGTCTGATGAGGGAGTTGCACCCAGACCCAGATGGACAATTACAAGCTAGAAGCATCAGTGAGGGGTATTCTGAGTAACTGTTAGAAACTCAGGCTCTGAGCCCAGCCACCTGGCCTCAAATTTGGGTTCCACTTCTTACTAGCTTTGTGAATTTGGGCAGGTGGCTTCTTTCCTCTGAGGTTTGGCTTTCCCTCCCTGCAAGTGTGGATAGTAATAGTACTCCCCTCATAGGGCTGTTGGACTTAAATGAGAACAGGTATTTACTGTGCCTGGCACATAATAAGTGCCCAGTAAATGGTCTTAGGATAATTAGTGTTGTCCTTTTTAAAGTACTTCAATAAAAGGATTTATTTCAGTCATTCATGTGCCAGATATTGCCTCTGGGACATAGCAGAGACCTCCACAGCCCCAGCAATCCCCGATGACTTGGGGCTTGGAATCCAGTGGGGGAGGCAAACAGACAGTCCAGTCCAGAGTGGTAGGGGCTGTGATGGAGGAACCCCACGGGCCTTGGGAGCCCAGAGGAGGTGCCTGACCTGTTGGGTGGGAGAGAGCAGAGAAGGCTTCCTGGAGGAGATGTCTGAGCTGAGACCTAAAGGACCAATAGGAATCAGCCAGGAGGAGGAGAAAGTCATTCCAGGAAGCGGGAACAGCCTGTGCAAAGGCCCCATCTCTACGCTCCTGGGCTCCCAGTCTAGTGGGGGAAACAAACCCACCCCCAGGGAGTGGGAATCCCAGAGATGACATTTGACTTAGCCTGGGCTATACCTGAGACCAGAGGCATGTGCAGGAGAGAGCAAAAGGGCATTCCAGGTAAGGACAATAGCCTGTGCAAAGGCCTGGAAACAGGAGGATATGATGCTTTTGAGGAACTAGAAACCTGGATGCTAGGATACAGAATCCAAGAAGACAAACAATGAGCCAGAGGCTGGAGGGTTGGGAGGAAGCAGGTGGTGTAGGACCGTGTGATTTTTGAGCTGTGTCCTGAGGGCAATAGGGAGGTGGAAGAGAAATCCAAGGCAGTGGCTGGAGAAGTCCAGGAAGGCTCCCTTGGCTGGCCTCCAGGGAGAGGTGGGAGTCCCCCAGAGGAGGTCCTGGGTAAAGGGCAGAGGTGTGACAGGGTCTGGATCGTGCAGGACCTTCTTTTGCAGCCTTTGGAGCTTGGTCTTTGTCTGGGGACACTGGTCATCCATGGAAGGTTTTGAGCAGGGGAAAGACATGATTTAATTTACGTTTTAGAAGATCTCTATGGCTGTTGTGTGGGGTATGGATGAAGCATGTCTTTGGGGGATGAGTGTGTTTGTACCCAGCTTGGGGGCCATTCCTGTCTAGGGGGTGAGAAGAGAATGGGAAGTGTGTGTATGTGTTACGGGTATAAATCGTTCTCCGGCCTTTAAGAGCTCCAGCCTGGTTGGGGATGGACACAGACATTCAGCCCGGGGGGTGCTCAGGGTTGAGACCGAAGGAGGTGCAGGGTTGGGTAGTCGGGCCTAGGGCAGTGATAAGACTCTGCTGGGGGTCGCAGAGGAGGAGCCACCAGAGCCGTGTTCTGAAACATACATAGGAGTTTACTGGGTGAGAAAAGGGAACAGCCTCTAGGAAGACAAAAGAGGGGCTGGTGGGTCTCAGGAGCCATGTCTAGGCTTGTCTGGTCTGGCTAAACTGTTGGCTGGGAGGAGCGGAGGCCACCAGAAGGAGGGGAAGAAGGGCCTTGAATGTCACGCTGAGCAGCTTGACTTTTCTCTTGGGATTGATGGGGAACCAAAGGGGGATTTTGAGCAGGAGAGGGGCATCGCTCTCAGGCTGGGTGGGGGGTGGACTGGAGACTTGGTGTGCTAGTCTTGTGGGAGAGGATGAGTTCTGAACTGGGGCAGGAACTAAGGGGGTGGAGAGGCACGGAGAACCCTGAGAGATTTGTGAAGTTTCACCAATGAGACTTGGGGGACCGACTGGCTGCATGTTGGGGTAAGAAGGAGTCCAGGAGACTTCTGGACCCCCCTTGAGCTCCCATCCTTCCCAATGTCCATCACCTCTAAGAACCAACATGCTCCCCCATCTATTAAAAAATAAGCAAGTGGTCCACTTACTTTTGTACCGTGTTCACACTTCATTGTGCCCAGTCCTCATAACATCCTCGTGAATAAGAGGCACATGCCTTTGAAAAGCAGGGGCATTTAGGATCAGATCTCTGTCCAGGATGGCTTGGGGGTTAGGCCCATGTTGGGCAGAAATAGGAGGACTTGAACTTAAGGTGGAACTTGGGGAAGGCAGATGGTGAGCCGGCCCCTGGTGGGCACTTGGCAAACATGTGCTTGTTGTGATTCTAGGAACCGAGCTTTATAGTTTGGTCGAGGCTGGTAAGATTCTGGGAGGTCTGGTTGCCTGGCCTGGCCGAATTGTTCTTCTGTGTTCTCCAGACCACAGCTCGGGGTCTATGTGTGATGTTCTTGGGGGCTCTGGCCAGAGCCTGAGGGAGAGCTGCCAACTTCAGTATTCTGTCTTGTGCATCTCTTCCTTCCTTCATCCAGTATTTCCTGAGCCCTTGCTCAATACCAGGCCCTGTACTGGGCAGTGTCGGGGAGGGATCCCCGAGATGAGTAGGCCCAGGCCATGTCCTATGGGCCTCCTTAGGCTGCAGGGGAGACACACCTGGACACAAGTGGTCCTGGCCCAGAGGAATGAAGGTCGTATTGGAAAGTGAGAACCTAGAGGGGCACCTGACCCAGCCAGGGGGCATCAGGGAAGGCTTCTTGAAGAAGGTGGGGAAGTTTGCTGGCAGGAAGGGAGAATGTGCTCTGGACAGAGAGAGGAACTTCTGCACAGGCCCAGCTCCTGATAGAGCTGTAAGCTGTGGGGTGATGTGAGACAAGTTGAGACTCCAAACACCAGGTTAGGGAGCTGGACTTTCTCCTGGAGATGGTGGGGAGCCATGGAGGGCTTTTGAGCAGGGGAGGGTAAGGGCCATAAGGGCCAGATGTCAAGCTGGGGAGATCCCTCGGGGACCCATGTCAGAACAGGCCAGGAGGCCAGGAAGGAGACTGAATCAGTGGTCCTGGTGAGGGAGGACAAGGCCCGGGCTGGCTTGTTAAGAGTCACCATCTGGGATCTTCATACCAGCCTTGGTGGCTGAGGAGAAGTATCCCCATTTTACATCAAGGAAACTGAGGCCCAGAGAGCCCATGGAACTGGCCCAAGATCACACAGCTCGTGAATAGTGGAAGAGCATCTCTGGCATGCAGATGGGTGTACTGAGGAGCATGGGTAGAGGGGCTGGCCTAGGGTCAGGAGCAGAGCTGGAACCCAGGTCTCCTGGTCTCCCTGGCCCACAAGCCTTCCCTGAGCCCCTAGTGGGAGATGTGGGATGAGAGAACCTTTTGCAACCAGGACCTGGCAGAGAGCAAGAAGAGTGACAGTGCTAGGAGTAGTAGCATTATGAAGTGCTAGGCCCTATCGTAAGCACTCTAGGTGCATTATCCATTATGGCCTCCCATGTGGTCGCAGTCAGACCAGTGGGGACTGCAGTCATCTGAACACTCACCTGGGCCGGGCATCCAAGAAGGCTCCCTCACAGGGCTGGCAGTTGATGCTGGCTGTCAGCTGGAAGCTCAGCTGGGGTGACAGCTGGGACGCCTACACATGGCCCCTCCATGTGACTTTGGCTTTTCATAGCGTGACAGCTGGATTCTGAGAAGGAGTATTCCACGAGGCCCAGGTAAAAATTGCAGGCTTCCTCTGATCTAGCCTTGGAAGTCCCAGAGCATCCTTTCTGGTTTGTATTGGCCAAGCTAGTCTCTGAGGTTCTTCCCAGATACAAGGGGCCGGGAGTCAGCCATCATCTCTTGATGGGATTAGTGGCCAAGAAGTTTGAATCGACCAGAGTGATTATATCCCCATTTTACAGATGAAGAAACAGATCCAGAGAGGTTAGCTGACTTGCCCAAGGTCACACAGCTAGTGGCTAGTAAGTGGCAGAGCCAAGATTGGAGCCCAGGCAGTCTGGCTCCAGAGTCTGTGCCCTTAGCTACTATTGAATACAATAAACAGAGAGAAGAGACCCTGGGTGGGGGCAGAGAGGAGCTGTGGTGCTCCAAGTTTCAGTCTTTGGCCAGGGGGAAGAAAGGGACCTCTTCCCTGAGAGCTCTGTTGAGTCTGGAACAGAGGACCCTCACGGAGGCCCTTTTCCATCTGGGAGTATGCCTCTCTGCTCACGCCTGGATTGACCCTCAGGCTTGGGCATGTCTGAGGCTCAAGAATAAATGGGAAGTTCTGTGTGACCACTGGGATGGGGCTCCTCTCTCTGCACTTCAGTTTCCCCATCTGAATAGTTAGCGGTGTTCAGCCTGATCTCAGGGGTCCTTTCCAGGGATGATACTGTACTGTAATTTCTTCTTTGAGCTTCTGTCCTTCATGCTGTCGCAGCTCTGACCTCCCTGGGCTGTGAGCCTGGGAGCCCCTTGAAGGCAAGTCCCAGGTCTGACACTCATCTTTGGGCCCCCATCCCAGCGTTACGAGGAGCAGGGCTTGGTGTTTGTTGGGGGGCTGCATGGAGGCATGGGGAGAGGGTCCACATCTGAGCCTGGCCCACCTGTTCTCACGGTTCAGCCCCGAGCTCCCAGTACCGGATCCTGCTGGACTTCCTTTTCCTGGACACAGAATGCACGTATGACTACCTGTTCGTGTATGATGGTGACTCCCCCCGCGGGCCCCTGCTTGCCAGTCTCAGTGGGAGCACCCGGCCTCCGCCCATTGAGGCTTCCTCGGGCAAGGTTGGTGGGGCCCGGCTGCGGGGCTGTGGCTGGGGCATCTGAGTGGAGTGTGCAGGACGGGGGTAGATACACAGCACAGAGGGAAACAAAAGGCGGGGGGACTTGACATCATTCAGAAGGATACAGGGACAAAGAAAGGTGGAGAGAGACAAAGAAAGGAGATGGGGACCCCAGGGTGGGGTGGGGGCAGGAGTGGACCCCCTCCCTGTCCAGCCCCAGAGCCCTACCCACCGTGTGCCTGCAGATGCTGCTGCACCTCTTCAGCGATGCCAACTACAACCTGCTCGGCTTCAACGCCTCATTCCGCTTCTCCCTGTGCCCGGGGGGCTGCTACAGCCATGGGCAGTGCCAGCCCCCAGGGGTGTGTGTCTGTGAGCCGGGCTGGGGGGGCCCTGACTGCGGCCTGCAGGAGTGCCCAGCCTACTGTGGCAGCCATGGCACCTGCGCCTCGGTGAGCCTGCCCCCAGCTGTGTCCCCCGGGGGCCCTGCCCTGTGATCACAGCCACCACTCCCGTGTCCTAGACCTGACTCTGCCCCTGCCTGAAACAACCCCTGCCATCCCATCCTCTCCCATGACGCTGACCCCCCAGGGACCCTGCTCCCTCC
Organism: Kogia breviceps; assembly: GCF_026419965.1. Taxonomy (NCBI): domain Eukaryota; kingdom Metazoa; phylum Chordata; class Mammalia; order Artiodactyla; family Physeteridae; genus Kogia; species Kogia breviceps. The sequence goes on from NC_081327.1 coordinate 10,728,749, forward strand.
CAGAGATCTCCTCCCTCTCCTTCCAGATCCCACTCCCCCAACCTGTTACTCCACTTCCACTCCACCTTCACTGGGGCCCCTCCTCTGCCTGAGCTCACTCCCAACCTCACCTATAGCCCACTTCTCACCTGTGAACCTGCCTGCCTTCCCCGTGCTGGGCCTGGCTCCACTCTCCCACTCAGCCACTCTGTCTGGCCTTGGGCCCCCAGCCATGACTTCTGACTTTTGACCACTGACCTTGGGCCTGAACCATGCATATCCAGCTTTGGGACTGGATCACGCCTTGAGCCCTCCCTGCCTTGACCTCCCCGGACCTGAGCTTTTCCAGCCCAGGCCGACATTGACTTCATCAGTTTTTTTTTCTCCAACCTGTCTTTCTATCTGTCCTCATTTTCCTTTCTGGGTCTTTTTCTTTTTCCTTTCCCTTTTTCTGTTGGTCTCTCTTCTTTTTTCCTCTTCTCTGCCTCCCTCTGATGGTGCCTCTGTGTCCATCTCTTCCTCTGCCTGTTGGCCTGTCTCCTTCCTGTCTCTTTCTTTGCCTGTCTATCTTTATTTTTCCATCCTCTCCTTTCCTGTTCATCTCTCTCCTCCGTTTTTGCTCCATCTGTCTCACTCTGGCTCTCTCTCTGCTCCCTGTCTGTTTCTTTCTCTCTCTCTCTGTCCCTGCCTTTGTGCCCCCTTCCCCCCAGCCCCTGGGACCGTGCCGCTGTGAGCCTGGTTTCCTGGGACGCGCCTGTGACCTGCACCTATGGGAGAACCAGGGGGCTGGCTGGTGGCACAACGTGAGTGCCGGGGACCCCGCCTTCTCAGCCCGTATCGGGGCGGCTGGTGCCTTCCTGTCCCCACCGGGGCTGCTGGCTGTTTTCGGAGGTGAGCAGATGGGATATGAGTCTGGGGTCTAGAGGCCTGGTGGCAGCCTGTGGCCAGGGCCTGAGACTGTCCACCTCTCCACAGGCCAGGACCTCAACAGCGCCCTGGGTGACCTCGTCCTGTACAACTTCTCTGCCAACACCTGGGAGCGCTGGGACCTGAGTCCTGCCCCGGTATGGACCCTACCTCTGCCCTGCCTGGAGGTGCCTGTCGACTCTGTCAGACCCAGCCAGGGCACCCCAGAGCGACCCCATCACCCTGCACACCCCCAGCTCCCGCAGCGTGAAACATGACCACCTACACCTCCGGCTTCTGCTTTCCTGTCTTTGATTATCTTTCTTCTTCGTTTATCTTCCTTTCTGCATCTTACCTTTCTGTGTGTCTCCTGTCTCTCTTGGTCCATCTTTTGGTTTTTGTTTCTGACTCTTGGTCTTCTGCTCTCTCTCGGTCTCTGTGTCTCCTTCTCTCTGGGTTATCCTCTTACTCTCGCTACTGGTCTCTTGTCATTTCTCCCTGACTCCACCTTCTCCTATTGTGTTTCTCTGTCATACCTCTCTTTATTCGCATGCGTCTGTCTTTCTGGGTCCGTTTCTCTTCTCTTCTCTCTTTCTATGTCTCTGCTCCTCTCTCACCTTCTCTTTCTCTGTATCTCTGTCTCTCCATCTTGCCCTGTCTCTGCATCTCTCTCTGTCTTTCTCTTGCTCTGTGTCACCATCTGTTTCCGTCTCCATCTCTGTCTCCTGGTCTCTTCCTCACAGGCTGCCCGTCACTCCCACGTGGCTGTGGCTTGGGCCGGCTCCCTGGTGCTGATGGGTGGTGAGTTGGCTGACGGCTCCCTCACCAGTGACGTTTGGGCCTTTAGCCCGCTGGGCAGTGGCCACTGGGAGCTTCTGGCACCAGCTGCTTCCAGTTCCTCAGGGCCGCCAGGCCTGGCAGGTCATGCAGCAGCCCTAGTGGACAGCATCTGGCTCTATGTGTCTGGTGGCCGCACCCAGCACGACCTCTTCTCCTCTGGCCTCTTCCGTTTCCGCCTCGACAGCACCAGTGGGGGCTATTGGGAACAGGTGATTCCGGCAGGTGGGCGGCCCCCTGCCGCCACTGGCCATTCCATGGTGTTCCATGCCCCGTCACGTGCCCTGCTGGTTCACGGTGGACACCGGCCCTCCACTGCCCGGTGAGTCACCTGCCCCACGACCCATGCCTTGCAGGGCCAGGCCTGGCCTAACACCCTGGGCCTTTGTGCTTTAACGGTCTTTGCCCACTGGTAGACCCCTGCAGTCATTCAGTCACCCCGTCTGTCATTCATTCACTCATTTGTTTATTCACTCATTTACTCCCCGACTCACACATTCTCTAGTCTGTCATTCAATCTCTCGGCCACTTGCTTCCCCACGCATTCCCACTCATCCAGTCATTTAACCAACCCCTGCTCGGTGTCTAGCCCTGGCTAGATTATGCAGGGAACCCAGAGATCAATCAAACCTGGGTCCTGCCCATGAGGAGCTTCTAGTTCTGAAGGGATATAAATCCAGTAAAGCCAGTCTCAACTATGGGTGATCACACAACTCATAAGAGCCCAGAGGAGGGAGAGAGGCCCTTCCCGCCTCCAGCTCCCCCTCTACCCCTCCCCTACAGGTTCTCTGTGCGGGTGAACTCCACCGAGCTCTTCCACGTGGATCGGCGCGTGTGGACCACCCTGAAGGGCCGGGATGGGCTTCAGGGCCCACGGGAGCGGGCCTTTCACACAGCCAGTGTCCTGGGCAACTACATGGTGGTCTATGGTGAGGAGGCTCCCCGATCCCACCTACCTGCCTGCCTGCCAGGGGCCCAGGGCTGAGCTGAGGCTCCCTGCAGGGGTGTCCTCACCTCCCCCCAGGCTTGCCAGCTGTGCCCCTTTCCTCCTTTCCCAGGGGGCAACGTGCACACCCATTACCAGGAGGAAAAGTGCTATGAAGATGGCATCTTCTTCTACCACCTTGGCTGCCATCAGTGGGTGTCGGGGGCCGAGCTTGCCCCTCCAGGAACTCCCGAGGGTGAGTGGCCCCTCTGTCTCCATGACGGGCTCGTGAGGGTCACGCTTGCTCCCACAGTGATACTGGGCTTTGGGCAGGAGCCACCCCGGTCCTTGTTGGGGTGAGCCCAATATCCTACCGGAGCTGGCCTCAGGAGGCACACCTGCACTAGAGATAGGACAGGGGCATTGTTGCTATGGAGATGGGAGACATTTTCAGAAGCATCAGATCTAGGTCCAATCCAGGTTTTGCCAATTATCAGCTGTCCCAGGGGACTGCCTACAAAGAAGCAACTTTTCCAAGGTCACACAGTGGGCAAGTGGCAGAACCAGGATGGCCATTCCTAAACAACCTTTTGTACAAAAACCATCATTTAATCTCTTTGCACCTCAACTTTCCCCTCTGTAAAATGTAATAACACTTAAAGCACTGGGCTGTTGTGAGAATAAATTGAGTAAAATGAAGTGAAGAAAGAAGACAGTCAGTCCAGTGAAGGGCCCAACACGTTGTCCTAATAGCGCAGGGCCAGAGGGCTCACCTGGAGGGGGTGTGGAGAAGCCTTTCAAGCTCATTAGATCAGAGACTGCTTTGTGAATGGGAAGAAAGTCACAGGCCCTCTCCTCAGACACTTGTGTACACAAACTGGGCATATCCTTTTAGGGGCTATGGACTTCCCAGAGGCCCATCTGTTCTCCCCACCCTTCTGAACAGAAGAGTGAGGACAAAGAACAAACATAAAAGAAGGGACAGTAACATTTAAGGGGTGGGCAAGAGGAAGGGTCCCCAAGGAATCCTGTTTGACCATCAGGAATGGGACTTCCCTGGTGGTGCAGTGGTTAAGACTTCACACTCCCAATGCAGGGGCCCCGGGTTTGATCCCTGGTCAGAGAACTAGATCCCACGTGCATGCTGCAACTAGGAGTTTGCACGCCACAACTAAGGAGCCAGCGAGCCGCAACTAAGGAGCCTGCCTGCTGCAACTAAGACCCAGCACAACCAAATAAATAAATAAATAAATAAATATTTGAAAAAAAGAAATAAAGCCTTAGCCTAGCATTGGAGGCCTCCAATCCAGGGCTCCACTGCTTCTCCTGTCCCTCCTTCAGGCCCCTTCACTGGGTAGGCTAGAGTGTGAGGTTTCTGGAGGCCTCCTCCTTTTTAGATTTTGATCCCCTGGGCCAAGTCCCATATACTTACAGAGCATACAGGTCAGTAAGAGTGTGAGGGAGTCACCAATCACTGACTGCTTACCCGTGAGTCAAGACTCTTGGTTGTAAGTGACAGAAACCCCACCCAACCAGCTTAAGCAAAAAGAATTTCTTGACTCACTTGAGTGAAAACTGGCTGCAGGCTGGCCTGGATCCAGGTGCTCACATAATGGCATGAGCCATTTCTCTCCCCAGTTCTCAGCTGGATTTCCTTCAGTCTGTAGCAGATTTGCCTTTTGTAGATGGTCACCAGCGTCTCTGGGATTTTATCCTACCCCTTTAAAATGCCCAGAGGGAAGACAGTACCTTTTTCCCAAGAACTGTAGCAATTGGGTCCCCTCCCTGAACTAGTCACTGACTCTGATAGGCCTGGGCTCAAGCCCTGCTGCTGCTAGAGGCAGGGACAGCTCGACTTGAGCCTTGGGGACTGTGGGTGGGAGGGGTGGTTCTCCAGAGGACAATCAGAGGCTGTCACCAGAAGGGAGGCTGGTGTCAGACAGACAACTGGTGAGAGCCAGGCGGCCTGCCTCACTGCTCCCCGAGGGCAAGGTTCCATGCACAGAGGAGAAAACCAAGACTCAAGAGAAATCGGGTCTCCTGCCCAAGGCCACACAGCTGGTCAGTAGTTGATCCATGATTTGAAACCAAGGAAATGGTAGATCCAGGATTTGACCCCAAAGATCATGTTCTGTCTGGAAGGTGACTTGGGCAGCAGCGTGGGAGCTCCAGGAGGTGAGAGAACTAAGACTAGAGCAGGGCCAGGCAGGCTGGGAGGGTTTCCTTGGGCAAGTGGGGTTGAGGCATAGGAGAGTCAGGGGTGGTCCTCAAGGTGGGAGCCACGAAGCTGGGATTGGGGTGGGGGGTCACATGTCCTCGGGGGGGTCTGTATTCTCCTAGGCCGAGCAGCACCACCCAGTGGTCGGTACTCACATGTGGCAGCTGTGCTTGGTGGCAGCGTCCTGTTGGTGGCAGGGGGGTACAGTGGCCGGCCCCGTGGGGACTTGATGGCCTACAAGGTGCCTCCCTTTGTGTTCCAGGCGCCTGCTCCAGACGTGAGCACTGGGGTGATAGGGAGAGGGTGGCTGGGGAGGAGGTAGCATGTTTCCCATGGTTAAGGGAGGAAGTTGGGGGGTGTCCCTGGGAGAAGGAGGGGAGGTCCCTAGGGCCGTGAGAGGAGGGAGGTCAGTCCCCAGGTCCAAGGGAGGAGGAATGGTGGTCCCTGGAGCTGAGGGCAGAGGGGCAGTGGTCCCTGGGGCTGGGGGAGAAGTGGACAGGGGTCCTTAAGGTCCTGAGCAGTTGGGGTTCCCTGGGCTCATCAAAGTGAGCAAGGACGTGGGAGCAGGCCCCAGGTCTGAGGCACCCCCTCCTCCCTGCCCATCTCTCTACAGTACCACCTGGACTATTGCTCCATGTACACGGACCACAGCGTCTGCTCGCGAGACCCTGAATGCAGTTGGTGTCAGGGAGCCTGCCAAGCTGCACCGCCTCCTGGGACTCCCTCGGGGGCCGTGAGTGACTGTCCTAGTACTCTGCCCCTTAGCACGGAGACCTGGTCCTCAGTGTCTTCTGCCCAGACCTAAGCTGGGGAGGACTTTCCTGCACTTGGGAGGCTAGTTTTCACACCTAAGATCGGCATTCCTGACTACTGACCCTTGAATCTTTGACCCTCTTCCTGATCCTTTTGAACTTACGTCTCTGTCCCTGGATCCCCCACCACTCTTGATGTTTCTCGTTCCAACCCAGCTTTCAATTCCCTTCTCCAACCCCCGACCTTTCCGCCCCAAGCCTCCTGAATCCACAGCTTTTCCCAGGTCCCTCAAGCCCCAGTGGATAGTGACCCCTGTCTTTCCCTTCTCTGCAGTGTCCGGCTGCCAGCTGCCTGGGCCTGGGCCGCCTCCTGGGTGACTGCCAGGCCTGCCTGGCGTTCAGCAGCACCGCTGCTCCTCCCCGGGGGCCCGGCGCCCTGGGCTGGTGCGTACACAACGAGAGCTGCCTCCCTCGGCCTGGTGAGTGTCCAGTGGCAGTGTGGGAGGGGGCAGCATAGCACCCGACACCAACCCCCATCTCCTGACCCTCCTGTCCTCACAGAGCAGGCCCGCTGCCGAGGGGAGCAGATCTCAGGCACCGTGGGCTGGTGGGGGCCCGTACCTGTCTTCGTTACCTCCCTGGAGGCCTGTGTCACCCAGAGCTTCCTGCCTGGCCTGCACCTGCTCACCTTCCAACAGCCGCCCAATGCCTCCCAGCCTGACAAGGTGGGGAGCCAGGGGATGGGGCCCAGTGTGGAGTGTTGAAGGGCTTGGTCTTAGAGTTTTCATTTTTCGAATGGATCTTTATCACTCTTGCGTTTACCCCTTAAGTCTTTATGTGCAAGGGTCTGATCTTCCTTATTGGCCTAAGAAAAGTTTTAACTGTGGTGAAATGCACATAACATAAAACTTACCATTAGTGACCTTTATCACCTTCACAATACTGTGCAACTATCACCACTCTCTAGTTCAAGAACATTTTTTCTTTCTTTTTTTGACCACACCATGTGGCATTCAGGATCCTAGTTCCCCAACCAGGGATGGAACCCGTGCCCCTGTGGTGGAAGCACGGAGCCCTAATCACTGGACCACCAGGGAAGTCCCCAGAACATTTTTTTTTTTTTCTTAAGCTGTGCCGGCTCTTAATTGCGACCCACGGGATCTTCATTGAGGCATGTTGTTTTTGTTTTGTTTTGTTTTAAATTTATTTATTTTGGGCTTCCCTGGTGGCACATTGGTTGAGAGTCCGCCTGCCAATGCAGGGGACACGGGTTCGTGCCCCGGTCCAGGAAGATCCCACGTGCCGCCGAGCAGCTGGGCCCGTGAGCCACGGACGCTGAGCCTGTTCTTCTGGAGCCTGTGCTCTGCAACGGGAGAGGCCACAACAGTGAGAGGCCCACGTACCACACACACCAAAAAAAAAAAAAAAAAAAAAAAAAAACCATAAATTTTTTTATTTTTATTTTTATTTATTTATTGTTTTTGTGGTACACGGGCCTCTCACTGTTGTGGCCTCTCCCGTTGCGGAGCACAGGCTCTGGACGTGCAGGCTCAGCGGCCATGGCTCACGGGCCCAGCCGCTCCGCGGCACGTGGGATCTTCCCGGACCGGGGCACGAACCCGCGTCCCCTGCATCGGCAGGTGGACTCTGAACCACTGCGCCACCAGGGAAGCCCTTATTTTTATTTTTAAAACTTTTTTTGGCTGCGTTGGGTCTTCGTTGCTGCACGTGGGCTTTCTCTAGTTGCGGCGAGCGGGGGCTACTCTTTGTTGCGGTGCTCGGGCTTCTCACTGAGGTGGCTTCTGTTGTTGAGGAGCACGGGCTCTAGGCACAGGCTTCAGTAGTTGTGGCACGCGGACTCAGTAGTTGTGGCTCACGGGCTCTAGAGCACAGGCTCAGTAGTTGTGGCGCACGGGCTTATTTGCTCTGCGGCATGTGGGACCCTCCTGGACCAGGGCTTGAACCTGTGTCCCCTGCATTGGCAGGCGTATTCTTAACCACTGCACCACCAGGGAAGCCCTGTTTTTTTGTTTTTTTGTTTTTAGTTGCGGAATGTGAACTCTTAGTTGTGGCTTGCGTGTAGGATCTAGTTCCCCGACCAGGGATTGAATCCGGGCCCCCTGCACTGGGACCGTGGAGTCTTAGTCACCACACCACTGGGGATGTGCCCCACCAGAACATTTTTATAACCCCAAAAGGAGACCCCAGATCCATGAAGTAATCACTCTCCATTCCCCTCTCCCCTTGGCCCCTGGCAACCACTAACCTTTTTTTTTTCTGTATCTGGATTTGTTAACTCTGGATAGGTCATATAAATGGAATCATATAGTATGTGGCCTTTTGTGTGTGACTCCATTCACTCAGCATAATGTTTTCAAGGCTCATCCGTGTTGTGGCATGTGTCAGAACTTTGTTCATTTTTTTTTAAAAAAAAATTTATTTATTTATTTATTTAACTGTGTCAGGTCTTAGTTGTGGCACATGGGATCTTTAGTTGCAGCATGCAAACTCTTAGTTGCAACCTGTGGGATCTAGTTCCCTGACCAGGAGTCAAACCTGGGCTCCCTCCATTGGGAGCACAGAGTCTTAGCTACTGGACGTCCAGGCAAGTCCCAGAACTTTGTTCCTTTTTATGGCTGAATAACATTCCATTGTATGACCATGCCATGTCCATTCATCAGCTGATAACATTTGGGTTGTTTATACCTTTTGGAAAGTTTTTCCTTTTTAAAAAATATTTTATTTATTTATTTATTTATTTATTGGCTCTGTCGGGTCTTAGTTGTGTCACGCAGAATCTTTTGTAGCGGCACGGGGGCTCTTTGTTGCAGTGTGCGGGCTTCTCTCTAGTTGTGGCGTACAGGCTCCATGGCACGTGGGCTCTATAGTTGTGGCATGAGAGCTCTCTAGTTGTCGTGCACGGGATTAGTTTCCCTGTGGCATGTGGGATCTTAGTTCCCCAGCCGTGGATTGAACCAGTGTCCCCTGCATTGCAAGAGGGATTCTTAACCACTGGACCACCAGGGAAGTCCCTGTTTTTTTTTTTTAATTGAGGTATAATTGACAAACAACCTTATATTAGTTTTAAGTGTACAACATAATGAATTGATATTTGCAAATATTGCAATGAAGACCTATTTTCAGTATGAGCGGAATTGCTAGGGTAATCCAATGGTTAACTTATTGAGGAATCATCAAAGTGTTTTCCACAGTGGTTCCTTATTAACTTTAAAAATAGGTATTATAGTCACATGGTTCAAAAACCATAACAATGGGGACTTTCCTGGCATCCAGTGATTAAGACTCTGAGCTTCCAATGCAGGGGACAAGGGTTCGACCCCTGGTTGGGGAGCTAAGATCCCACATGCCGTGTAGTGTGGCTAAAAAAAATAAAATAGAATAAATGACTCCTAGATAGTTAAAAACAAAAACAACAACACAAAAAAACCTCACAACAGTGTAAAAAGTTGTTGAGTAAAAAGTCTCTTCCATCTACCCAGTCCTCACCCCTCAGTGTGGGAAGCTGGCCTCAGCATCCCCCTAACTCAAGACCACCCTAACTCTCCACAGAAGATCTATTTGGATTTCTTATATATCCTTCCGCTGTTTACCTATTCAAATACAAGTAAATGTGACATTTAATTATTTTTCTTTCTTGCACTAAAAGTAATATATTATCTACACTGTACTACCACTTCCCTTTTTTTTTTTTTGTCTTTTTGTTGTTGTTGTTTTTTCATTCTCCTTTTCTTTCTTAATGTATTCTAGCAAGCTTCCCATTAATAGAACTTAGGAAACACCCTCTTTTTTTTTTTATAGCTTCATAATATTCCATTTATAGTTGCTGTAGTTTTACAGTTTATTTAAATAGTCTCCCATGATGAACACTTGGGTTGTTCCACTCTTTTACAATTACAAGAACACATACTAGCAGTAAATCACGTAGTATGTGCGTCACTTCAAACGTTGGATTTGGATCTGGACTCTTTTTTTTTTTTTTTAGACATATATACTGGTTCATTGTATAACAAAGAATGTGATACATAGGATGAGGTCCAGAACAGGCCTGAGCTTCTGTCCCTGTGGAGTTGGGGTGTGACACCCTCCTGGCACATGAATGTGTTTACTAACCTGGAATTTCTCCAAACCCCCTAGTTAAGGGATCTGGACTCTTAAGGGCTTAGGTGGAAAGATGGGGTGTTGAGGAAGAAGATGCTGAAAGGTCCAGGGTCTTGGAGTTTAATGAGAGGTGGAGAGATGAGCAGGGGATGGGACCCTGTTGTCTGCTGTCTGAGTCGGAATCCCAACTCTTTTCCCAGAGTGACCGTGGGTGAGCTATCCCCCCTGCTTCTGGCCTCAGTCTCCCATTTAGTAAACTAGGGAAGGAGATTGGGTTGCCTGGTCTTTTCTCACTCTGATGTGGCTGGAAAGGTGTGAGGACCATGGGGCGATGCAGAGAGGTCCTCATGCACGCCTCCCTCCTTGGCTGGCACAGGTCTTGATTGTCCGCAGTACGACCATCACCCTGACACCTAGCTCAGAGACCGACGTGTCCTTGGTCTACCGTGGCTTCATCCACCCACTGCTGCCAGGAGGGCCTGGAGGGCCAGGGGCTGAGGACGTGGCCGTGTGGGCCCGGGCCCAGCGTCTGCACGTACTGGCCCGGATGGCCCGTGGCCCTGACACAGAAAACATGGTGAGGGTGCCTGGGACATGTTGGGGGCTGTTTATGGTAGATATGGGGGCTTGGATGTGTGATGGGGAGGAGGAATGGGGAGAAGTCAGAGGCATGGGATCTATCCTTTGTGGTAGGAGGGCGCTGGGGTTTTCAGTTGTGAACAGAACTGGGTGGGGGGGTGGGTAAGGTCTGAGTTACCAAGTCAGACTCCCCTGAGGAGGAGGTGGGTTGCTGGGAGGTTTAAGGGCACTTGGAGGTTTTGGAGGTCTAAGAAACTCAGGCCCTCCTGGGAAGAGGAGGGGGTGGGTGCTAGGTGGGTTTGGGGCTCTTGGGGGCTTCAGGGGTCAGTGTGGGTGGAAAGTTCTGAGGCCCCTGCCTGCCCCTCACCCCTACTTCAGGAGGAGGTAGGGCGCTGGGTGGCTCAGCAGGAGAAGGAGACGAGGCGCCTGCAGCGTCCAGGGTCTGCTCGCCTCTTCCCACTGCCTGGCCGGGGCCACAAGTACGCGGTAGAGGTCCGGGGCCAGCTCAACGGCTCAGCGGGCCCCGGACACAGCGAGCTCACCCTGCTGTGGGACCGGACTGGCGTGCCAGGGGGCAGCGTGAGTACCCAGGTCCCCACCTCTGATCCTACCCCAGCCCCTGGCCTCAGATGCCCTGGGCCACAAACTAACTCCCTTGACCCTGACCTCTTACTCCTTGACTCTTGAACTCTGGGCCTCACCTTGAACCACCCCCAGACCCCAACATCTGACCCGCTGAGTCTGACCTGATCTCATATTCTGACCCCTGCCCACGGCTCTGACTCCTCCTGCCCTGATCTTGCTGACCCTGACTTCTGCCCTCCGTACTTTGACCTCTCATCTCTGGATTTTCTCGAACCCTGATCCCCTTTTGTCTGCTGATGTCCTAAATCCTGACTTTCTGCAGGCCTGAGTTCTCAACCTTGTCTCCAAACACTTAAGTCTTCAGCTCCAAACTCTAATCCCTATCCCAAACCTTGACTTGGAGCGTGGACCCCTGACCCTCATATGACCCCCTCCCCCAGGAGATCTCCTTCTTCTTCCTGGAGCCCTATCGCTCGTCGGCCTGCGCCTCCTACTCCTCCTGCCTGGGCTGCTTGGCAGACCAGGGCTGCGGCTGGTGTCTGGCCAGCGCGACCTGCCACCTGCGCCAGAGCGGGGCACACTGCGGGGCCGGCGGGTCCCTGCTGGTGCTGGTGCCTGCCCTCTGCCCACTCTGTGAGGAGCATCGAGACTGCCACGCCTGCACCCAGGTACCCACCAGCCACAGTGGGGAGGTCTCAGCACGGTCTCGCCTGCCAAAGCAGGCGACTGAGCAAGGGGGTGGGCCGCCAGACTTGGCACGGGCAGCCGAGGGGCCCTGTGGGCGGCGGTGGGGTAGACAGTCGGGGCCCTTGTCGTTTGTGAGCTGGGGAGAGGGGCTGGAGAGCCAGGCCCTGGCAGTCATGACTGCATGTTGCAGGGGCCAGAGAACCCAACTCAGCGCCTCTGCACCAGAGGGGCATTTATCCCCTTAGACACCAGAGTCCAGAGTAGGTCTTTAGGCCTGCGCGCTCCAGAGGTTCAAACCGTGTAGTCAGCTGTTCACCTCCCTCCATTGCACGTTCTCATTTTCCCTGGAGGTTCATTCCTTGGGAGTGGCCAGGGAGCCTCAGGGGCTCCAGACTTTGACCCCCTGCTCAGCCACTGGAGCCCCACGGGGAAGGCGAGCACCTTTCTGTCCCCACCTCGCTCTCACCCCTCAGTTCAACAGAAGTGCCTTTCATTTGCTCTGGCTGGGCTTGTGCCGGCTCCCGAACCAGTCAGTGAGGCTGGGAGGAAGGAGCGTCCCCCTGCTCACCTCTGGACCCTGGGGATTGAGTCAGCCCCACCTGGACCACATAAAGCGGTGCTGCTGCCCTAAAGGGAGTGGGTGCTGGTCAGGCAGAACCCGTGGATGTCAGTGGCTGTGGGAAGGAGCTGCGCTTGGAACAGGGCTCTGTGGGCCCTGGCAGGCAAGGGAGGCAGCTGCCTGTTGGACTGGTGCTGGGAGATGGGCGCTGGGAGCCCCAGGGAGAAGGCTAAGCTGGGCTCTTATTCCTCCAACGTCCTAGGACCCCTTCTGCGAGTGGCATCAGAGCACCAGCCGCAAGGGGGACGCAGCGTGCAGCCGGCGGGGCCGGGGTCGGGGTGCCCTGAAGAGCCCGCAGGAGTGTCCCCCGCTCTGCAGCCAGTGAGCCCAGCCGGGCCCAGGGAGAGGGTGTGTGCGGGGGTGTGGGGGCCAGGCTGTGGGGTGACCCTGTCCCTGCTCCCTGCCCCCAGGCGCCTGACCTGTGACGACTGCCTGGCCAACTCTAGCCAGTGTGCCTGGTGTCAGTCCACCCACACCTGCTTCATGTTCGCCGCCTACCTGGCCCGGTACCCGCACGGGGGCTGCCGAGGCTGGGACGACAGGTGCGGTCCGGGTGGCAGGGTTCCCGGAGGGGAGGGCGGAGACCAGGGTAGTGGGGTGGCTCTGACAGCCCCACACCCGTCACCCTGCAGCGTGCACTCAGAGCCGCGGTGCCGGAGCTGTGACCGCTTCCTGACCTGCCACGAGTGTCTGCAGAGCCACGAGTGTGGCTGGTGCGGCAATGAGGACAACCCCACGCTGGGCCGGTGAGGCCGGCCAGGGGCCTGGGGGGCGGGGCCGGGTGGGGGCGCTCCGCCCACCCTAATTCTGACGGCCTCTTTGTTTCTCTGCCCCTTTGCCTTTCTCTTACCATCATCTCTGTTCTTCTTTCCCCTCTTCTCCTTCTCTCTGTTCTCCCTGCTAACTCTTTCCCTGTCTCTGTGACTTGTCTTCTCTCATCTTTCCTTCTGTTTTCGTTCTTCTTGTCTGTTTCTGTTTCTCTTCTGTCTCCCTTTCACTGTATCCCTCTCTCTCTCTCCTGTCTTTTAAAATCTTTTTTTGACTGCCTTCTCTGGGTTTTTCTCTGCCTCTCTTCCATTTCTCTTTCTGTCTTTGTCCGTATTCATATTTCTTTCTGTCTCTCTGATTGATCTCCTCTCTCCCTGTTACTGTTTTCCTGTCTCTGTCTCTTGTTTCTTTATCATCCCCGCCCCCCCCCCGCCCCCGCCATCCCAACCACCTCCTTCAACTTCCCCCCCTTCCCCAGTTGCCTCCAGGGGGACTTCTCCGGGCCTCTGGGGGGAGGTAACTGCTCCCTGTGGGTCGGGGAAGGCCTGGGGCTGTCTGTGGCCCTCCCTGCCCGCTGGGCATATGCCCGCTGTCCGGACGTGGATGAGTGTCGCTTGGGCCTGGCGCGGTGCCACCTGCGGGCGACCTGCCTGAACACACCTCTCAGCTATGAGTGTCACTGCCAGAGGGGCTACCAGGGTGATGGCATCACATACTGCAACCGCACGTGAGTGGGGCATGGGTTTCCATGGAGATGTCGCCCCAGGGCTGGTGCATGCGGAGATGTTGGAAGGAAGTGATCGCGGTGCTGGGCTGCCTCCCATGGAGCCAGCCTCCCCAGTGAGCCTTGGCTTTTTACCTTGCAGAGCAGGCCCTCATTAGAGTGATAGGGTCCTCAATGTAACACTAGTTACTGTGGAGACAGGTCACCCCTGGACTGCAGGCCACAGGCTTCAGCGTTGCCGTAGAGATGGAGGAGGACCAAGTTGAAAGGGGTTTTCACAGGGAACAGATCACCAGTGGTGATATTTGGTTACTATAGAGACAGGAGTTACTACATGTGATGGGGTTGCCTTGGAGACACGGCCACCCATGGAGTCCAGGATCTGTGGCACAGGCAGTAGCTTATGATGGTGTTGCCATGGAGATAATGGGGTGGAGTGGGGTGAGGGGTGGATGCCTTGGGGACTCCAGGCCTGCCCGGTCCTTCCCCCACCCCTTCCACACCCCCTCAGGTGCCTGGAGGACTGTGGCCATGGGGTGTGCAGTGGACCCCCAGACTTCACCTGTGTGTGTGACCTGGGCTGGACGTCGGACCTGCCCCCTCCCACGCCTGCCCCAGGACCCCCCACCCCCCGCTGTTCCCGGGACTGTGGCTGCAACTTCCACAGCCACTGCCACAAGCGGGGGCCTGGCTTCTGCGATGAGTGCCAGGGTGAGCAGCCCTCATCCTGAGCTCCTCGGGACTGGCCTCGGGGGAGCCTCCTTGGGGCTTCTGTTTTCTCTTGTCTGTGTGGGGTTCTGCGTCCCCTCACCCGGCTCTGAGTCCCTCTGTCCCATTGCCTGCTCCTCACCCCGAACAGGTTTCAGTGTCACCCACCTCTCTGGCGGGCCTCGGTACTCCCTCTTGGGATTTGCAGTTGCTCCCCAGTCGGGGTTCCAGTTACCCTCCTTTGAGCCAGGTGGGCTTGGGGAGGGTCGGGCTCCTTCTCACCCTTGCCCCTGACTCTGCATCCTGGCCGCTGGGGCCTCCACAGACTGGACGTGGGGGGAGCACTGTGAACGATGCCGGCCGGGCAGCTTTGGTAACGCCACAGGCTCAGGCGGCTGCCGGCCCTGCCAGTGCAACGGGCATGGAGACCCACGCCGAGGCCACTGTGACAACCTCAACGGGCTCTGCTTCTGCCAGGACCACACTGAGGGCGCCCACTGCCAGCTCTGCTCCCCTGGCTACTATGGGGACCCCCGGTGAGCCAGGGGCCAGCCAGGCGGGGCAGGGTGGGGTTAGGGACGTGGTGGGATAGGGCAGGACTGGTCTGACGCTGGCTCTCCTCCATCTCCCCAGGGCTGGTGGCTCCTGCTTCCGGGAGTGTGGGGGTCGTGCCCTCCTCACCAACGTGTCCTCCGTGGCACTGGGCTCACGCCGGGTTGGGGGGCTACTGCCTCCAGGTGGTGGGGCAGCGAGAGCTGGGCCAGGCCTGTCCTATTGTGTGTGGGTTGTCTCAGCCACCGAGGTGCTACAGCCCTGTGCCCCTGGGACCCTCTGTCCCCCACTTACCCTCACCTTCTCCCCCGACAGCAGCACCCCCTGCACGGTGAGCACCAAGGGCACTGTTTACAGGCCCACGTCTCCCCCACCCAGTCTGAATCTTCAGACCAGACCCTGGCCCCCATGTCCGTGTTTTTTCATCCATCAAACTCCCAGTTCTATTCCTCAGACCCCTACCCATTTGTTCCTAAGCCCACAGACCCTCCCATTTCCCAGATTGCCTCCTGTTTCCTGGACTCCAGTTTCCCATTCCCCAGTCCAGGTATGGTAAATATTGGTACCTTGTGAGCCAACTCTGATCGATTGGTAGTGGCTGCCAGGATCTGTGTATTGAGAAAGAGGCTCCATGCAAGAGTGCCTGATTGATTAACCATGTCTGTTATGAACAAAGGAGTGGGAATGGTGGCCTCCATGCCACAGTTTGACAGTCTGCCCAGGTGGTTCAAGCAGCCTTTTCCCCAGTCTCAGATTGCCCTCTCTTCTTGAGCTGCACCTCCTCCCAGACCCCAAGCATTCCTCTTTCTGATCCTCATCATCCCCTGATCCTACTGTACACCTCTCCAGCTGAGCTATGTCCTGGCCTTTGATGGATTCCCGCGCTTCCTGGACACTGGTGTCGTCCAGTCGGACCGTAGCCTCATTGCTGCCTTCTGCGGCCAGCGGCGGGACAGGCCCCTCACTGTGCAGGCCCTGTCTGGTATGGGGACTGGGGGAAGTGGGACCTCTGTTCTGGGCTGTCCTTTGTCCCTGTACCTTGCTACCTGAGGTGGGCTCAAAACCCAGCCTGACTCTGCCAGCTGACTTGCTGGGAGACTTGCTGGCAGTCCCTTGCCACCTCTGGGTCTCAGTTTCTTCAGCTGAGAGGCAAATAGAGAGGATTGTACTGGCTGGGTTGTGTCTCTGGACACTTGGGACATGTTTTTGGGGCACACAGAATGTAGCTGGTGCAGGGGCCCCTGACCATCTATCTCCTCAGCCCGCTGGTTCTCATCCAGGAGTGACTTTGCCCTTTGAGTCATTTGTCTGGAGACATTCTGATTGTCGTGATCGGGGCTGCTACTGGCATTTCGTGGGTGGAGGCCAGAGATGCTACTCTGCATCCTGCAGTGCACAGGTTACAGCCCCCACAACCAAGAATTACCAGGCCCTATTACGTCAGCTGTGCTCAGCTGACGGAGATGCACTAGAAATAATTTGTTACCCATGGCAGTTAAAGGGCCTGGGTTTGGAAATGCTTCTCTTCATATTGTAAATCAGAGTGGCTCCAAGGCTGTGAAAGAGAGGGCAGAGTTGTAGTTGGCCTGACGGCGATTGCACACAAGCCCAAACCCTTCACAGTGAGTAACTAGAGCTGAGGGGCCCTCAATTTCATTTCACTCAGCAAATGTTTACCTGCAGTAAGCTGGGCCTGAGCTAAATTCTGGGCATGTAGCAGTGAACAAGGGACACAGGCGCTGCCTTCACAGACTCACAGCAGAGGTGGGGACTGACAAACAGCAGGGAACAAATTGTAGTCAGAATAGTGACACTTTTGGTAAGGAACAGGAGGAAATGGAAAGGAGTGGGGAGCCTGGCTTGTCTGGGGAGATGGGGAGGGAGCCTTTGCAGAAGGGAGATTTCACGGTGTGGACAAGGGGCAACTAGTTCAGGTGGAGGAATAGCAGATGCCCAGGCTTTAAGAACAGGAAGCGGGTCGGTGGTGCTGGAGCGAAGAGGTCCGGGAGAGTGGGAGGTGATGAGGTCAGAGGGCCTGCAGGCCACCCCTCTCTTTTTTTTAAAAAAAATAAATGTTTTTATTTTTATTTTTATTTATTTTTGGCTGTGTTGGGTCTTTGTTGCTGCATGCGGGCTTTCCCTAGTTGCGGCGAGCGGGGGCTACTCTTCGTTGCGGTGCGCAGGCTTCTCACTGCGGTGGCTTCTCTTGTTGCGGAGCCCGGGCTCTAGACGCATGGGCTTCAGTAGTTGTGGCACGTGGGCTCCGTAGTTGTGGCTCATGGCTCTAGAGTGCAGGCTCAGTAGTTGTGCACGGGCTTATTTGCTCTGAGGCATGTGGGATCTTCCCAGACCAGGGCTCGAACCCATGTCCCCTGCATTGGCAGGTGGATCCTTAACCACTGTGCCACCAGGGAAGCGCCCCCCCCCCCCCCCTTTTTCAATATCACTTTAACTGAGGCCTTGTGACAAGCCTCTGTACTCTCTCCAACAGGGCTGCTGGTGCTGCACTGGGAGGCCAACGGTTCCTCGTCCTGGGGCTTCAATGCCTCTGTGGGCTCTGCCCGCTGTGGGTCAGGGGGCCCCGGGAGTTGCCCTGTCCCCCAGGAGTGTGTGCCCCAGGACGGGGCCGTAGATGCTGGACTCTGCCGATGTCCCCAGGGCTGGGCAGGCCCACACTGCCGCATGGCTCTGTGTCCTGAGAACTGTAATGCCCACAACGGGGCAGGGACCTGTAACCAGGTACAGGGGAAAGAGGGCAAGCTGGGCGGGACAGGGAGCCGGATGGGGGTAACCAAGGCCCCTCCCGAGCTTCCTTCTGCTGTCCCCCAGAGCCTGGGCGTGTGCATCTGTGCTGAGGGCTTCGGGGGCCCTGACTGCGCCACAAAGCTGGACGGTGGGCAGCTTGTCTGGGAGACCCTCATGGACAGCCGCCTCTCAGCCGTGAGTTGTGGATGCCACTCTCCGGGGAGGTGCCATGCAGCCCGCTTCCTGGATCGTCCTCCGCATTCCACTCCCGAGACTACCCCCTAGACCCTAGACCCAGCCTGACACTCTGTAATGACCTTACCTGAGCCCTCATGTCTGCACCCCACCCACAGGACACCGCTAGCCGCTTCCTGCACCGCCTGGGGCACACTATGGTGGAGGGACCTGAGGCCACCTTGTGGATGTTTGGGGGCCTGGGTCTGCCCCAGGGGCTGCTGGGAAACCTGTACAGGTGAGGACTGCCCTGGGGAGGTAGGATACCTGAATGAGGTAAAGGTTACCTCAGGGGACACTGAGATGTCTCTCACATAAGAGTCCCCTCAGGGGTGGGGTGCAGAAAAACCTCTACAGGTGAAGGATACCCCCAAAGGATGCTGGGACACTTGTCACAGGAGGCTGACCTCAGGGACTGGGATACTTATTTGGGTGGTGCTACCCCAGTGGATGGTAAGGTGATTGTCATAGGAGGGTCACCTTAGGGGTTTGGGGATACCTGCCAAGTGGGAGAGTGATCCCAGGGGATGCTGGGATACCAGTGAGTAGGGGGGTCACCCAAGGGGATGCTGGTATGACTGTATAGTGAGGCTGCTTTTTTGCATCTTGGCCCCAGGTACTCAGTGAGCGAAAGGCGGTGGACACAGATGTTGGCAGGAGCTGAGGATGGGGGCCCAGGCCCCTCACCCCGCTCCTTCCATGCAGCTGCCTATGTGCCTTCGGGCCGTGGTGCCATGTACCTGTTGGGGGGGCTCACGGCTGGGGGTGTCGCCCGGGATTTCTGGGTCCTCAACCTCACCACCCTGCAGTGGCGGCAGGAGAAGGTGAGCATCTCTCCCCTCCCCTAGTCCCCACAACCGGGCTGTAGCAAAGGTGACCAAAGCAGCTCCTGCCAGCTTTGCCGCCAGAGGGAGAGGCTTCCTCCCAGGGCTCCAGCACAAGTCCCAGAATTGAATTTCATTGGCCATTCTGGGTCACATTTAATTCCTGAGTCAATCCCTAGCCAAGGGGACGTGAGGCTCTGGTCTCCAGGCTGAGGCACAGCCCGCTGTGGAGCCGGTACAGTCAGCCCCATGCAGCCAGAGTGGGAGCAGAGGAGCAAGGGTTTCGCAAAGGATCCCCGGGCTACTCCCACCTGAAGAAGTGACACTGAGCAGGCAGAAACAGCAAGAGGTCTGCTGCTCACCTGCTGGGACCATGGCTGGCGGGAAGGCCTGGGGTCTGACCAGCCCCAGGCAGCTCACTACCTCCTTAGTGGTTCAAGGGGAGCTCGGGGAGCTCTGAGCCTTGCTTCTACCCACAAAATGACCCCTGACCTCTGCCCCCCTACCCCCGTGACCTCCACCCTTCATCCCCAAGGCCCCGCAGACCGTGGAGCTGCCAGCAGTTGCTGGTCACACCCTTACTGCCCGCCGAGGCCTGTCTCTGCTCCTGGTGGGTGGTTACTCCCCTGAAAATGGCTTCAACCAGCAGCTACTTGAGTACCAGCTGGCGACCGGCACCTGGGTGTCCGGAGCCCAGAGCGGGACACCTCCCACAGGTGGGCCTGGGGACGGGGCGTGGCGGGGAGGGGGCGCCGCGCTTTTGACCCCCAGCCATCCTCTCTGTCTGCTCCTGTAGTCTGTGGTCACTGCCCCCGCTACCTGTTGTCTCCCTGTCTATCCCCATCACCCACCCACATTCTCAGGATACCGCCTTTTGAGAAGTTCAGTTTCTCTATATACTCCTCCCAGACTTCATGAGAAGCTGCCCACCTCCTGCCCAGTAGCAGTGGGTCACTGTTTCCCTCTTCCAGTCCTAGATCAGTGCCCCTCAGGTATTTTCCTTTCTCTCCCTCTCCTTCTACATTCTTTGATCACGGTCCGCAAGGTCATTCTGGTCACCCTGTCTCCCTCTCTTCTCTTTCCCAGAGTCTCTTTAATGGTTGTCCTTTAGAACCGAAGGGAGAAGGAGGGGTTGAGAAAGGCTTCCAGGTCTCTGGCATCAGGGCTTGGTAGGGTGATGCTGTGGTCATGAGAGGGGGAGCCCAGGAAGATGGGGAGCGTTCCTGATCACCAGCCCTTCCCCCAGCCTCTGTGCTCACTCATCCTCCACCCCCAGGTCTATATGGTCATTCCGCTGCATATCACGAGGCCACTGACTCCCTCTACGTGTTTGGAGGCTTCCGCTTCCACGTGGAGCTGGCGGCCCCATCCCCTGAGCTCTACTCCCTGCACTGTCCTGACCGCACCTGGAGCCTGCTGGCCCCTTCTCAAGGGGCAAAGGTCAGGAAAAAAGGTCCAGACAGATGAGTGAAGGGAGCAGGAGGGAGGGGAGGGCCCCCCCCCTTTACCACTCCCCCCCCTTTCCCAGTGCCCCAGGGACTGGCTCAACCTTGGGTTCCTGCTCTGCCTCCTTTCCGGTACCCCAAGTCACCCCTTCTTCTCTCTGTGACTTGGAGGTAAGACTCCTAGACCAGGAGGTCAGAGGCCTGGGTTCTGCCGCAGCTCTGCCACACTCTGGGCGTGGCCGTGACAGGTCCCTCCCCTTCCTGGCCTCTGCAGCTGTGAAACGGGACACTGAGTCTCCTTGTGCTCTGCCTTCAAGGCCAAAGGAGACAGTGTGTGGGAGAGCATGAAACCCCGGGTATGCTGATTAGAGACAATTGCATTTGCCATCCACAAACATATTCCCACGCCCTTCTTGGGGCTGGACCGCAAGGGAGATGGAAGTAAGAGCCCCAGCAGGATATGCCCCGGCCCAGCTGGCGAGGTCACACAAGAAATGTGGGGCTCATCTCAAGCATCTGAGGCTGGGTTCCTGAGGAACAGCATGGGGTTTGGGGGTTCTGGGAGTTCAGGGAAAGGAGATGGCTGTGGAGACAGCTCTGAGGAATGAGGGAGGCTTCCCGGAGGAAGGAGGTGAGATTTGAGGAAGTTAGGGGCTGGGGCGTGGGGAGGTTTGGAGTGGAGGGTGGGCTGAGAGGGAGCACGAGGAGCGGACGACTGTGGGGTCTGACAGCCCCGTCCTGCCGTGTGTCTCCCCATCAGCCCCGCCCCCGACTTTTCCACGCCTCAGCCTTGCTAGGGGACACCATGGTGGTCCTCGGGGGGCGCTCGGACCCTGACGAGTTCAGCAGCGATGTTCTGCTCTACCAGGTCAACTGCAACACCTGGCTCCTGCCTGACCTCATCCGTAAGTCCCCCACTCTCCCTGGGAGGCCCCGGGACAACCAGGGGGGAGCCCTGGCCCTGTCTTGCGACTCTCACTCATTAGGGGTCATTTGGGTCCCTTCAGGCCCACAAGTGAAGCTCCTGTCCTCTCCACGTTATCTAAGCACCCACGGAGACACCCTCCTTTTTTTTCCTTAGAAAAATTTTTAATTCCGTTTTTGAAGTAATGATAGTGATTGTAGATAATTTGTAAAATAGGAAGGAAAAAATCCCCCATAATCCCATTCTCTAGAGACGACAACTGTCACATGTGAGGGTGCTTCCTTCCAGTTCATAGGCTGGAAAGGGATTGTATCTTGCCATTTTATTTCATTTGACAGTCATTGTAAGTGACTGACTGTGTGTGTGTGTCTCCGGGCCTGTCTCCTTTGCTTTTTGTTTCTCTGTCTGACTCTCTGTCTCTAACTCTCTTTTGTTCTTAATCTATTTTTTCCACTATTCTGTGACTGTTTATTTTTTTTGAGGATTTAAAAAAATGTAGGTGAAATTCACATAACAAAATTAGTCATCGTAAAACGAACAATTCAGCGACATTTAGTACCTTCACAGTGTGGTTCAACCACCACCTTGGTCTTGTTCCACAACATTTTTTTTTTTGGCCGCGCCACGTGGCATGTAGGATCCTAGTTCCCCGACCAGGGATTGAACCCGCGCCCCCTGCAGTGGAAGCGTGGAGTCTTAACCACTGGACCGCCAGGGAAGGCCCCGGGTTCCACAACATTTGTCTCTGTTCTTATTCCACTCTTCTCTGTTCCTTTTTTCTGTTTATGTGTCTCTCTCCCTCTCTTTTGTTTTGCTCTCTGTGTCTGATGCTCTTGTCCTGTTTGGCCTTATCTATCTTCTCTCTGTCTTTCACTGTCTGTCTCTGCTCTCCTTAGACTGTCTCTCCTCTCAGCATCCCTCTCTGACTGGTACCTTTGTGTGAATCTCTTCCTCGAGTCTCCTGCTCTCTCTCTCTGAACTCTCTGTCTTTCCCCAGGCCCAGCCTCTGTGGGACCGCCAATGGAGGAGTCTGTGGCCCATGCTGTGGCGGCGGTAGGGGGTCGCCTGTATATCTCAGGAGGCTTTGGGGGAGTGGCCCTGGGCCGCCTTCTGGCCCTGACACTGCCCCCTGACCCCTGCCACCTGCTGCCCTCGCCTGAAGCTTGTAACCAGTCTGGGGCCTGTACCTGGTGTCATGGGGCCTGCCTGTCTGGGGATCAGGCTCATAGGTAACCATGGAGACTGACAGCATGTGGGTGGGTGGGTGGTACTGGTACCCTCCAAAGTGGGTTCTGTGCCAGGCCAGGCTTGTGGGGGAGGCCTCAGCAGGGTATGGTCTGGTTAGGAGGCCAGCTCACGTGGGAAAACGGGCAGCTTATCACAGGCAGGGGCTGGCTCGGGGACCTCACCGAGTGGGGAGCCCTGTTTGTGGGCTGGGGTTAGCTGAGTCTGAACTGGGCCCTAAGTGACCAGTCAAGTTTAGACCATGAGGGTTCAGAAGTGGGGCTGTATCTGATGTATGTTAGAAACCATCTGAGTTGGGGAAGAATGAGATTGGCAAGGTGGGTGGGTCAGCTCAGAGAGGGCTTCCAGTGCCTGGCTGAACTGGGCTCCATCCGCCTCCAGAGACGCCTTGTCTGGAGTTTGGGAATCCAAACATACCAGGAGGCTGAAGGCGCTGCCCTAGGTTTAGCCCAAACTAACTTGACTGAGCAGTTATCCCGCACTGGTATGAGGCTGCTAACGGGCTTTATTTTGTCCCATTAAATGTGTCACCATGTTTACTGCAGAATATCACAGGGTTTGATTTTTAGGGTCCTCCCCCAGACTCTGCTAGGGGTATTATGCTTTTCTGAAACCTGGGAAGTTCTGAAACAGGTGTGCCTTCAAGGATTTTGAGTACGGGATTATGGCCTTCCACTGTGGGTGGTGGGGAGCCACAGAAAGTTTAAGCAGGAGGAGGCAGGGGCAGGCTTGTGAAGGAGGGGGTGGTGAGGGGAGGCTGCAGGGGGAGGCCTGGAAGGGGGAGGCTTGAACTGGGCAGGGGGCTGCAGGGGTGGAGGAGGAGGGGGTGGTCAGAGAAGAATTCAGGAGGCAGAGGCCTCAATGGCTGGAGGGACAAGAGGACATGGGATATCGTCCGGTGTCTCTGGCCTGGGTGATAGGTGGGCGTGGGACCATCACCAGGTGAGCTGGGGAGGAGCAGGTTTGGGAGGCCTGTGCTGAGAGCAGTTTGGGATGCATATATGGGACCTGCAGGCCGGTGTCCACGAGGCACCAGGAAGAGGCGGGGGTGAGGAGGAAGGGTGGGGCCTGGCTGAATGTGATGAGCCAGACCTCATGTCTCCCCAGGCTGGGCTGTGGTGGTCCCCCCTGCTCTCCAATGCCCCACTCCCCCGAGGAATGTCGACGTCTGCGGACCTGCAGTGAGTGCCTGGCCCGCCATCCCCGGACCCTGCAGCCTGGAGATGGAGAGGTGAATGATGGGGGTGGGGGTGGGGAAGGGGGCGTGGCTCAGGCACCACTGAGCTCTTCAGCTGGGATTGGGTGGCAAGAGCTGAGGCTGGAGGGACGCTGGGGGCCCTGACAACCCCGCTGAGCCCGTATCTCCCCCGCCCCCGCCAGGCATCCGCCCCCCGCTGTAAGTGGTGTACCAACTGCCCCGAGGGTGCCTGCATCGGGCGCAATGGGTCCTGCACCTCGGAGAATGACTGTCGCATCAACCAGCGCGAGGTCTTCTGGGCTGGGAACTGCTCCGAGGCCGTGTGTGGGGCGGCGGACTGCGAGCAGTGCACAAGGGAGGGCAAGTGCATGTGGACGCGGCAGTTCAAGAGGACTGGTGAGCGCCGAGGCTTGCTCCCCGAGAGGAGAGTCTGGGGGCCTGGATTCCTGCTCCAAGGACGCAAGGGGCTCAGGGGCCTGGTTTGAGGGAGGAGGAGGGGAGGGGGCTGGGGGCCCGGACCTGCTTCTAATCCGTGTGCCCCCGACCCCAGGGGAGACCCGCCGCATCCTCTCGGTGCAGCCCACCTATGACTGGACGTGCTTCAGCCACTCTCTGCTGAACGTGTCCCCGATGCCGGTGGAATCATCACCCCCGCTGCCCTGCCCCACGCCCTGTCACCTCCTGCCCAACTGCACCTCCTGCCTGGACTCCAAGGGTGCAGACGGGGGCTGGCAGCACTGTGTCTGGAGCAGCAGCCTCCAACAGGTACTGACTGCCCCCAGCGGGGTGTGCGGTGGCCCTCCTCCCTGCTGCACACTGACCTTTCTCTAACCCCACCGCCACGGTCCTGCGTCTGCCTCCATTTCCTTAGGGCTGGTCCCACCATCACACTTTCTCTTTCTTCCCACTTTCTCTTCTCTCTCCCCTTCCAACATCTCTTTGTTCCCTCTTTGCCTTGTTCTCGTTGTTTTTTGTTTTTTGTTTTTTTTGGCCACGTCGCACGGCTTGGGGGATCTTAGTTCCCTGACCAGAGATCGAACGCGCGCCCCCAGTGGAAGCGTGGAGTCTTAACCACTGGACCACCAGGGAAGTTCCTCTCCTTGCCTTGTGAGTCTCCCCGTCATGGTCCCAGCGCCCCCTTTCTGACTCCTCAGCCCTGGTGTCTCTCCAATTCTCAATTAAGCTCTCCTCGCCCCATCCTTCCCATGACCCAATACCATCTCCCTTCTCCCTCCCACACCTTTCCACTTTCCTCCTCCATCTCTTTCTCTCTCTACTTTTAGAAATTTTGGTTGTAAGAAACAGAAACCCACTTGAGCTGGTGTTATTATAAGGAACCGGGGTATTTGATGTTGTCTGAAGGTAGGAAGTACTGTTGCTTCATCCTTCTCGGACCGCCTGGTCTCTGATCTCAGCTGTTTTCTGAGCACCTCCATCCTCTGGTTTCTCTCGGCTTGATCATCACTACACACCGCCTCAACTGGCAGACCTTGACCCTCAGTCTATGTGACTTCCTTTTAAAAAAAAAAAAAAAATTTATTTATTTACTTGGCTGCGTTGGGTCTTAGTTGCGGCCTGCGGGCTCTTTGTTGAGGCGTGCAGGCTTCTCTGTAGTTGGGGCACACGGGCTTGGTAATCGCGGCACGCAGGCTTAGTTGCCTCACGGCAAGTGGGATCTTAGTTCCCCGACCAGGGGTCGAACCCGCGTCGCCTGCACTGGAAGGCGGATTCTTAACCACTGGACCACCAGGGGACTCTCTATGTGACTTTCTGATTCCAGAGACCACAGTCATCTCTGTGTCCTGTTAGTTCACATTCTCAGGGAAGACTTCAGCTCAGCTCACGAGTTAGATGTCCAGCCGTGGTCCAGTGAGATGCGGCCAGGGAAGGGAAGGAGCACTGCTTCTGACATGGTCATTCAGACCCACCCCTCATCTGTGGTCTAGAGAGATGATTCCTGAACGAGGGCATAGTCTGGGGAGGTACACACCACCCCTTGGCTGCCCAGTGCCTGCTGTCTCATAAAGTCCATTCCAAAGACGCCTCTGGGGGGAATTCGCTGGTGGTCCAGTGGTTAGGACTCCTCACTTTCACTGCCGAGGGCCCGGGTTCAATCCCTGGTCGGGGAACTAAGATCCCACAAGCCGTGCAGCACGGCCGAAAAACAGAACAAAACAAAAAAAAACACAAAGATGCCTCTGCCTGGCATGATTTAGCTGTCCTGGTGGCAGACACAGGCGGTCAACCCCAGCCCCACCCCAGCAGGAGATAAGAAAGCTTCAGCTACTGCTGTCATATCCAGAAACAGTGTCCCTGGGCCGGAGTTGTGCGTCTGTCTACTCCTCATTCATCTTTATTGTGCAAGACTGTGCAAGACCCAACTGAGGCGTGATTACTCACCATCTCACAGCCCAAGAGTCTACACGAGTCTTTGGTAGAATAGGAGTGCTATCAACAGACCCTGTCTGGGGTGTTTTCCAACACCAACAACCAATCCTCCAGTTCTCTGGACACCAACTGTGTGTTCAACAGTTCAGTTAATTTCTGACACTGTCTACCTGAAATCAGAGTCAGATCCCACGGGTTAAAGTGTTCAATTCCACAAGACTGCTCCCACTTCAGATGCCAGTCACAAATCCAGGCTAACTGGCTGTAAGTTGGGGGATCCTGCCACCCCCTCTGCAGGTTTGATAATTTGATAGAATGGCTCACAGAACTCAGAGAAACATTTACTTACTAATACTGGTTTATTATAAAGGATACAACTCAGGAAGAGCCAAATAGAAGAGGTGAATAGGGCAAGGCATGCAGAGTTTCCATGCCTTCTGTGGACATGCCACCCTCCCAGAAGATGCATTCATCAACCTGGAAGCTCTCCGAATCTCTCGTTGTTGTTGTTGTTGTTCTTTTTTTTTTTTTTTTTTTTTGGCCGTGCCACACGGCTTACGGGATCTTAGTTCCCCGACCAGGGGTTGAACCGCAGCCCACAGCAGTGAAAGCGCAGAGTCCTAACCACCGGACGGCTAGGGAAGTCCCCTGAATCTCATTGTTCAAGTGTTCTTATAGAGCTCAATCTCTCCCCTGACCCCTAGTGGGTGAGTGGAGCTGTAATCACTTGGTTTTTCTGCTGACTCCCCTATGTGTTTTAGTAGCTCAGTACCAGGAACCGGGGACAAAGACCGGATATATTTTTGTATCATACCACACCATCCCATAGGAAGATCGTCCAAATTAGATGGGAGAATGTATGTAGAGCGTGGAGCCCGGCCTGCTATTCAGTAAAAACTCAGTAACATCCCCACATTCCACCCACTGGGAGGATTCCCAGTCTCCGCTGTCTGGGACACACCAAGAGGGTCAGTGCAGCGGCTGGGAGTGGGGGGTGCTCCCCGTGGGGCTCTCAGGGTGGCTGCAAGGGCAGAGGTCCCCTGCGGTGGCACCCCTAACAAGCAGAGGCCTCTCGTCCTTAAGCCTGGGGTCCTTCCGGTGATACACGTCCTCCCTAAATATTATTGAGATGTCCATTATTTGTCTTTATTGGGATCCCAGGGACTGGAAGGCAACACCAGAGAGCCTGCAGGCAGCTCAGGAGGTGTGAGGTGGGAGGGAGTGGTGGGGAGGCTGAATGGAGAGCGTGGAGCTGCTGCTGCATGGGAATGTCAGAGGGCTGCTGCCAGATCTTCTGATTTCTGGGAAAATCAGTTAAAACTGTTGGCTCAGGTGTTTTAAAAACACAGATCAATCGTAACAGGTGCACAGACCAGACCTGTTGTGATTCCGCTCAAGGGCAGCCTTATTTTAACAGTCAGGCTTTGTTCTTCTGAATGCCTTTGGCCTCAGAGCCTGGGGCAGACAACAAGGTGCTCTCTTCCCCGGCTGGCTGGCTGGCTGGCTGGCTTCTTCCCTCCTTCCCTTTGTCCTTTTACCAGATTCTTCATTGAGCACCTTCCTTGTGCCGGGCACTTTGCTAGGCTGTGGGCGTATGTCAGCAGATGAGCTAGGATCCTGCATCTCTTCCAGGGACACAGGAAATGCAGTTTATGGTACT
The DNA here is from genome assembly GCF_026419965.1 of Kogia breviceps. Classification (NCBI taxonomy): domain Eukaryota; kingdom Metazoa; phylum Chordata; class Mammalia; order Artiodactyla; family Physeteridae; genus Kogia; species Kogia breviceps. The sequence goes on from NC_081327.1 coordinate 10,756,371, forward strand.
GGGCTGCATCACATTTGGCCACTAGGGGGCTCCCAGCAGAAAGTGCTGAGCAGACTGGAGCCTTGGGCTTCTCTTGGTCCCCTTCCAGATTGCCCCTCTGTTTGTCAAGGGGTGCACTAAATTCAGATCTGGAAGCCTAATCTGGAGGAGAATTTGGCTCTGGCAGTTCAGCCAGGCTCGGCTCATCACCGGCGTAACCCGTAGGGACTCAGAGCTCCAGCCACAGCTATCAGGGTTTTCTATTTCAGGACTGCATGGTTGCTTTGTTTCCTCCTAAGTGCTTCCAGACAGCCAGCCTAGACTGATCTCTTTCCTCTTATACTTTGCTTAAGGCCCAAGCCGTAAATAAAATGCCCTCATACACTGAGGTAAGTTTCCAGGAGTGTGAACCTTACTGAGCACCGTGTCTGGGTCCCAGGACACGATAAGTGATGGTGTGTGAGTTGCTGTGCAGCCCCTGACCGCGGACTCCTCAACTTCCCAGCCAAGGGCGGGAGGATCCTGTTGCCCCAGCAGCTGGGTCCGTGTTCTAAGAGGCTGTGGCTGGCAACCCCCCTCCTGATGCTTGTTGCTTTTTCCACCTGGGATCATTGCCGTTCTTTGATTGTAAGAAACAGCTGCACCCCAAGCCAGGTGGGTAAAGGGGCTGATTATACCAACACAGTGGTGCCTCTTGTAACCCAGGTGGAAAGTGCAGCCAGGCCCCACCAGGGACTGGAGATGGATCCTGGAAAGCTGCCTGTCTGCCTGTCTTGGGGTGTGTGATTCCCATCTATGCTTCCTTCTGTCTTTGCTCTTTTCTTGCCTCTCTCTGTTCTCTTCATTTGCTGTCATTTGTTCACCCAAACGGCCCAGCCAGCCCTAGTCTACACAGTCTAGTTTTAAGGATGTCGCTAGCCTGACTTCTGGTCTGAACTTCTAGTTACAAATGCCGGGGAGGGAGAATGTGATGACCCCTGCTGATGTCCATTTTGGTCCACCTGGTTGTGGCCAGCAGGGGTGAGATCTTGAGAAGAGGGTGCAGTCCAGGAAGATACCCAGGAGGTGTTTGTTTGATCTTCTTTCTCTGCCATTTCCCCTCCCCTGTAGTGTCTGAGCCCCTCCTACCTGCCCCTGCGATGTATGGCTGGAGGCTGCGGGCGGCTGCTCCGAGGACCCGAGAGCTGCTCCCTGGGCTGTGCTCAGGCAACCCAGTGCGCCCTGTGCCTGCGGCGGCCCCACTGTGGCTGGTGTGCCTGGGGGGGCCAGGATGGGGGTGGCCGCTGCCTGGAGGGTGGACTCAGCGGCCCCCGCGATGGTGAGACGGGTTTGCGGACGGGGTGAGTGGGGCTGGTCCCTGTCTGCGTTCTGACGTGGGGTTTGGTGCAGAGAACGTGGAGGGGCGCTGGGGGCTCTCACAGGTGGCGCTCAGGGGAAGGGGGAGCACGGGCCCGGGTGGCTAAGCGGGTGGTTCAGAGGCCTCCACAGTGAAGCCCTTGTATCCTCATGCCAGGACTGACATGTGGGCGACCTGGGGCCTCCTGGGCCTTCCTGTCCTGCCCCCCTGAGGACGAGTGTGCAAACGGGCACCACGACTGCAACGAAACACAGAACTGCCACGACCGGCCCCACGGTTACGAGTGCAGCTGCAAGACGGGCTACACCATGGACAAGTGAGGCTACAGGCGGGGGGGGGGGCTTGAGGGGAGCGGGGCCAGGCAGCCTGTGGGGTGGGAGAGTCTGTGGGGAGCGGTAAAGGACGGGGCATGGGTCAAAGTGGGACATAAGAAAACACAGTCCAAGGTGTGGAGGAGGGTGTGAGGGCGGGGGCTAGGTCGTGGAGGGCAAGGTTGGTCAGTTAGTTTAACAGGGTACCCTGGGAAGGGGGTCATCGCCCCTGGAGGAGGCGCTGGGCTGGACCTGGGGCAGGGGAGCGATGCAGCAGACCGGGGGGTGGACTGGTTGCGAAGAGGGTGGGCTGGCCGGTGGTGGCCTCGGAGGCGCGGTGAGGACCCTGCCGACGGCTGGGTGTGCCTTTGGGAGGGAGCGGCCTGCTGCCCTGTGCTGACTCCTGCCCCACCCCTGCAGCGTGACGGGGCTGTGCCGCCCCGTGTGTGCCCAGGGTTGCGTGAACGGCTCGTGCGTGGAGCCCGACCACTGCCGCTGCCACTTCGGCTTTGTTGGCCACAACTGCTCCACGGAGTGTCGCTGCAACCGCCACAGCGAGTGCGCCGGCGTGGGGGCCCGCGACCACTGCCTGCTCTGCCACAATCACACCAAGGTGTCCGTCCGGGACCTCAGGCCCTCGCCCCGGGCCTCTGTGCCTTCAGCCTACGCTCAGGCATCTTGAGCCTCCTTCCAAGCCCCAGTGAGCTAGGCACAGGGAGGAGGGGGCCTAGCCCTATCCCAGGGGAGTACGAGAGGACCCTGGGGCCACCGTCTGGGTCTGTATCACAGAGGGGCTGCCCTGGATAGCGGGACAGAATTAGTACTGGACCGGGGCGGGGGATCGCGTGGAGGAGCGTCTGGGACCCTGCGGGGAAGGGCTTTCTGAGCTCAGCACTTGGCGCTGAAGGGGAGTGAAACCCCATCACTGGACGTGTGCAAGTGAAGGCAGAGGGCTAAATGGGAGATGGGCTGGGGCTGCCCTAGCCAAACGCCTGTGCTGTTGCTGCCCTCCCCTGGTGCTCTCAGAACCTTCCTCCACTCTCACACCCACTGTGACTCTTCACCCCCTCTGACTGCCCTGTCCCTGGTTTCCAGGGCAGCCACTGTGAGCAGTGCCTCCCCCTGTTCGTGGGTTCAGCCGTGGGGGGCGGGACCTGCCGGCCCTGCCACGCCTTTTGTCGGGGCAACAGCCAGGTCTGCGTCTCCAGGAAGGAGCTTGAAATGGCCAGGAGGGAGCCGGAGAAGTACTTGCTGGATCCAGATGAGGTGAAAGAGGCCGAGGTCCTGAACTCCTGGGTCTGAAGGAGGAGGGGGCCGGGGGCTTGGACTCCTAGTCTGAGGGAGGAGGAGGCTGCTGGGGTCTGGACTCCCGGCTCTGAGGGAGGAGGGGCTGGCCCATGCCTTTTTGTGATCATCCTGTCCTTCCTTGGCCAGATCGAAAACTGGGTGACAGAGGGTCCTAGCGAAGACGAGGCCGTGTGTGTGAACTGCCAGAATAATAGCTATGGGGACAAATGTGAGAGCTGCCTCCATGGCTACTTCCTTCTCGATGGGAAGTGCACCAAGTAAGTGGAAGGGGGTCCAGGAACCCTTGCCCCGCTCAGTAGGAGTAGCTCTGGGAGCCAGGCTCCTCTCCCCAGTCCTGTGCCCTCAGTCAGGAAAGGATGAGACCCCCTGAGGCAGGGGTTGGGGGCGGTGAACTAGACTCAGGTGGGAGACCCTCTCCCTCAGGCCACTGCTGAAACGCAGGCTACCGAGCAGCCCTGGTGGAGACTTTTGGGCAAAAAGAGAAAGGGCCCTGAGGGAGAGGCCTCAAGACAGCCTCCCCATTCCACCCCCTTCCTTCTGAATGGTCAGGAAGCCCTGGAGTCCGTCCATCCTGGGTTCTAATCCTGACTCTGCCACTTACCAGCACTGTGGCCTTGGGGTAAACGGCTTGACCTCTGTGAGCCTCAGTTTCCTCTTCTGGCCTCATGGATTGGAGCTCACGTTTGCAGCATCCAGCCTGGGCCCCTGTAGGTCATGGGAGCTCTATAACCCCCATCTTCTTCCCTCTCTTCAGATGTCAGTGTAATGGCCATGCGGACACATGTAACGAGCAGGATGGGACAGGCTGCCCGTGTCAGAACAACACAGAGACGGGCACGTGCCAGGGCAGCTCCCCCAGTGACCGCCGAGACTGCTACAAATACCAGGTGCGGCTGGAGAAGCAAGTTATGGGCGAAGGGCCCCATGCCCAGATGAGGTTAGAGCTGGGATGAGGTAGCCTGGCCCCGGGCAGGACTGACCACGTGGTTCCGATCTCTGTTGTCATGGGGGTCAAGGTCAACTTGATAGACTGTTGCTGAGCCCTAGTCAGTTTCAGGACCTGGGTGGTGATGCTGGGATCCCAGAAATGAGCCTTTGTGGGCGGTGGAGGTGAGGAGACGGACTCCATTACGGATAGTCACAACTTAAAGATTGCAGATGCCAGAAAACTCATCTCGTAGTAGCTTAAGCAAAAAAGAAAATGTGTTGGCTCTCAAAACTGAGGTCTGGCGTCCACTTGGGGAATGGCCGGGTCTGGGTGCTCACACAATGCAGTCAGGAGGCCTTCTTTCCCTGGATCTTGACTCTGCTTTCCTCTGGGCTGGCTTCATTCTCAGGCAAGTTTTTGCTCAAGTGGCGGCCCTCACCTGATCACTTGGGGCCAGTAGGGGAATCTCATATTATTACTAATACCCATATGCAAATTCCCCTTGAGTCCATATCCCTTTTCTTCAGCTGGGGGGCTCCTGGAGCCCCTGTACTGACTGCCTGGTTGGTTACTGTGTTGCAGGCTCACCTCCCACAGAGGGGATATTCCATGTTCCTTCCTTGGAGTACAGCTCCTACCACCCCACCCACCTACCTACCTTCTCTCTAGTTCCGGAAGGAAGAGAGAATCCCTTGCTTGCCTTAGTCTCCCTACCCATCTACTGGCAAAGATGCGACTACACCCAAAATGGCGACAGAGCTTCACAAGCCTTACTGACCCCTAACATTTCCATCCAAGACCAGAATTTTTGCTTTCTTTCTTTCTTGTTTTTTTTTTTTTTTTTTTTTTTCCCAGCCTTGCCGTGCAGCATGCGTGATCTTAGTTCCCCAACCAGCCAGGGATTGAACCCGTGCCCCCTGCATTGGGAGCTCAGAGACTTAACCACTGGACCGCCAGGGAAGTCCCCAGAATTTTTGCTTGCTTGATGCATAATCAAAAGGCCCATTGGTCTTTGTCAAAACTGACAGCTTCAGAGCTTAATTTCAGACCTCCTCCTCCAGCAGCTCTGTTGGTAGCTCTGAAACAGCAGTTTCTTTAGCTTCTAATGATAGCAGTAGTGGTTAGTATGTAAGGAGTGCCTGCCATAGATACAGTGGAGACAGCACAGACATGGAAGGCTTATGAAGGCTCTGCTAGGGCCTCGGTGAGCTGTGGGCATAAGAGCAAAAGGAGGCTCAGGAACTTGTCCCAGGTCAGACAGCTGGCTGGGTTTGGAGCTTGGACTGACCCTGGTCAATCCCAGAGATTGAGTGGTTTCAACTGGACTACAGGAATCAAAATAGCTGTTATCCAGCCAACTCATTCACTCAACACCTGTTTACTGAGCACCTAATATATGCCAGGCACTGTGCAAGGCACTGGGACACAGTAGGGAACAAAACAGGCAAAATGTTCTGTCGTCAGGGAATTCATGGAGGAGTCCAGCAACCAACAAATGAATATGCCAGACATGCAGTGTGTTAGTGATGAGCAGTAAGGAGGAAAATTAACTAGAAAGGAGGGCTAGGAAATGTTGGAAGCTGCAGTGGTAGGTACAGTGGCCAAGGAAGGCCTCAGTGAGAATGTGACACTTGAGTAAAGACATTCAAACATGGGGGGGAGGGGCAGGGCAGGCAGGAGAGCGATCCAAGCAGAGGCTCAACCAGTGCAAAGGCCCTGAGGCAGGACCGACCCAATATAATCCAGAAACAGCAAGGCTAACAGGCAAGGCTGGCTCACCTGTGCTGGGCCTGTGATTTCAGTAGTGTTTACTATCTGTGTACAGAGGAAGAATCTCCAATTCAGCAAGGTTAAGTCACTATTCCAAGGCCACACAGCGAGTGAAGAGGTAGAGCCAGGATTCAACAGAGCTCTTCATTGCTGTGCCTCAGAGTTCCATAGGCCTTGCCATTAGGGTGCTGTGGTCACTGGGGTGACACCAGGAACATCAGTGCTGGAGTGTAGGATGCTGTTAGTGTCCACACTGTGTCAGGGAAATCCAGGGAGGTCACAAGGAAGCTGCTGGGACACTGTGGAAACCCACGGCAGGGGCTACTTACTAGTAGGTACAAAATATCAGTCCTCCTTGGAGGAGCGCTGGACCCTGACTTCAGCTCTGATGGCCGCCTCCACTCCCTACCCTGCCCGCAGTGTGCCAAGTGCCGGGAGTCATTCCACGGGAGCCCGCTGGGTGGCCAGCAGTGCTACCGCCTCATCTCCGTGGAGCAGGAGTACTGCCTGGACCCCACGTCCCAGACCAACTGTTTCCATGAGCCGAAGCGCCGAGCTCTGGGCCCCGGCCGCACTGTCCTCTTCGGCGTGCAGCCCAAGTTCACCAATGTGGACATCCGCCTGACACTGGACGTGACCTTTGGCGCCGTGGACCTCTACGTCTCCACCTCCTATGACACCTTCGTGGTCCGTGTGGCCCCCGACACTGGCGTCCACACCGTACACATCCAGCCGCCACCGCCTCCCCCAGCCCCCCCACCCCCTGCTGACGGTGGGCCCCGGGGGGCTGGGGATCTGGGGGGACCCGGGGCCGGAGGTGGGCCGGCCACCCCAGCAGAGCCACGAGTGAGGGAGGTGTGGCCACGGGGCCTGATCACCTACGTGACGGTGACAGAGCCATCGGTGGTGCTGGTGGTCCGTGGCGTGCGGGACCGGCTGGTCATCACCTACCCGCACGAGCACCACACCCTCAAGTCCAGCCGTTTCTACCTGCTCCTGCTGGGCGTGGGGGACCCAGGTGGGCCCAGTGCCAATGGCTCGGCCGACTCGCAGGGCCTGCTCTTCTTCCGGCAGGACCAGGCCCACATCGACCTGTTCGTCTTCTTCTCCGTCTTCTTCTCCTGCTTCTTCCTCTTCCTCTCACTCTGCGTGCTGCTCTGGAAGGCCAAGCAGGCCCTGGATCAGCGGCAGGAACAGCGCCGGCACCTGCAAGAAATGACCAAGATGGCCAGCCGCCCTTTCGCCAAGGTCACCGTCTGCTTCCCGCCTGACCCTGCTGCCCCGGCCCCCGCCTGGAAGCCGGCCGGGCTCCCGCCACCCACCTTCCGCCGCTCTGAGCCCTTCTTGGCACCTTTGCTGCTGACGGGGGCCGGCGGGCCCTGGGGACCCGTGGGAGGGAGCTGCTGCCCACCAGCCATCCCTGCCACCACTGCCGGCCTGCGAGCCGGGCCTATCACCCTCGAGCCCACTGAAGACGGCATGGCCGGCGTGGCCACCCTGTTGCTCCAGCTGCCTGGCGGGCCCCACGCACCCAACGGCGCCTGCCTGGGGTCAGCCCTTGTCACTCTGCGGCACAGGCTGCATGAGTACTGTGGGGGGAGCGGGGGTGCTGGGGGCGGAGGACACGGGGCTGGTGCAGGCCGGAAGGGACTGCTGAGCCAGGACAACCTCACCAGCATGTCCCTCTGACTCGTGGTGGGACCCTCAGCCACAGCAGTGGAGTCCCCTGAGGGGGCCACCCTGGACTTGGGGCCCCTCCACCTGGGACACTGTGTCCTCAGAGACCTCTGGTTTCCTTCCCTTGGGCGGGGTGGGGTGGGGTGGGGTGGGGGGTGGGGGTTTCCCCCCAGACAGGGCCTTCTTTGTTCTGCATTCAACAGTTATTTATTGAATACCTACTATGTGCAGACACTGTTGAAGGCACTAGGCAGATCCGGAACCAAGACAGCCAAGGTTCCCTGATCTCATGGGATTTAGGTTCTAGTGAAGGGAGCCCGTCGGCATGCGCGCGGAGACGCGCGCGCGTGCGCGTGCGCATGCGCACAGACAGGTGAGTCAGGCCACGGCGAGCGGGACGAGTGCCGCGAGGTAGCAACGGGACGTGGCTGTGAGGAACCTTGAGGTAGTCACTTGGTCACTGTGCGAAGCTAGACTTTAAGAAGGAAACTGGCTGTGGGAAGAGCTGTGGGAAGTGGGGTCCAGGCAGAGGGAGCCGCGAGGACAAAGGCCCTGAGGCGGGAACCAGCTTCTGTTATTGGAAGGATCGGAAAGCTGGCCAGTGTGACCCAGGCCAAGTGTGAAGAGGCCATGAGGTCAGGGTCAGGCAGGGGGCAGATCACCCAGGGCCTGTGGGCCACACATAGGGTTTGGGGTTTTATTCTCAGGGCGTTGGGCGTCCCTCGGACAGTTTTAGGAGGGAGAATGACAGCATCCGATGTATTTAAGAGGTCTCTCAGCTGTGTGGAGAGTGGACTGGAGACGGTGAGAGAGAGGCAGCAGGGGGCAAGAGATGACTTCCCAGATCGGGGAAGTGGCCGTGGGAAGGGGAGTCGGAACCGATGCAGGCTGTGGTGGAAGAATGTGGCGATGGCGTGGATGTCGGAGGGAGCGAGGGAGGGATCCAGGCTGACCCCAACTTTGTGGCCCAAACTGTGGGTGGAAGGTGGGTTTATAAAGACGGGGCAGACTGGAGCTGTGGGGGAAGACCAGGAGTCCAGCTTTAGACCTAACATCCCGGGGGGGGGGGGAGGCGAGAAGATGGCGGAAGAGTAAGACGCGGGGATCACCTTCCTCCTCACAGATACATTAGACCTAACATCCCCTTTAGAGACATCTCTTCGGGTAGGTCCAACCAGGGAAACAGAGTCACCTGGAGTATTTCAGCAAAGGGAGCTGAGTGCGGGGATGGGCTGTACTGGTGAGGGACGCTGCCGAGAAGAGATGGGACAGTGAGGCAACCCAGGGGTGAGCCAGAGCAGGACGCTGCTGCTGCCACCGCTAGGCTGGAGGGACGAGGCTCAGGTGGTGTTACCTGACCCCAGGACCAGGGTCACTGTGCTCAGAGGGGGCATAAGGAGACAAAGCCCCTGCCTGAGATGCCACCCCAGGAAGGGCAGGGTCGGGTGGGGGACACCAGGGTTGGGAATAGAAATGGCAGAGTTTTCAACATACAGCTCTCTTCCCAGACAGTGCTGCCTTGAAGCAGCATCTGCCCTTTCCCCGGGGCCTACCCTCACCCCAGCCACCACCTTGGACTTCTGAGCCCTTCTGCCCCTTGAGGACCGCCTGTGCCCCCCACCCCATCCTAACCATCTTGAACTTGGGACTCCTCCTTTCCCAAGACTCCATCCCTCAGCTGTTTTTTTTGGACCTTGTGGGAGCTGGGCCCTGTGTCTTCCTCTCCGTCTGAGGCCGTCTGAAAGGGGGGAGCGATTAAAGCAACAAAGTGTGGGGAAGATCCAGTGTCCAAGTGCTGTCTGTATGCAGCAGATGGGCCGTCTTGGCTTTCTGACCCAGCACCTGAGAGCTGGTTAAATCAGATAAATGTCCTTGGTGTCCGCTCCAAGCCACGTGGCCTGAGCCTGGCTCTTCACTGTCTCTCCTGGCGGGGGTGGTGCCACTACAGAAGCTCTTGTTCCCCAGGAGGGATGAACGGAGGGGACATGAGGGCAGTGAGGCCTTTGACCCTTGCCCAGATCCCTGTCACAAGGAGACCCCCTGCTCGTCTCAGGAAGGAAAACAGACTGCCTTGGTCCCAGGTTTGGGTTTTATTCTGGCCCCTGACGTAAGAGAATTCAGGCAGTGCAAAGACTGAGGTGAGGCCCTAGCACGGTGAGCTTTCTCTAATTCAAGTAGATTCTCACAGCCCAAGCCAAAAGCATCATGGGAGCCTTTATCCGCCAGTCCCTGGCCGAGCAAGAGCCGTGTTGCGAAGGAAGGTGGGAGTGGGAGATCTCCATCCCGTCAGTGGGCCTTGCTCAGCGTGGGAATCTTGCTGGGAGTGTTCCACAGTGTACTTAGAACCCAGCCCCTGGGTACAGGCCGGCTGCTTCACCTGATACTGAGCCAAGGACATGACGATGTAACTGTTGGATTTAGGGGGCCTGTGGGTCTCCAGTGTGGCCTGTGAATATCATGGTATTTTCAGACTTTATGAGCAATTTAAGGAATTTTCAGGGATTACTCTGCCCGCACACGTTTTGCCTTTACGAGCTGATAATCGTACCTAACCTCCAAGACGTGACTGTGAGCTTACATTTTACTGAATACCAAATGCTAGATGGCTCGCTATCATGATCTTTACAGCAATCAACTCTATGAGGTAGATACCATGTAATCCCCATCTTGCAGATGAGAGGACAGAAGTTCATAGACATTATTTAGCTGTTGAGTGACAGCTGCCGTTTGAACCCAGACCTGACTCACATCCATGTTCCTGACCACCAGGCTCTTCCACCTCCCAAGGAAGGACTGCTTTATTTAGCATAAGTTGACCTAGCTGTCTCAGCACAGAGTGGACACTAGGAGTAGGTGTTCAAAATGGCCAATTTCTGCTCAAGATAAGGCAGAATTTCCCAACTGGGGAGCTAACTAGCAGTGGGACATGCTGCCTCAGGGAGTCCTGAGGCCAGTGGGATCATCCCACATAACCGGAAAGGAGTTAAGGTGGTTCTTCAAGACTCCTCCATGGGGGCTTCCCTGGTGGCACAGTGGTTAAGAACCCGCCTGCCAATGCAGGAGACACGGGTTCGAGCCCTGGTCTGGGAGGATCCCACATGCCTCGGAGCAACTAAGCCCGTGCGCCACAACTACTGAGGCTCGCGCGCCTAGAGCCGGTGCTCCGCGACAAGAGAAGCCACCGCAATGAGAAGCCACTGCAATGAGAAGCCCGCACACCGCAACAAGGAGTATCCCACGCTCGCCGCAACTAGAGAAAGCCCGCATGCAGCAGCGAAGACCCAACACAGCCAAAAATAAATTAATTAAAAGTGCTGGCCTTCTGCCAGGTCCTGCTAAATGCTTAGGAAAAAAAAAAAAAGACACTCCATGTTGTGTTTGGACCCTTTGGTAAGGTCTCTTATTAGCAGTCACCCTGTGACTTTGCCTGCTGAGCAGAGCGTTTGCACTCTGACTGGACTTTTTCTCTGGGGCACGGAGCCACCTTCCCTCCAGCTCCTGTCACTGCTATGCAGATGCCCCTGTACCAGTGCCCCACAGCATGTGTCCCTCCTTCTCCATGTCAGCCCCTCAGCAGTTGCCTCTCCCTGGTACCCACACACCCGAATGCAAGGGGCCCACACACCCGAATGCAAGGGGCTTGTGGTGAAGTGAGAGAAAGCCTGGACACGGGATGCTAGGGACCTGGATTCTAGCCCTTGTGTGGCCACTGATGGCCTAGGGACTTCAGGAAAAGGGGAGAAATTTTACCAAGGGCCTACAGTACTCAAGCACTGTGCTGGGTGCTTGGCATGAGTCTTTTAATCTTCCCAACATCACAGCTGGGAGGTATGGGCTTGTTCCCCCATTCTGCAGATTCGGAAATTAAGTCCCTTGCCTAAAACTCAGGGCAGATCAGTAGACGAGTCCAGGTTCCGACACAAGCCTGTCTGACTTTCCATTGCCCCCATGTATTACCTCTAAAATCTCTTCCCTTTTCTAAGCCAACGTCTCCCGCCTGTGATCACACATTGTCTCCACCTCCATTGGTCTCCACATATGTCCATGTGTCTTCTGGACATATAGCCGTCAACAAGGTCCCTGCTCTCGTGGAGCTGACAAGCCAGTGGGGAGCCAAATAATAAAAGATTTGGTATGTTGGAAAATGACCGGAAAAACAGGGCAGTGAAGGAGGGGGGTGGGGAGGTAGGTACTTGCTATTTAATGTAAGATGGAAGGGGGGGGCCTCACTCTTTTTTTAAAAATTTATTTTTGGCTGCGTTGGGTTTTCGTCAGTGCGTGCAGGCTTTCTCTAGTTGCAGCGAGCTGGGGTTACTCTTCGTTGCGGTGCAGGTGCTTCACATTGCAGTGGCTTCTCTTGTGCGGAGCCCTGCCTCTAGGAGCGTGGTTTTCAGTAGTTGCAGCGCATGGGCTCAGTAGTTGTGGCGTGCAGGCTCAGTAGTTGTGGCGCACGGGCTTAGTTTCCCTGCGGCACGTGGGATCTTCCCGGGCCAGGGATCGAACCCATGTCCCCTGCATTGGCAGGCGGATTCTTAACCATCTGCGCCACCAGGGACGTCCCGGGCCTCACTCTTAAGATGACATGTGAGCAGAAGTGAAAGAGTGAGCCATAGCGACATCTGAGGAAAGAGCATTCCGAGTTGAGGGAACAGCCAGTGCAAGGATCCTGACGTGGGAGCGTGCCTAACGTCTTAGAGAAACAGCAAAGAGACTCGTGGAGTAGAGAGAATAAAGAGGAGGTAAGGTCACAGAGGGAGTAAGAGGCAGCTTGTGCAGGTCCTTGAGCCGCCGTGAGGACTCTGGCTTTTACCACGTGCAGGAGGAGCCTTCAGAGGGTTCTGAGCACAGGAGGCCTGTGATCTATTTCAGATGTCCACAGGGCTTCTCTGTGGGGAAGAGACTAAAAGGGGGGAATTAGGACAGGAAGCCCAGTGAGGAGCCACTGCATTTGTTTAGGCCAAAGAGGAGGGTGGTTGGAACAAGGAGGTGCGGTAGAATGGGGGGAAGGGAGATTCTGGATCTGTTCTGAAAGTAGAACCAGCAGAATTTGTTGACAGTTTGGATACTGGGCGAGAGAGAGAGTGGGCAACAGAAGGGATGGGGCTTGCTATTTCCTGAGATGAGGAAGACTGTGCGAAGAGCAGACTTGGGGCGGTGGGGAATCAGGGGTTAGGTCTTAGACACGTTAAACTTAAGATGCTTACTAGACATTCCAAGTGAAGAATGTCACTCGATGGTTGAATACACACAGAGAGAGAAGAATAGCAAATAGTACAAATAATATATTAATATTAGAATAGTTACAAATTATTACATAATATAATAATAATATTAACAACAGCTTGTTAAATTGACTCTGGCCTTTCCATCTGTTCCATCTCTTGCCCTCAGAGCTGTATGACATATTAGGGATTATCCTCAGAGGGAGAAACAGACTCAGAAAGGTTTACTAATTTACTAAGAGAACACAGCTGGTAAGTGGCAAGAATCAAGATGGAAGCCCAGGTCTGTCCAACTTTGAGACCCAAACATTTTCTAATCTGCTGGTTGCTTTTCAGTAAAGGGGGTGGATTGAATTGTATGATCCTTGAGTATGCCTTTCAGCTCTAGAGAGTTTTAAACCTGACAGTTCTGTGCCTTAAAGACAAAGAGCCTCCACATCTGTTAGGATTGTGGGCAGGCCAAGAGTCCATAGGTATTGAATGAGCAGGGGGGCTCTCCTAATTTTTTTCTTTGAATGGTTAGTACCTGGACAGTCCCCAGACAGCCTTTCTGATTTTGCTTATTTTCAGGCTCTGGGCAGAGCTTCAGGTACGCAGCTAGGGAGTTGGTGGTTTTACTTTGCTAGTGAGGACTCCCTGGCTTAGTGAGGGAAGAGACTTGCCAATGTCGTACACAGCAGATCCGGGTCAAGCATCTGACTCGACTCTGGAACTCCTTCCACACCTAGGCATGTTCCCTGTGTCCGTGCCACCCTCACCAAACCTCCTCCTCCACCCAGATTCCGTCCCTGGGACAAAAAGGATGTAGGCGGAGTTGGTTTTTAGGTTTTTTTTTTTTTTTTATTGTGGGTGCATTTCTGGTGGCGGGATAGGGCGGAGGGTCAGGACCTCCCAGGAGAAGGCAGAGGAGGGCAGGCGTGACGGTGGAAAAGGAGAAAGGTGAGGGGAACGTCTTTACTCTCGGATCTTCAGTTCCCGCGCCATCTGACAGAGGGCGCAGGGTAGACAAAAGGTGAGGGCCGCCCAGTCTTTCCCGATAGAGCCCTGGAGGGTGGGAGAAAGAGGTCAGCAGCCCTAACTTGCAATCCATCCAAGAGGCCCGTCCCCAGCCCTCGGCTCCTGCGGTCCCGGGCCCGGCGCGTACCTCGATGTGGTAGCGCTCGCGCATGCCGGTGCGCAGGGAGTTCAGGCTTCCGGGCAGGCAAGGAGTGGCGCAGCACTCGCCGAAGTCTTCGGAGATGCGGCAGGCGAGGCACAGAGGGATGAAAGTGCCGCACAAACCTGGAGGGGACGCGGGGCTCTAAGGGCGGGACCCACCGGGTGCCGGCCGGCTCCGCCTCGGGGAGGGGCGAGGCGAGGCGAGGCGTGGTCCGCGGCGCGCGGTTGAGGGGCCCAGAGGCAGCTGAGTGTTAGTGGAAGTGAGGGTCCCAGAGGGAATTAGGGGTCCGAAGAGTGGGGTTTCAAGATTGGGAAATAGGGTTGAAGGGGGAATTGGGGCCCCAAGGAAGACAAGTGAGGGTGCAAGGGGGACGTTGAGGGTCCCAGTGGAAGTTGGAAGGTGTGAGGCCGGGATCCTAGGGAGTGTCGGGCGTCCCAGGAAGGCATGAGGGTTAGAGACTGGGAATTCAGGGCCCAAGGAAGGAAACGGTGAGTGGGGTTAGGAGGGCGAGGAAGGGGCTGGAGGTGACCTTCGCTCCCCTCCCACTCTTTCCTCGGGCCTGGAGAGGGAGCGGCGGGCACTCACAGATGGGCATGTCATTGCAGCAGTCCATGAGGGTGGTGTTCCAGTCACTGGGCTGGGCCGGGTAGCTGCAGCTGCTGGCACCCTGGGGCTGGCTGGTCACTGGGTAGGACATGGCTGCGGAGGGGGGAGGCGGGGGTCAGCGGACACCTATGCAGCCCCTCCCTCTGCCGGGCAGTCCGGGCGAGGCCACCAGGCCTCCCACTGAGGGGACACCACTGTGCCTCTCCCGTTCTTTCTTTCTTTTTTTTTTTTTTTTGCGGTACGCGGGCCTCTCACTGCTGTGGCCTCTCCCGTTGCGGAGCACAGGCTCCGGACGCGCCGGCTCAGCGGCCGTGGCTCACGGGCCCAGCCGCTCTGCGGCATGTGGGATCTTCCCGGACCGGGGCACGAACCCGCGTCCCCTGCATCGGCAGGCGGACTCTCAACCACTGCGCCACCAGGGAAGCCCTCCCCTGTTCTTTATGCCACACCTGGGCATCGACACCCCCGTCTGTCCCTGTTGTTGGTGCCTCCTGCACAACTGGTTCGGCTGGGGGTGGGGTGGGCGGGGAGCCTGGAAGTCTAGGGAAGGTTGGTGCCACATGTGGGCGGGGCGGAGACGTGCCGCCGCTTCCTCCATGCCTGGGCCTGGGGAGCTGGGTCCCTGCATGTCGGGGCTTCTGGGGTGCAAGCAGGCGCCGTCTGTCTTCGAAGCCAGCGTGCTCAGGGGAAGGAAGTGGCCATGTTCCGGGGACTGAAAGGTTTGGGGTTTCATCCAGTGATCCCACCTTTGCCTTTCACGTTGTCGTGCATCTCAAATTGCATCTTGCTGGCCCTGAGGAGGTGGTCGTTGGGGACAGCAGAGGTGGCAGTGGTGACAGCGTCAGAATCTGTCCAAGGGATGCTGGATACTGGGGGAGGTCAGGGCAAGTGGCAGGGGCACTGGGGGCTGGGTTCTCAGGGGTAAGGACGCTGGGGAGAAAGAGCCAAATCAGCTCGCCGGCTACGAGAGACGTGGGATAGGGTTGTATGGGGTTGGGGGCAAGAAACTCGCCCATCTTGTACAGCTGCCCACAGACCCCAGAGGATCCTCCTCATACCAGAGGCAGAGCTGGAGAGAAAGACCAAGAGACAGAGACAGGCAGAGTCAGAAACAAGGGGAGAAAGAGATCAGAGGTAGGTGCCTATAGAGATGCCACCAGTAACACTCACACCTGCCCAGTACTCTTTTTCTGCAAACCCATTTCACAGACAGCACACTGAGGCTCAGTGAGGTGAAGAGAAATGTCTCACATCTGATGGCCCAGCCAAGAGGTTTAGTAAAGGGGGTACTGTGCAGCTGTGAAGTTGAACTTCCAACTTCAACTCAGTGCCATCAGGTTTAGAAAGGGGGGTGGGTCACAGGGGGTATTGAGAAAGACAGGGATGTCCAGAGAGGTAAACAGTCAGAGACATGTAAGGGGACAGAGAGATGTGAGTGGTGTTGGGTGGGGGGAGAAGAGAAGAGGCACCAACCTTTGAGAAGAAGGCTTCAGGCAGATGCTCCAAACTGCGGGACGGCTACAGCGATGATGAAGACACACAGGTGTGGGTGACAACTAGGAACTGAGGTGCTTATATCTGGGCGGGCCACGTGGCCCTGGGTGTGGCTCTGACAGAGATGCCCAAGGGAGCCAAGCCGGTCTGGCTGACCCTCTTCCCCACACTGGGACTTCCCCTTCCTCCTTCCCCATCCCTCATCCCCTTCTCCGGCTTCCTGCCTGGCCTCAGAGGACCAAGGAAATCGTGGGGGAGGGGGTCCAAGGATGAGGAGCTGGGAGTAGAGATCTAAAGGGAAGTGGGCAGAGAGACCAAGAGAGGGAGAGAGAAGGCTGAGGGGAGGTGCAAGGGGCACAGCTGTACAGACACCAAAAGAGAGGGAGAGCCAAGAGAGATAGAGAGGGAATGGGAGACAGAGACAGAAGGAGAGGCCCAGAGGGGAGAGAGACACAAGGAGATTCAGAGAGATGGAGAGAGAGAAGATGAGAAGACATGGAGAGAGAGAGAAAGAGATGCCAAGACAGAGAGTCACAAAGATCTGGGGAGAAATAACAAGAAAGGGGGAGAAGAGATTCAGAAAAAAGACACAAAGATAGAAAGGTGGAGTGTCAGGTGTGTGGAGGCGCCAGCCACTGGCCACTCCAAGGCTTAGAGGGAAGGGAAACGGGGAGGAGAAAGGCTGGCGGCGTAGGAGAGTGCAGAGTGGGCTCCCATTGGGCCCTCTCCCAACCATCCTTAGTGAGGCCCCGACTTCCCAGGGAGAAGGGGCTTTGTGCCCCGACTCAGGGCCACTGGGCACATGGGGGACAGTGTGTTTTGGGGGCGACCCATGCTGGAGCCAAACTAAATAAACACACCTCACCCAACTCCAAATTGGGAAGGGAGGAGGCTGGGGACTGAGAAACTTTTGGTTCCTGAGGGAGGTGGATGTGGTCTAGGACACTTGAGTCCTAACAGAGCAGAGGACTGGGGCCCCGGACTCCTGGGTCTGAGGGAGGAGGGGGCTGGGCGTCCAGACTCTTGGGGTTAAGCTAGGCTGCATTCCTGAGTGGGGTAAGGGTCTTGGGATACACAGACTGCTGGCTTCCTGGGAGATGAAAGAGCTGGGGACCTGGAGGCCTGAGTCACCAAAGTCTCCCCTAATCCGGTCTGGCAGGGTTGGAGGTGACTCAGTGAAGGAGGCAGAATTAGAGCTGGGTGGGGTTCCCACCATGGGTGTCACTCCAAAGATGTAGGAGATACCAGAAAATTGGGGTGTCAGCTGCAGAGAGGGTGGTGCCGTCACCACACTGGGTATGAGTACGGGGTGATGAGGTGTATCACCCTGCTGGTCTGGGATCCCAACGTTCCCCCCGCAATCCTTGATTTCCTGACTCCACCTCGATGGCTTGCTGTCCTTGTGCCCAGACCTCATTTCAAAATGAGCTGCGGTTTCTCCCTAATGGGGATGGTGGGCCCAGTGGCTTCAGGAGAGACACCAGGGTGAAAGGAAAGGTGGGAGGAGACAGGTCAGGCCCAGGCGAGGATGAGAAGGAACAGGATGGGAAAACAGAGAGAGATGGCGGATGGGGACAGGGGAAGAGCTGCACAGAGAGATGTGGATGTTTGTCCGTCCATTCCATAAGCATTTGCTGAGCCCCTGCAAAGTGCCAGGACCTCTAGCAGGCATTGGTTCAAGGCCTGGGGGAAAGCAGAGAGACCTAGAGGGATGAATGAAGACCCACCAAGAAAGCTTTTGCTGCCCCAGGGTGGCTCATCTGCGTCCACAGTGGGCTTCAGTGACAGGTCTGAGTGATGAGGATGCAGCAATGGGGCGGGACAGAGAGGGACCTGCCCCTCTCCGATCCTCCCTGAGGCTGATCTGTCCAGATCAAAGAACATAGGCGTGGGGGAAAGGATCCTCCCGGGCCAGGGGCACCCCTGTGAAGCATTTTCTTATCATCTCCTAATAGGATAATGACACACCTGTACCCTCCTAATCACTATTTTCGACCTCAATCAGGCCCAGCACCCACAGTGAGAAGGGTTGAACAAGCCTGGTATCTTGCAGTCGAGGAAGACATACCTGGGAGTCCCCATCCCTGGTCCTTCCTCCCCCAGGCCCCGGGAGTCCCAGACCTCAAGCCCCCATCCCCATCCACTGGGAGTCCCAGCTCTCAGTCCTTTTTTTGCTGTGTTCTCTTCTCTCTCTGGGCCTGTTTTTATCTGTTTATCTCCATCTGTGTGTTGTGTCTCTCCTGTCTCTTTACATCTGTATCTTGATTCTCTCTCACTGGGCCTCAATTTTCTCACTTGTAAAATGGGATTAATAATAATAATAATCCAATCTCTTAGAGCTGTTAGGAGGAAGACATGAGATAATTATGTAAAATGCTTAGCACAGAACCTGGGGCACAGTAAATCCCATACAAGTGAGTGTTATTATTTTATATATATATATTTTTAAATTTATTTATTTTACTTATTTACTTTTGGCTGTGTTGGGTCTTCGTTGCTGCATGCGGGCTTTCTCTAGTTGTGGCGAGCAGGGGCTACTCTTTGTTGCGGTGCCCGGGCTTCTCATTGCGCTGGCTTCTCTTGTTGCGGAGCGCGGGCTCTAGGCACTCGGGCTCAGTAGTTGTGGCGCACTGGCTTAGCTGCTCCGAGGCATGTGGGATCTTCCCAAACCAGGGCTCGAACCCATGTCCCCTGCATTGGCAGGCGCCACTGGGGAAGCCCCTATTATTTTTATTGTTTTCAGTATTTTAATCTCTCAGTAGGTATGTATGTTTTTCTCTTTGTTTCCACATGAGTCTCAAGACTCCTCCTGCTCTGGGTTCCTTTTGCACACAGCACCCGCCCCTGGGTTCCCTTTCAGGGATGAGGAAAGGGCATTACCGAGACCAGAGCTTCCCCTAAGCCTTTTCCTCTTCATCTCTACTCCAAGGCCCACCTCAGGACCCAGAACTCTGGCCTGGGGACAAGGCCTGGCTCCAGTACAATACAGAGCCACATAAAATCCCGAACCCTAAATCTGTCTTCCTTGGTCAGGCCAGTGACTCTTGGGATCCAGGAATCACCGTCCCTAGAGCATGACCCTTCAGGTTCCCAGCTCCTCCCTCCCTCAAGATCCAGGAATCCGGACGCTCAGCCTCTTCCTCCGTCAGACTCAGAAGTCTAGGCTCCTCAGTCCTTCCTCCCTCAGGACCAAGGAATCCGGACTTTCTCATCCTCCCTCAGGACAGGATCAGTCCGTCGTACAGCCCAGTTTCTTGCAGCCGTAAACCTCGTTCCTGGTCCTTCTGCAGTCGACCACGCCCTCAGCTAGCTCCCATTTCTCTTTCTAGAGGCCTGTCTGACACGCGAGCACTCCTCGGCAGTCGAGCTGTGATAAGCTACCTACGACGTCAGTCACCATCTTCCAGCCAATAGACACTCCGCCTCCTAACTCCCTGGGCCACTCAGGGCAGGGCGAGTTCCCTAGTAGGCGGGGCCCACAGCTCGAGTCTGACCGCGATAGACCAGTCTCCCCGCCTGTCCTGCCAGGGTGTCAGGAGGCCGGGCCCTTGCCGGTTGGTATTTGGGGTCTGCTTCTTAGACGTTGGAGCGGCTCTTGAGTGGACAGGTTCTGCGAGGCTGTCCTGGTAAGCCCTTCACAGCACACCCAGTATTGGGGTTCTGGACATAGCTCGGACGGGAAACGGTGAGCCTTGGTGACGCTTGAGGCGGAGCGGGGAGCTGGATGCACAATCTAAGAAATTCATCCATCCATTCCCTTCCTCCCACCCTAAACTTGATTCTGCCCCTACCCGTCCTGCTCACCCACGCGTTGAGTCCTTCCTGCCCTCATTAAGTACCTCACTCATTGATTTCCTCATATAGCCACTCACTCACACCCGTTCATTCACACACTCACCCACCCATTACTTAAACATTTCCTGAGGCTTCCAATGTGCTAAGCCTCGTGCTGGGCCATGGTGGTAACCAAGATGAATCAGGCCTGGGCTGTGTCCTCAAGGAGGCCAGGTCAGATGGGAGGACAGACCCACATACTGATATGCAGGGGTGGGCAGAGGCAGGGGAGTCCAAGTGGGCCTGCCAGAGGTCCTGGCACATTGCAGGGGTTCAGCAAATGCTTATGGAATGGACGGACAAACATCCACATCTCTCTGTGAGCTCTTCCTCTGTCCCCATCTGCCATCTCTTTTTTGGGTTTAGTGGGTCAGGAAAGGTTTCAGAGGAGGGAACCTCCCTCTCCTGACTCCTGCCTCCTTGATGTACCCCTGGGTTGTCTCATGAAAACTTTTTTAAAAAATTGAAGTATAGTTGATTTACAATGTGTTAATTTCTGCTGTACAGCAAAGTGATTCAGTATATATATATGTATATATATATATATGTTCTTTTTAGTATTCTTTTCCATTACGGTTTATCATAGGATACTGAATATAGTTCTCTGTGCTATATAGTAGGACCTTGTTTATCCATTCCATATATAATAGCTTACATCTGCTAACCCCAACCTCCCACTCCATCCCACCCCAATCTCTTCCCCCTTGGCAACCATAAGCCTGTTCTCTATGTCTTGAGCCTGTTTGTGTTCGTGAAGACCGTTCGACCTGTGTGCAAAACAACCCTCAGCACCTCACCCACCTCCCACACACCTGACTCTCCTCCCAGTATAGTCTCACTGTCCACCTGCTCCCCTGTCCAGACCTGAGTGTCCCCTTCATCCCCTTGCCTTCCTGTAGCTTCTGCTCCACCCTCAATAAGTCCCATTTATCCAACCTCAGTTATGGCTCTGGGATCTGCTCCGCCCCTACTCCTACTCCCTACCTTCCTGGCCTCTGCCCCAGCTCAGGGCTTGTCTTCCCTGTCCCCAGCCTCCTCTTTTGCTTCTAAGGCTCCAGTCTTGCCCCCTTTTTTTTTTTTTTTTTTTTTTGCGGTACGCGGGCCTCTCACCGTTGCGGAGCACAGGCTCCGGACGCGCAGGCTCAGCGGCCATGGCTCACGGGCTCAGCCAGTCCGCGTCATGTGGGATCCTCCCGGACCGGGGCACAAACCCGTGTCCCCTGCATCGGCAGGCGGACTCTCAACCACTGAGCCACCAGGGAAGCCCTAGCCTTGCCCTTTTCGGTCCGTTCCCCAGTTTCCCACTAGGCTCTCTCTTCAGTGCCTGAGCTGATCCTTCCCTTCTCTGCTCAAAGCCTTGCTGTGGCTCCCACTGCCCCTCATTTATAGTCCAAATTGTACTCCAGGCCCTTCACGATCTGCTGCTGACCGCTCCCCACTCCGCACCTGAACTTCTGGCCAGGCAGAATCCTTGACCACTGCCTGTTGGCTCCCACAACATTGCGTGTTTCTTCTTCTTAGCAAAATTTTGCTCATCCTTTGATCACCTCCTCTGTGAAAGACGACCTGACTACCACCGATGGGGCCTGCGGGGACTGTGAGAGCCTGTGCCTGGGTGTCTCCCCACACCCTCCCTGAGTCCAGGGTAGGAAATTTCTTGAAGGCTGGCCCTGGATGGAAATCTCTGCTCCAAACCTAGGGCCTACAAAGGGTGAGGGACTGAGTGACTGTCACAGCTGGGCAGAGCTTGGGTTCCAGTATTTTGGGGGACCAGTTTGTTTCTGGTTTCCTGTTAGCTTTGCTCCAGTTTTCTACGGAGTTCGGGATTTCTTTTCCTGGTGTATGCTGGGGCTGGGTTTGTAGAGAGGAGTAGCTGAGAAGCCAGAGTCCTGTGGCACTGTACCTGAATTAGGTCTGAGGGGGAGGTGGGTCTGTGTTACTAGGGAGCGGTCCTGTCCTTCCTCACTAGAGAATCCAGGCCCGGAGACCCCTCCTTCCTCAGGACCCAGACCTTGGGCCCCCAGCCTTCCGCTCTCCGGTGCCAAGTGTCTCGGTTTCCGATGCTTCCCCCTGGTGGGCGGCCCCCCCCACCTACTCTATTTGCGAGAGGGCAAACTAATTAAATACTTTTATTTACAAAAAACAAACAAAGCAAACCGTCCTGCAAAGTAGGGTCAGGCTCCGCCCCTGCGGCTGTCGCGGCAGCAGAAGGCAGTGGTGGAGTGCAGGTCCAGCTGTCTCGGAGACTGGTTTGTGGGCGCCCCCCCCTCCCGCAGGCCAGGGTCTTAGCTTTTGGGGGCCCTCGCCCCGCCCCTCCTTGCCGCACCCTCGATTTAAGGCACAGCCCGCCCCCTTACGCCCGGCCCGAGGGAGGGCCCGGATGGGTCGGGAGCCGCGGCAGGGGTCCCCGCCGCCCTTTCCGAGGCGCATTCACTACGGAGCCCTGCGCACATGGGTACAAGAGGCCTTTAGTGTCGCCCCCCGCAGCCCCCCTCTCCTCGCGTGGCCTGGCTCCGTCCCACGGCTCAGACCGGCGGGCCCGGCGGATTGAGGACGAGGCGGATGCGCTCCACACACAGCGCCGCGGCCTGCCGCGTCTCCCGGCACAGCGCCGCCAGGCCCAGGAAGCCGTGCGGCAGGTCCTCCACCACGCGCAGCGTCACGGGCTGGCTCAGGCTGCGTAGCCGCCGCGCGAACATGACTGAGTCGTCCAGCATGGGGTCCAGCGCGCACGCCTGCGGGACGGCGGGGGTGGGGCCCAGGGGCAGGGTAGATGAACGCGGGGAAATAGTGGCCATATGGGTGGATAGAGGCAGGAGACATGGGGAGGGGGGCGGAGAGTCGGAGAATGAGTTTAACTGGCCTCTGCCTAGCTTCGCCCTTCCCCCAGAGACCCACCCTCTCTTTTCCCCTTCCCCGACTCTCCAAGCCCAGCGCCTGCCCCAGGTACTCAACAAGACTCCCTTAGTGCACCCGTTGCTGGGCCTTCCCTCCTCTTCAGCCAGGCTTAGGCAGGCTTCCTCCATTCCCCCCACTCTGCCCGCCCTGGGGGCTCCCTTCCCCAGGTGCACCAGTGCCCCGCCCTCCCCGCTCCTTGCCAGCTCCACCTTCCCTGTCTGGCACTCACCACGATGTGCACAGGTGGCAGGGTCTGCAGCATGCTGTCAGGTGCCAGCAGCGGTGACATGAAGGGATTCTTGACGATGGGCGACGAGTAGAGGGTCGTCCGTTTGGCGCCGTGGCTGGAGCGCCTGGGCTGGAAACCCTCGGGGAAGGCAGCACACACACCTTGAACTCTGTCCTTAGCGCTCAGCTCATCCCCAGCCTCAGATTCTTCAGATGTACCCTCAGGCCGAAGTAAGAAGTTGACGGCTGAGGGTGTGGAGTGGCCACGTGCCCCCGCTGACAGTGACAGCTCCGGGGTGTCCGGTGTCTCAGAGCTGCCCCTTAGACTCAGGTCATGCAGCGTCAGGCCCTTGAGGGAGTCCATTCCCAGTGGGCCCTCAGGCTGGGCCAGTGCTGTTTCAGACACACTGCTCCGCATGGGCTCTGCGAGAGGAGCAGGGTTAGGGGGCCAGCCAGGGACAGATAAGCCTGGCTCTGTTGGCTGCGTGTATGGTTGGCTGGCCGGGAAGATCCTGGGAAGAGCAGTGGCCGGTGGAGGAGTTGCACCCTAGGGCTGTGGAGGCCTCGAGTGTTCCCCCAGACTCCTTCCCTGGGGATGGGCAGGGAACTCCAGGGCGCCCCAGGCTGCAACTCCAAGCGGGAGGTGGAAGGAGTCACAGGTCTTGGAGGTGGAGCTGTGTGCTAATAGAGGGGGGTTTACTTCTGGGAGCCTGTTTCCTTCTCTGTACAAGGGGGATAAAAATAGCCCTTACCTCATAGGAGGTGGTGAGAACTCAGTGGGATAATAAGATTTGGGATTAGGTAGTGCTACCCCTGGGAGGTCATAATATATCAATATTTATGTTTTATTACCAGGTGCCCTGTTCCAGCTGCCTCCCTGGCCCCAGCACGAGGCCCAGTCAATTTTTTATTGTCACTTGAGACAGAGGGTATGAATGGATCAAAGTGGAGTAGTGAGCAGGCCCACGTGGCTTGAAAGGAGGCTCTGTTCACAGGGAGCTAAAAAGAATCTTGAGGACATACCAGGTTCCTAGAGATCCCACATCTTTAGCCATGTAGATGTGCTCCCAAAAGTTCCTTCGTGTTCTTCACTTCATCTTTTGCCTTTGTTTCGTTTTTGTTTTTTGGCCATGCTGGGCAGCATGCGGGATCTTAGTTCCCTGACCAGGGATCAAACCCATGCCCCCTGCATTGGGAGCGTGGAGTCTTAACCACTGGATCCCCAGGGAATTCCCCATCCATTCCTTTTGAATGGCCAGACAAGCAAGTGCCCAAATGATGCTAAAGGTACGCTTCAGGCCTGCCTGGTATACCCACCTTGGCCTCTGCTCCACTGATTTTATCAGACTCCTGCTGCTTACCACTAGGTCCAGGACCTTACATTTTTCAGTTTTTTTCCAACTTGCCTTTAAAAAGACATAAAGGCAAAACGCAAGACGATATGAGAATAACTGCATAGGTGCCCTGTGCCCCAGAGGGTCACTGGAACAGAACTGTTGACTAGAGTCACAGGGCACCAGTCAGGGGACCAGCATCTTCAAGGAGAACCTACTGTGTGCCAGGTATTGTGCTGGGTGCTTGGCACAAATAGGTGTATGCAGTCCTTACAACAATGTTACGAGGCAGATATTCTTATTGTACCCATTTCACAGAGGAGCAAAGCAAGGCTCACAGATACCGTGACCTGCCCACGTCAGCCAGCAACCAGCCAGTACCTGGTACAGTAAGGAGCTAGACTGGCGTGTGCGCCTCTAGGGTTTGCTCTTGTCACCTTTCTCCTACAAGGAAACCGCCTATGCCCAATGGTCCATGTGCCTAAAATTCAAAATCTCTTTTAATTGTTTTTGGGTATATTTACTTGCAACCATTGGAATATCTTAATATTCAAAACTGAATTTAAAATAAAGCACATTCAATTGGAATGCTTTTCTGAATAACAGGAACTGTATCTACTTTTTTTTTTTGGCCTCGGCTTGCAGGATCCTACTTCCCCGACCAGGGATTGAACCTGCGCCCTTGGCTGTGAAAGCGCAGAGTCCTAACCATTGGACCACCAGGGAATTCTGTGGGAACTCTATCTGGTTTTTTTCAATGTATCTACTTTTGAACATGTAATTTCTATTACCCAGAAAATACTATTGAAAGTGATTTAAATTGGTTGTGCTTTAAAATCCTTAAAATGTTAGGAAATGGTGGGAAAAAATGGATCCCTGGATGGAAGTGATTTTTGGCTGCCTGAGGGTCCTCCTACCCACCCAGGGCTGGGAATCTCCTCCACCTCCTGAGGTCTGTCCAATCTTCTGATCTCCCCACGCCAGGGCCAGCCCCTGGAGGTGGGTATATCCCCATGCACTTCTGTTAAAAGTCTGGAAAGAATCTAGGAGGGCTGGGCTCCCACCAAGGGCCCAAGGGATTTGGGTGGGGTTCTTGGGACTGAAAATCAGGACACTCAGCAGGCCTTCTGAGTCATTCCCCAGGGTGCCTTTCTGAGAGAGGCTGTTTAGAAAGCTAAATCTCACAGTTCCTGGGATTCTGAGTTGACCCGGGGGGCCAGAGTCCTGGAATCTGTAGGATGTGGGCTGTCGTGGACAATCAAAGCTTTGTGGTAGGGACTTGGCACATACATGGGACAGAGCCAGGAAGGTGATCTCTGCCTTCCTGAGGGCCCAGGGCACAGCCTCTTGCCTCCCCCAGGACTTTTGGTGTGCCAGGCTGTCCCTCCTGGCCACGCTGGATGGGTGTGTGAGGAAAGGGCGTCACTCACCTGCTGTGGGCACCGAGTTCGGGTGGGACTTATGCCCGCTCAGCTCCAGAAAGGAGTTGAGCCACGAGGAGGCGCCCAGGCGGAGGTCTCGGAAGAGCAGGGCCGTGTCCCGCTGCACCAGCCCCATCACGCCCAGCGCCTTCTGGTCTGAGTCACAGTGGTCCTCGGTCTCCCCACCTGGGAGTGTACGTGGGGGGCTGAGTTGATCTCTTCTCTTTCCGGGCCCAGTCTCAACACCCAGAACCTCAGGCATCTGTGCCCCCAGGGACCCAGCATATCTGATGGCTTCAGCAGGAACAAGGAGTCTCAGATTCCCTCTCCTTCACACCCAACGAGACAGGGCTCTAGTCTGTGACCCTGAAGGACCCAGGTATCCCAGCACCCGCAGGGCCCCAGTCGCGGGGGACTAACCAGCATAGGCGCTGACACACTTGGAGAGCATGCTGAGGGGCAGCAGGGGGTCCATGAGGCTCAGAAGGCGGGAAGGAGAGGCGGTCGTCTGCAGCATTGTGGCCGGGTAGGCTGCCATGATGCCATCTGGCAC
Organism: Kogia breviceps; assembly: GCF_026419965.1. Lineage (NCBI taxonomy): Eukaryota > Metazoa > Chordata > Mammalia > Artiodactyla > Physeteridae > Kogia > Kogia breviceps. The sequence continues at coordinate 10,782,450 of NC_081327.1, forward strand.
CCGCACCCCATAGGCCGCCGCCCGAAGGGACACGGTGAAGCAGAGATTCCCGCCTGCGCTGTCTCCTGCGAGGCATATCCGCTCACCTGTGGAGCCTGGTTTGGAGGGGGCTTGGTCAAGCGCAGCAGGGAGGAACTGGAGCTCTGGGCCAGGAGCACTGGGCTCTCAGAGGTCGGGTGTCGGGAGCCCAGCCCCAGGGTCTAGCCAATTGCAATTTTAGATACTGGTAAACTAAGGCAGGGATTTGGACCCATCTGGGGGATAGTGGTCAGAGGATAAGGCAGCCTTGGGACATGGAGAGGCCTGGAGATCAGGAAGCTCCGGGAAGCTTGGGAGGCTGGAGGTCAGAAGCAAGGAGGGAGCGTGGTGGAAAGGGGAGACCAAGGGCACATTTCAGGAGGGAGGGGCATCGAGGCCAGCAGATGGAAGCCAGGGTTCAGGCTGACTGCGTGCAAGGGCCACGGGCCCTGTGCCCCGAGGCACGGCCTCATCCTGTGCTTCCCCAGCTGTGGGGAGTGGGTGGTCGCAGGAGCTGGGAGAATGGGCTGGAGCGAGGCCAGGTGGCTGCCAGCACAGGACAGCAGGGGGTAGAGAAACAGGAGGAGGGAAGAAAAGGTCGGAGGCCATGGGGAGGTGGGGGAAAGAGTGTCAGGGCTAGAGTGGGCGGAAGCAGGAGGAAGTGGTTGAGACGGAAGGTGGGAGCACTGGGGCAGAGCTGGAGGAGTGGGCGGGGGGACAAGCGGGGTGAACAGGTGGCAGAGGGCCGGGTGGCAGGAGATGGAAGGGGAGGCAGGGCGTGCAAGACTGAGGCCTGAGCAACTAATGGCTCGTCCCCCTGCAGCAGGCGGGGGCGGGCCCGGGCAGCCGGTGGCAGTGAGGGGCTCAGGCTCACCGAGGAGGGCACAGTGCTTGACGGCCCAGCAGTAGGCGTAGAAGCACTCCTCCAGTGCCCGGGGGAAGGGGGCCTCGGGGGCCAGGGAGTAGTCGATGGAGAGGATGGGGGCACCCAGCTCCTGGGCCCAGCTCTTGAGGTAAGGCTCATGGGATTTGGAGGTCTGGGCCACGAAGCCGCCGCCATGGATGTGCACTACCAGGCGCCTTGAACGGGGTGCCTGCTGGGGGCGTGACCGCAGCTCCAGGCTCCTGGGGCCCTCGGACCTCACCAGGCTGCTGAGCTCTTCACTGTCCTGGGGGTGAGGCACGAGGAAGTGGGTCAGGCCGGTGTGCTCTTCCTGGGCCTCACCCCACCAAGGGTGTGTGCTCAGAGACAGGAGTCGGGGCAGTGTGGGCAGTGAGAGGCGGGAGGACATCTGGGGAAGGTGCTCCCGTGCTTCTCAGCTCTGTACCTGTCCTGGCTGAGGCAGGGACCCTACCTGTCCTTCACGCAGGTCATAGGAGATGAGCCTGACGAGGACGGGCCCGGGGCCTGTGTGGGCCAGTGGGGGTGAGATGGTGACCGTGACCTTGGGGTCAGCAGTCAGCGGCATTTCAAAGGCGGTGGGTGGCAGGCTGAGCACGCGGCTTACCCTCACGGTGGCTGATGCCATGTTTGCTAGAGACTGGTGGGAGGGAACAGAAGGGGGGGTGCTGGCAGGGGCTCCCCTCACACCTGCCCTCCGACCCCCAGTCTTTTTCCTCCCGTGCTATCCCTGGACCTGGAACACTACAGAGGCCCGGGACGTGTCTCTGGGCCTCAGTTTCCCCATCATGCACCAGGCTGGGGCCCTCACCGTGCCCCATGCTCACCGATAGCACCTGGATCTCTGTGATATTCCAGAAGGCTTTCCAGAAGTGCACGTCCAGGTTCTGTACGATCCGCTCAAACTCGGCCCCACGCAGCTCTGGGTCGATGGCAAAGCGGCCGCCGGTGAAGAGAGAGCTGGCCGTCACACCTGGGGGTCAGGAGGGGTGTCAGGGAGCCCCTGGCAGCCTCGCTGGGGCAGCGCTGCGGAGGAGGGACAGGAGGGGAGGGGAGGCTGCAGGCACGTCCCTGCAGGGACTCACTCAGGCCCGTCTCGTTGCGTTTGTAGTGCTCCCCGAAGGACACCAGCCCGATGGAGACGGTCTGCAGGAATGGCCGGATGGCGGGCGTGAACTGTGGAGACATGCCTCCAAGTCAGGGACCAGGGGCGGGCAGAGACGTCGGGGGGTAGATGTGGTCATTCAGCAAACATTTAGTGAGCTCTGGCTGCGTGCCAGGCACTGCTCTAGGCGCCTTCATGGAGCTGATGTTGCCGAAAAGACAGACAATACTCAAATAAAGGCCATATAATGTGAAGTAACGATCGAGGTTTGAAAAGACGGTAGGTGGAGGGGACAGAGTGTTGATTAGGAGTCTGACTCCTCATACGAGTCTCCAGGAGGGGACTTGAGGAGGGATGGGAATGAAGCGAGGGAAGGCTGTTCCCTGCAGGGGGCAGGACACATGCAAAGGCTCTGAGCTGGCCCTGTGCTTGGTGTGATGTGCGTGGCGGGAGCAGAGTGGGCCAGGGGAGAGGGGCAGGGCCTGAGATCAGAGACGAGAAGGGGGCTCACGTGGGGCCTGAGGATTTGGATTTGTTCTATATGTGGATGGAGCCACAGAGGGTGGTGAGCTGGGAGAAGGATGACGCAGGGATCCCTGAAACTCAGCAAGGACAGAGATGAGGTGACACGGGCAGTGGGGACTAGTTAAGGGGCAGCAGGGAGACAGAAATGGGAAAGGTCAGAGACAGGGCCCGAGATCCCGAGGCAGAAAGAGTCAAATGGGGAGACCCAGCATCTGAGAGGAGCCAGGCAGCTAAGAAAAGACAATAGAGAGACCAGATCCGAGGAAAAAGAAAGCCACAGGAGGCTGGGCAAGGGGCCAGCAGGGTTCTTCTGTTCATTCAGCAAATACTGGCCTGGGTCCTGCTGTGTGCTAGGCACTGGGCTGGAGCAGGGGCTGAACGAGACCTAGACAGAGAGGGCCTCTGCCCCCCTGGGGCTGGCATTTTACAGGGGGATGCTGTCCTGCAACATGGCACAGCTGGGCCCTCAGAGAGTAGCTGTCAGGCATGGCCCTGACCCTGCCCGGGGGCCCAGTGGGCCAGAGAGCACAGCTGGGCTCAGGTGACCCTGGGTTCTTACTCCCGAGCTTCGAGGGGACGGCCGGGACACAGGGAGGAGTAGGCTGGCCCAGCTGGGCCGATCAGTATTTGTGGGTTCAGCTTAGGTGAAGGGAAGTTCCCAGGAACTCCCAGGCTGGATTGGTGAGGACAGGCTGCCCCGCATGGAAGCAGAGAAAGGTGGGGTGCGGTGGGAAGATGCTGAGAGACTGCCAAGCTCAGCTACACTAGGGCTGTGGGAGGCCCAGAGAGGGTCGGAAGGGGTACAGGGTTACACAGCTCCAGATACTTCTGTTGGGGTTCCCGGACGTGGCTGGGGACTGCGGACCCAGCACTGACCCCAGATGGGGGCAAGTTGGGCCTTGGCTCTGAGCCTGGTGCCCCAAGCGCTTCCCAATTCTGAGTCCCCAAAATACTCTTCCTGTGAGTCCAAAGGCCTCAGGGCTGCTTCCCTGTCAGTTCTGAGATGAGCTGTGTCTCCCTGAGGGTGGTTTGGGGTGGGCAGAGGATAGGAGAAGGCCTGCAGCTGGGGGTCAGGGCCCTGGTTCAGGGAGGAGAGGGGCCACAACCAGGTCTTCCTCACTGTCACCAACTTGGATATGCTCTCTGGCTCTCCCTGAAACCTGAACATCTGGACTCTACTGTGCCTTAGGTGAGTCGATATGCCCAGGCTGACCTGGGTCCAGCTGAGAAGCTCGGGGCCCCTCCCCTTGAACCTCTGTAAAGTGGGGCTGGCACCTTTCCTCCCTGCCTGCCAGGCCTCTGGTGGGGATGACTAAGTGGGACGTGCTCTTACAAACTGGCCTTGAGAACAGTACTGGCTACTCTCCTACTCCTAGAGGGTCTCCAGTGAATTCAGGGGCCAGACGGGTCACGTAAGAGTGGATGAAGCTCCTGAGTGTAGGACGATAGGGAGCAGTGGAGATCCTGGTGCAAGAAGCCATGCAGGTTAAAGATTTCTTCCTCCACGGTAGATTCGGCCAAAGGGTCACAAGTTTGAGACCCTTCATGCAGTGCTGTCTGAGCCTCAGACAGCTTCCACTTCCTGCTTCTGCTGTTTGCTAAATCCAGTAACATAGACCACTGTGGTTCCTCTACTGTGTTACTGGGCCTGGTTGGGGCCCACCATGTGCCTTCACCATGGGCCCAGAGGGGCAGGGCAGGGGGCTCACCTGGAAGCCCAGGCAGCGGCCGTAGAAGCAGCCCTTGTGCAGACTGACGTACTCGTGCAGGAAGTCGGCAGTGATCCTCTCATCGCCCTCGAAGAAGAGCCTCCCGGGCTGGTTGGTGGCCAGCAGCTGCTGAGCGTAGTAGGCCAGAGCACGGAGCTGGGTGAGAGTGGCCAGGTAGGCCTCGAGTTCGGCCAGGTTGTGGCTGGTACGGAAGAAGATGCTTCGGCGGTTAGAGGCCACGTAGCGGGATTTGTGCAGCAGGTGCAGCAGGCAGCAGCGGGCTGTGTGCACCAGGCTGCGGTACCCGTTGGCCGGCGTCTCTGTGTCCAGGTCAAAGAGGTGTGCCACGCTCAGCAGGCGGCCCAGGGTTGGCTCCAGCCCCAGTGCCTGTTCCCGAACACCTGCAAAGACGCTTGACAGCCGCCGTGCTGTCTCCCCAGGGCCCTGGCTGGAGAAGAAGGCCATGTTGTCCTCTGCCAGGGTCACCAGCGACTGTGTCATTGTGTGCAGGTCCATGCTGTGCGAGAGCCGTGAGGCTGCGGGCAGGTCGGGAGGCACATTAAGGCAAGGCTGGATCAGCTGGGCCCCGGCGTCCAGGAGTCCAGGCTCTACCCTCTCCTCCCACAGACTCACGTCAGACCACAGCCCCTCCTTCAGACCGAAGGATGGATTCTAGGGCTCCGGTTCCTTTCTTCCTTGGGACCCATGAGTCCAGGTACCCACTCTTTCCCTCCTCAAGAGCCAAGTTTGATCCCTCAGTCCTCACCTTCCTAAGACCCAGGAGTCCAGGCCCCAGAACCCTCTTCTTCAGGCCCCAGGAGTCCCTGTCCTCTCTTATTTGGGACACTGATTGATTCCTTAGCTCCAGCATCTGTCCTACAGCCCAGGAGTCTATGTAACCCTTTCTCCCTTCTAGGGACCCAAGTTCAGGCATCTGTCTCCATTTACCCTCCCGGGGCCCAGGACTCCCTCTAGGTTCTGAGCAGTCTGGACCCCCCGTTGGTCCCCTCTCTCAGGACCAGGAGTTCAAGCCCCCATCCTACCTCCTTTGCAGGTCCCAGGGGTCGCCCACAGGCCCTTGCCTTCTGCAATATTTGGGAGAGTTCAGCCCTCAACCCACCGATTACCATCCACCTGGTGATGTCCCAGGACCCTGGTCCCAAGCCCAATTCTCTTCCTGAACCCGGGAGTTCATATTTCTAGCCTTACGTACAACTGAGGGGTCACTCCTGACCCCCCTCCTGGTCCCTCCAGTCTGGCTGTGGAATCCCCTCCAATTTTCTCTGGGGGTCCGCAAACCTTGGTTCCACTCCTCCCCCAGCTGGGTCCCTGGCTTTCAGGCCTGGCTTAGCTTGCACAGGCCAGCCCTGCTCCCTGCCTAGGATGGCATTCACCCCTGCCATTAACCTTGAACTCACTCTGTATCAGACTCTGTGCTAAGAGCTTTCTCTGTTTGCTCCTTTAGGTTCTCACTAACCCCCTGAGGCCCAGACTGCCTCGGTTCATGTTTCAACCTTTATTAGCAGCATTCCCATCTTACAAGAGAGGAAACTTGAGGCTCAGAGGTGTTAAGTAAGGAGGTGAAAGTTGCACTGAAAGCGGAAGAGCAGAAGTCAGACCCAGATCTCTGGGGCCAGAGCCGTTACTTTTGCTGGTCTCCGTCCCAGGGCTCTGGAGACTGGGCCTCTAGCTCTGGCCCTCAAAAACTTTCCCTGGACTAGGCCTGACTCCCCACACTTCAGGGTCCCAGGTTAATAACCTTCCCTTCGGGATCCCTGTCCTGTCACCCAGGTCCTGGACAGGCTGTTCTTGCGCCCCTTAGTGGGGATGCTGCCCTCTGCTTCAGATACTCCTCCCTCCTGAAGCCCATCCAGCACCTTGCCTGACTCCCAAGTCGAGGGTTCCCTGATCCCCCAGAAAAAGGTGTCTCTTTTCCCTTCTAGGCCCTGAGGTTTGGCAGCGGCCACTCCTGTCTGTCAGCTGGCAGTGAACTCACCCCTCCCAGGCCTCTTCAGAGCTCCCCAGGGCTGGGACTGCTGACTGTCGCTACTGCCAGTTGCAGCCTGGGGTGATAATCCCGGGGAGGGGCCCAGCCTGCCCAGGGTGTGGCCACCAGCTCCACCTCCCACCCAGAAAGGACAGTGAGAACACAGTGCTGTAAACAGAGCCTGGGGCCCAGCTCCCAGTCATTGTCCAGCCTCTTCTGGCTCTGAACCCTGGAGTTTGGGCCCCCAAGGCCCCCCTCCTCCCTCAGTCCCAGGAGTCCATACCCCTAGTCCCCTCAACAGTTAGAAACTGAGCCATGCAGTTCCCCTGCCCCTCCTCCCTTAGACCCAGACGTCTCACCCTAGTCCTGATCAAAGTGTGCTCTCTCACCCAGCCCGGCCGCCCTCCTTCTCCCCAGGGTGGATTCAGGGAGCAAAAGCACCCTGACTGATCGCAGCTCCTGCCCCCAGACTGGCCGTGGCCCAGCTGGCCCCGGCTGGTGGGGAGAGAGAGGGCGGCCAGCCTTGCCTGCCCCTCCCAGGAGGACAACAGCCGATTCAGGGCAGTGCCAAGCTCAGCTAGGGGCCCAAGCCACAGGTCCTGCTGTGCGGTGTTCCCACACCGGGCACCCTGTACCTGCCACTTACCCTTCCAGCCCATCCTGCTGTGACTGTCATTTCCACCTCACACGTGGGAAACTGAAGCTCAGACACGCTTCACCTTCGTTATGCCACGTGCTCCCTGCCCGGCCAGCTCTTTCTCCCCCTCAGGACTCAGCGTCTCACCTACTCCCGGAGGGCGTTCCCTAACTGCTCCTCCCGATCTAAGATGCACCCCCACCACTGCTTTCTGCCATCATCTTTAAGTTGTTCTTCTTCCTAGAATTTTACATCTTTGCAGTTTTCCATTTATTTGTTTCCATGTTTGTTCTTTGTGTCCCCCAGGGGCAGGACCAGGCTTCATGGAGCTGTGACGCTTTTACAAGTGGAGGTGGGGCTCTTTAGGGAAAAGGATAGGAAACCACAAGTATGGTATTAGGTACAGGGCCTTTCGAAGAGGCCTGTGCAAATGAGAGGCCTCAGTGTCCTGTACTAGGCTGTAGGTGAATCCTCCCCTGTCACTCTGCCTGGGATATCATCCCCATGGGGGCATGGGATGGCCCCAGGGTCCATCATGGGGCCTAGCACACAGCAGGTGCCCAGCAAATATTTGAAGAAGGAAGGAAAGGGAAGAGTCAGAGTGGGGGCAGGAGGGACTGGATGGGAGTTTGGGACAGGCGCACCCCTGCCCAGGACAAACAAACGGATGGACAGAGAGAGGCCTCTGGAGGCAGCTCTGAGCTTGGGGGCCGTGACAACAGAACACCGGCCTAAGCCACTGGCCAGGTGATCCTAGATGAGCTTGGTCTCCTCATCTGGAAACTGTGCTTGGCCATCCTGCCCACTGAGGGCCGGAAGTGGTCTTTGTAAGCAGGACCCCACGGCGGCATTTCTGCTCGTGGTTTGCTTCGTGGTTCTCACTCAGCCTCACCGAGATGCGTATCGGGTCATTTTTCCATCTAACATACTGTATGATTTACTGCTTGTGCTGTTTGCTTTCTGTGTCTGACAATAGATCATAGGCTCCCTGTGGGCAGGGACTTTGTTTGGTTCACTGCTGTACCCCCAGCCCTTGCTCTTGCCCGGCACAGGGCTAGCGTGCTATTTATTGCACGGCTACGGTTTCCCATTTTATAAAGCACCTGTCATTTACTTCCTGTCTATGGGGTAGGGCTCCTTATCGAACATGAGGGCACAGGAGACCTGGACAAAAGAAGTAACCCGCACAAAGCAGTGAGGAAGAGGCTGGATCCCAGGCGTTGCCCTTCGCCCTGTTCCAGGCAGCTCCCTAGGGGCTGGGCCGGATGGAGCAGGGAGGGTGGGATGCTGAGGTTGCCAGAGGCCTGCCAAGAATCTGAGGCAGAGGGCACTGGGGCAGGGGCGGGCCATCAGGGCCTTGGGTGAGGACTGGGGCAAAGGGAAGGGTGAGGGTCCTGCTGCCTGGGCACTAGCCCTTTGCCCTAAATGGTCACAGGACAACTGGACCCGGCCTGGATTTTTTTTTTTTTTTTTTTTGCGGTACGCAGGCCTCTCATTGTTGTGGTCTCTCCCGTTGCGGAGCACAGGCTCCGGACGCGCAGGCTCAGCGGCCGTGGCTTACGGGCCCAGCCGCTCTGCGGCATGTGGGATCTTCCCGGACCGGGGCACGAACCCGTGTCCCCTGCATCGGCAGGCGGACTCTCAACCACCGCGCCACCAGGGAAGCCCAACCGGCCTGGATTTTGATCCCTGGGGACTGAGCAGGAGAGAGAAGGGTGGTAGGGAAGTAAGTGAGGGGAAGATGGAGGAAGGGCCAGGTATGGGGCCTGGGAGCGGCAAGGCCTTCTGAAGGGGAGAGGTCTGGGGGCAGATGCAGGCGAGGGGGCAGTGACCGTGGCTCGATCCCTGACTGTGTCTGCAAGGAAGAGCAGACACTGCTCTAAGACAGCTGTGTGCCAGGCACTGCTCTCTTTCTGTGCTTTAGGTGAGGTAACTCTTTTCATCCTTTCCACAACCCGTGGGGTAGGAACCATCATGACCCATTTTGGCAGATGAGAAAACTGAGATGCAGAGAGGTGACATACCAGCCAGGGTCACCGAGCCAGCAAGGATGGCACAGCTTCTCTGCTGTGTTTCTGTGTGTATCCATGTTGCTCCTTCTGTCATGTCTCAGCTCTGTGCTTTCTGGGTGGGCAGGTGTGAGTATGTCTTTGAGGTCCACATGGATGTACATACATATATATGTAGGTTCCTGTCATGCCTAGCATTGGTCCCGGTCTGTGTTTGTGGGTGAGTGTGTCCACATTTTTTCTCAGTCTGTGTGTTTCTTTTCTCAGTATGTCTGCATACATGCATATTTGTATGCATGTGTCATGGCCTATCTGTGTTGCTCAGGCTGTGAGGGTTTCTGTGTCTCTATTTCTCTTGGCCTGTGAGATTGTGTGGCCATGTGTTTGTATGTGTATGGACGTATATCGTGTGTGTGTGTGTGTGTGTGTGTGTGTATGGTACCCATCTCTTCCCATTTGCTCCAGTTCAAACCCAGGGCATCAGCATGGCCACCTCTCAGTCCCATCCAATCCATCATGAAGTCTGTTCCCCATCCTCCCCTAGAAAGCACTGGAACCTGGCCCTTCTCCCACCTCCACTGCCCCCTTCTCTAGATGACTGTAACAACTCTTTCTGTGTCTCTGTTTTTGCCCCCTCCATGTCTTTTCCACATAGCAGCCAGAGGATTTTTCTAAAACTTAAATCTGGTCACACACTCCCAACACTTCAACGCCTCCACCCTTGCTCTCAGGATAAAGAGAGTCTGAGCTCTGAGCCTGTCTGAGCCTTCCTGTGTGTGTCTGGAGCCAACTCCAGTTCTATGCTTGGCTAATGATGATATTTATGGCAGGAAGGACGATGAGTTTGGGGGTCTCTGGGCCCGGGGGCTATGTCAGTTTCTTTTCTGCACAGGAAATTCCCAAAGGTCCTCACTGGGATTGACACTTACTCCTAATCCAGCAAGGACTTCATGTGTGCCTCTGCCGGAGGCTTGCAGCACCTCTGTTGGTCTGTCAGTGTTTCTCCAGCCCACTGAGATCTGTAAATAATATGACCCCCTAGGGAACCTAGGTGACAGCACTTCCTTCTCCCAAGTGAAGGTTAGGCTGTCCAAAGCCAACCCAGGGCTCCTTAGTCCTAGGAGTAGGAGTCAGGAACTTAGGTCCTAGGGCAGCCAGGCTGAAGCAGGTGGACTGACAATGAATGGATGAGTGGACTGAATGAAGTATGGTGGGACAGGGCTGTTTGGAGCTGTACTACACCCCTCCTCCAGGCATTCCCCACTATAGGGCACCCCTTCCTCCTACCTGACTCACCCCTAAACTTCCTCTTTGGGCCACAGCTTCTAAATCTCTTCTCCATTACCATCTCAAGAGTGTCAGAGACCTGCAAAATCGGCGTTTGAACCATCTCCCACGTTGAAATCACAAGGCAAGAGCTGCCACGGTCACACAGCGAGTACGGAGCTAGAGCGGGAACCCTGGTTCGGGACACTAACATTCTGGACTCTACTCCCAAGACGGTACTGGGGCGTCTGAGAGTTTCTATGCTGCAGGTGATATTTCCCTCTCACATCACCCGCTTCTCACAGTGGATTATCCCCGCACCCCCGCCCCGCAGGGCAGCAATGAGCCAGTTCACGGCCCCCCCCCCCCCGCCACTTCTTGTGGCAGGAGGTCAGTCCATTCGGTCCCCAGTTTCCCACAGGATGTCTAAGGTTCCTTCCGGCCCCTGCCGGCCTCCTCCCACTCACCTTTGGCTTTGCCTTTTCGCCACTGCCCTCGCCTTTGACTTTTGGACCCCTCTTGAACCTTCTTCGAGCCCGGAGCCCCAGCGGCCACGGGGAACCTCATTTCCCTGGCTGACTCCATCAATTTTCCGCGGTCCGGGCCCCGGGGCCAATTCCTCCAGCCTGGGCCAATTCCACCCGCCGGGGCCAATTCCAGCCGCCAGTCACCGCCCCGAGGACCAATCCTCGCTACGTACCACCGTCGGGCCCCCACACCACCCAATCTCGGACTTACTTCTCTCTGGGTCCCGCCCTCTGAGCAAGGAGGGCCGCCCTCCACAATCGGGTCCCGCCCCCCACCGCTACGGCCTGCACCCTGGCCCCGCCCCCTCGCACGCATTAAACGGCCCGCGACCAACAAAAATGCAGCCTTGGAGGCGGCTAAAAACGTATTCGGTCAGAACTAGTGGGGAGTCCCACGGGGGTCACCCCAGCAAGGGAGCCCGGATGTTGTCACGTGTTGGCTGTCATCCTTGTCTTCCCACTCACCTTCCCACGTAGAGATCGTCTAGAACGCACCGGGTCTGCCCGCCGAGAGGCGAGGCGGGTGCCACTTATCTTCCGCCTGGGGGCGGGGAGCAGGCCAGGTCCTCGGGCAATTCAAAGCCGAGGCGGGGCTGCAGTGCAGGAGGCGTGGCTCTGCCAGGGAGCCTTTGGAGGAGGAAGCCCCGCCTTTCCCCCCTGCCCTCTGTCTTCTAGTTCTCCTATTGCTCCGTTTCTTAGGGTTCTCCTCTCTGCTCTGTCCCTCCCCGCGAGAATGGAAGGGAGGGGGCTGTAGGGTGCTCGGCGCCTGCGCACTAGCTCCAAGCCGTGCTCTGGCCCGCAGGGAGGACAGGCGGCCGCGGGAACTGCGCGAACCTGGGAAAAGGCGGGAAACAGAGGAGGCTCGAGGCTCGCGCGTGCGCACACAGTCAATTGTCTTTCTGAGGGTCCCGGAGAGGCGGCTTTGGCTGTGGCGGCGCTGTGGTGAAGGCGTCCCTTGAGACTGGGTTCGGGAGGCCCAGGGAAACCTCTGTTTAGCACCAGAAGCACCATCCCGCCCCTCCTCCCAGCCCTCCCAAAGCACACGAGCAGCCGTGGCACTGAGAGACACCGATGACCCTCTTCTCCTCAGTCCTGAGAGAGGCGGCCCAGCCCTTCCGGGGGACACAGGCCTCTGGGCTGAGACCCGCATTACCAGCCTTCGGACTAACCGTCCTCACAGCTCCCTCAGCTTCCGGATTGCGGCCGCCTTGTTTCCCCCCCTCTGGCTATTTCACCGAGTCTCCCCACGTTCCCCGGAGAGAACTTTCGCCCCCCCTTGTGCAGGGCAGGGCTTCTGAGCGCAGAGAAGGAGCTCAGGGCCCGAGCCTGCACCCTGGGGGCACCATGGCCGGCTTTGGAGGAGGGGCAGGGATGCTGCCGCCATTGGAGTCTTGTGCCCACAACCCGCCCCCACCGCTCCCCCAGCTCTCCCTCCCGTCAGCGCCGACCTTGCCTGGGACTTGGGCGGAGCCCCAGCGCCTCTCCCAGGAGCCCCCTTCCTGAGGTCACAACCCACGAGGCCATGGGCCCGGCGGGACTGGGACTTCCTGGGGACAAGTGTCCTCCTGCCCACTGGACAACCCAGAGAGCTCAAGGATCGCTCCTGCCCGGTTTTCGGCCTGGCCTGCGTGGACACTCGCCGAGGGTAAGGGTCCACGTTCAGCAGAGTGCCGCGGTGGCCCACTTGGTGCCTGCCCCAGAGCGGTGCTCAGAGTTGGGGGCCCAAGGGATGAGTACGGGCCCCTCGCCCAGGGCCTTTTTTAGTTTCTGTTTGATTTCCCCCAGATCCCCGCGGGGAGGCAGCCTGGAGCAGGGGAAGGAGTCAGAGGCTAGCTGGGGGTCCTGGCTTGGCCAGCCCCTAACTGCCCAGTCTCCTGCAGGATCCCTCTCTTCTCTAGGGCTCAGCTTCCTCCTCCATGAAATGGGGCTGTTGATCTGTGTCTGCAGGACTGTTGCAGGGTCACCTGAGCTCACCTGACATGCTGGCAGGTCTAAGTTCTTCCTGACCAAATGAATGACCATCCCTGGGAGGCCCTCTTCCTCCAAGCTCAACTTACCTGGGTTCTGGTAGTGTCTGGGGTTCTGGCTGCTGGTTTTCTTACTGGGTAATGACGTCCCACCAAATCCTGACATCACTTCATAACCAGGTTTCCCCTTGAAGACCAGCTTCATTCCCTGGGCCACTGTTCCACCCCTCTTGGCTGGCGAATTGGTCTCTAACGTAAACCCTAAATCCAAATCTGCACCAGAATCTACTACCCATTCAAGAAATGTCTTATGTTCTGAGGCCGGTTGCTGTATGGATGGTTCGTTTGGTTTTGACAGAAATTGCCACTCAGCTAAAGATCCCTCTTGGGATTTGGCTCCCTGGGCTGGAGCTGCGTGCTGAGCTGTAGGGTCTGACTGTCGCCGTCTCTCTTGGGACATCAGTTCCATCTGGGCAGGTGGTCCATTTTGGGGTCTAGGTCCTACCTGGGCTCCAGCTCCCTCTCTCAATTCTGGCTTCTCTTGAGTTCTAGAATCTTTTCCCGGCCCAGGTCTGTGCTGTGAGGCAGCTTCCTGTTTCCTGAAGGACATCCTTTGGATGGGAGGTGACTGCTGTGGTGCAGGCTCCTGTGGGGCAAGAAATTCCTGCTGCAAAGCAGATTTTTGCTGTGCTCGAGGTTCCTGCTGGGATTCAGCTTCATGTTGGGCAAGGGGTCTTTGCTGTGCAGTGCACTTCTGTTGGGTATCGGGTCCCTGCTGAGCCTCAGATGCTGGCTGAGCTGTGGGTGTCTTTTCTGGCCCAGACTCTGACTGGGTGATAGGTGTCTGGTGTGGCTCAGGTCCCCAGTCAGGCCTAGAAACTAACTTAGAACGTGGCTGCATTGTTGTTATTTCCCTGAAGGGAGATGTTGATCTCCCAGGCTTCATCCTTCTCGGCCCCCACAGACCTCCTTTGTCACAGATCCCTCACTGATTGCTCGTGATGGCTCCTCCCTTTGGGTTCCACTCCTTCATCCTGGCATCCCTGCTCTTCCTTTTTTAAGGCAGTTGGCAAGTGGCCCCCTACTCCTGTGCCAAGTGATGTGCTCTGTTCCTCCTGCTTTGAGAGGAGGATTGGGAACAGGAGGAGGCTGTGTGCCCAATACACTCTTCTGTCAGAGGGGAGGGGCTTGCCCTGGTATGTCATAAATAGGACCCCACCCAACTCACCACTCAGTTAAAATGCTGCTTCTCAAAAGGCCAGCATCCCAAACTTAGTCCTCTGTTCAACCTGGATGACAGAAGCCACATTCTGGCTTGGTGTTTCTTTTCTTTTCTCCCCTTCTGATGTTTGAGGAAATGGTCAGAGAGGGAGGCAGGATCTACACATTTTTTTTTTTTTTTTGGTTGCTGCGGTTTGCAGGATCTTAGTTCCCCAACCAGGGATTGAATCCGGGGCCACAGCAGTGAGAGTGCTGAGTCCTAACTACTGGACCGCCGGGGAATTCTCAGGATCTACACTGTTTTAATGTTTTCCTCTTTATTCATTCTTTTAAATGGTTGCCATTTTATTTGCTTATATTATCGTTCTGATCATTTTACTCCCATGTTAAAAAAAAAGACACCCTCTCATTTTTTCACTTGAAGCCCTTTTCAGACCACACCATGTCTCTAGCTTTCAACTCTGCTTCTGCATATATGTATTCTGTAGTAGATTGGAAAGTTACAGAGTCAGATGACCATTGATGATGATGATGATGATGATAATCATAAGTACTGGAAGTATTTTACCTGCTAGGAAATTGTGCCAGGTTTTAAAAAAATCTATATTATCTTTACTGAGACAATGTCTGATTCATTGCTGTAACTTCTTTCTTTGCCCCACCTAGCTCTTAGCTCAGAAGGGTTTGTTGAATGAGTAAAGGAATAACAGGTTGGGCAGTGGAGAAAGACTGAGAGTGGTGTTGGGGAGAGGTGTGTGTAGAATCTGGATTAAGTTTGGAATTTACAGGGTAAAATGGGTCGACTGGATTGAACATGAATTTCTGGACTCCTTTGAAACAAAATGATTTTGCTCTATAAGATTTAAATATATTAATTGACTTCTGTTTGCTGCTTGCCTGGTTGTATTTAAGGTCAGGCGGTGCCAGCTAGGAAACCTGGATTTCCTGGTTTCTTTCAGGAAAGTAAGCTTAAGCCTGTGTAGGTAGAGGGCACAGGAAGAGACTGTCAGGAGAAGGCATTAGAGGGAGCAGTAATTTTGGTGATAATGCTTTTTTTTTTTGAGAACACTAGAACGGTTTAGGGAGTAGAGACAGGGATAGGCAGCTTGAGGTGGGAGAAGAGCATCTTAAGGTGCGCTCGCTGCCTTGTTGACTGAGAATGTTTCATCGGGAGGGTGGGCTCTCAGAGCTCCTGTAAGGGCAGAGCAAAGCTTGCCAGTTGAGAAATTGCTGGCAGGCTCTGGAGGGCTTGGTTGGCTTCTTGCGGTGTCTTTAGTGTCCTAGGTTGAAAACAAAAGGGGGAGACTACTGTTAATGCATTTTTTAAATTTAATTTTTATGAGAGCTTTTGAAATGTTAAAAGTAAGACTCATCTAGTGGAAAAATTAAAATAAAACTTATTTATTTTATGCATAATAGTTTGTTCTCCATATCTTTTTGTATGTAAACATAATAGTTTACTTTAAAAAAATGAGCTTATACTATACATATTGTTTTACTCTGTACCTTTAACAAATCTTTTACTATTGCACAATATTTCATTTATTTATTTATTTTTGGGCTGCATTGGGTCTGCATTGCTGCGCGTGGGCTTTCTCTCGTTGCGGCGAGTGGGGGCTACTCTTTTTTTTTTTGCCAATGGTAATGGATATGTAAGGATATTGACAACAACATTGGAATAGCAGAGGAATTGAAAATGCTATGCATTGATCAATGGGAAACTAGCTAAATTAATTATATTGCATATACACAATAAAGTACCATGAAGAAAGCAAACACATATATAGTCTTTGGTTGAACCATATACCATTCTAAGTGCTCTACATTACATATACTACCTCACATAATTTCCCAACAATACTACTACTATCCCATTTTACATATGAGACAAGAAGTTAAGTAACATGCCCAAGATGACACATATATATATATATTTTTTTCTATGTCATAATATTGACATTCAGTCCGGTAATCCTCCACTGTAACAGCTCCTTTACTTTGCAGTGAAAATTGATTTGTATATTTTTTGCCTCTGAGTCCTTGTGGGATTTTTTTAAAAATTCAAACAGAAAGTCACAAAAATTATAATCATCCTCATCAGTTCACTCAGTCCCATGTAATTAATTTTTTTCATCTTGTTCTTTTGTTAGCACTTTTATGAATTCATCAGTTTTCCATTAGAGTTCTGAAAATGCTTATTCATTCAGTTCAGCAGTGTAGTCAGTTACCAGAAACCTGTACTTGTCTTTCCGTGAATTCCTTGAAGATGTAACCAGTTTCGTTTGTTTTTATGGCTGAGTAATATTCCATTGTATATATGTACCACAACTTCTTTATCCATTCGTATGTCAATGGGCATTTAGGTTGCTTCCATGACCTGGCTATTGTAAATAGTGCTGCAGTGAACATTGGGATGTATGTGTCGTTTTGAATTATGGTTTTCTCTGGGTATATGCCCAAAGTGAGATTGCTGGATCATATGGTAATTCTATTTTTAGTTTTTTAGGAAACCTCTATACTGTTCTCCATAGTTCTCTTTTTAAAAAAAGTAATTAATTAATTAAATTTATTTTTTGGCTGCTTTGGGTCTTGTTGCTGCGCGGGCTTGCTCTAGTTGTGGCGAGCGGGGGCTACTCTTTGTTGCGGTGCGTGGGCTTCTCATTGCAGTGGCTTCTCTTGTTGCAGAGCATGGGCTCTAGGCTGTGGGCTTCAGTAGTTGTGACACACAGGCTCAGTAGTTGTGGCTCTCAGGCTCTAGAGCACAGGCTCAGTAGTTGTGGCTCACAGGCTTAGTTGCTCCATGGCATGTGGGATCCTCCTGGACCAGGGCTTGAACCCGTGTCCCCTGCATTGGCAGGTGGACTCTTAACCACTGTGCTACCAGGGAAGCCCCTATTGCACAATATATATGTATTTTAAATTTATTTATTTATTTGGCTGTGCTGAGTCTTAGTTGTGGCATGCGGGATCTTTGTTGCCATGTGCGACATCTCAGTTTCAGTGTGTGAGATCTAGTTCCCTGACCAGGGATTGAACCCAGGTCCCCTTTATTGGGAGCATGGAGTCTTAGCCACTGGACCACCAGGGAAGTCCCTATTGCACAATATTATACATCTGTAGAAGTCCATAAAACTTATGTGTGCTGTTCAATAAATAGTTACAAAGAAGATATTCATGAAACTACTACCCAGGCCTAGAAATAGAATATTGCCAACAACCCTCCTCCTTTTCTGATTACTAACCTCTCTCTCCCCCTCACATTGGTAATCCCGACTTTTATAGTAAGCATTTACTTTTTTTCTTTATAGTTTTACCACCTACGTATAAATTCCTAAATAGTTTAATTTTGCCTTTTTTTAACTTTATGTATATGAAATCAGGCAATAACTATTTTCTTTTGCTTTTTCTTTAATTCAACATTGTAATACTCATTTATGTTGTTTTTTTATTGTTCATTCTTATAGATATATAATATTTGAATATAGTACTATTTATTTATTCATGGACCAGTTTTCAGTTTGCGGTAGTTATGAACAACGCTGCTATGAAATCCTTGTTCATGTCTCCCACTGTACCTAAGCAAGCATTCTTTTTGAGACTACATCTAAGAGTGGAATTGCTTGGTCACAAAGCTTAAACTTTAGTAAATAACCACCAGCACTTTTTCAAAGTGATTTAGCAATTAAACTCCCCTTAGCAGGAGATGAGAGTTTCTCTGTTCTACTCTCTGCCAATACTTGGTATTGTCAGACATTAAAATTGTTGCCAGTCTGATGATATATAATGATGTCTGTTTGGGTTTAATTCATGTTTTTCCAGTTGCTAGAAGGGTTGAGTGCCATTTCACATGTTTATTAGCTACTTGGATTTCTTGTCTCTGAAGTGCCTATTCAAGTCTTTTTCGTATTTGTTGTGTTGCCTGCCATTGATCTACAGGAATTCCTTATATAGTCTGAATAGTAGTCCTTTGTTGATCATATATGTTGCAGACATTACTCCTACTCTGTAGACTGTCATTTTATTCTTGCTTTTGATTTTGTTTTGTTTTGTCTGTGCCACGCAGCTTGTGGGATTTTAGTTCTCTGACCAGGGAGCAAACCCGGGCCCTTGGCAGTGAGAGCGCTGAGTCCTAACTACTGGATCGCCAGGGAGTTCCCCATTTTATTCTTTTGATGATCAAAATTCTTAATTTCAATGAAGTCAGATTTATTAATCTTTTCCTTTATGACATATTTTTTGTATTTTGTTTAAGAAATCCTTTCCTACCCCAAGGTCATGAATATATTCTCCTACATTCCCTTGTTTTTCATATTTAGATCTTTAATTCACTGAATTTTTTTTTGTGATGGGTTTAAAATAGGGGGGTCTCTGCACCTTTATTTCACTTAATGTATTGTGGATATCTTTCCAATGAATACATAATGATCAACCTAATTATTTTTGTCAACTGCAGAAGTGCCCAATTTGCTTTTGATGGGTTTTTAAACTGAGGTATAGTTGACATGTAACATTATATTAGTTTCACGTGTACAACATAATGATTTGATATTTGTATACATGGTGAAATGATCACAGAATAGGTCTGTTAATGATGAATATTTAAAATTTCATTTATTTGTCAATACAAATACTGCTATAATTGATATGCTTGTACATATATCTTTGAGTATCCATGCTAATATTCTATACTAGAGATTGTGAAGTGAGATCACTGGTTAAAAGGTACACACATTTAAGTGTTTTTTTTTTTTTTTTTTGGCCACGCCTCTCAGCTTGCAGGATCTTAGTTCCCTGACCAGGCATTGAACCGGGGCCCTGGCAGTGAAAGCGCCGAGTCCTAACCACTGGACCGCCAGGGAATTCCCTGTTTTTGATAGGTATACTACCAAATTGTATTTTACCTCCATCAACAGTGATAAGGATCTTGATTTATCTTATTCTTTTTAAAAAATTTATATTATATATTGGAGTATAGTTGATTAACAATGTTGTGTTAGTTTCAAGTGTACAGCAGAGTGATTCAGTTATACATATACATGTATCTATTCTTTTTCAAATTCTTTTTCCATTTGGGTTATTACAGTGTATTGTGCAGAGCTCCCTGTGCTATACAGTAGGTCCTTGTTGGTTATCTATTTTAAATATAGCAGTGTTTACATGTCAATCCCAAACTCCCAGTCTATCCCTCTCCCACCCCCCCTTCCCCCTCATAACCATAAGTTCATTCACTAAGTCTGTGAGTCTGTTTCTGTTTCTGTAAATAAGTTCATTTGTATCATTTTTTTAAGATTCCACATATAAGTGATATCATGATATTTGTCTTTCTCTGTCTGATTTACTTCACTTAGTATGATAATCTCCAGGTCCATCCATGTTGCTGCATGTCATTATTTCATTCTTTTTAATGGCCGAGTAATATTCCATTGTATATTTGTACCATATCTTCTTTTTAAAAAATATTTATTAATTTAATTTATTTATTTCTGGCTGCATTGGGTCTTCGTTGCTGAGCACAGGCTTCCTCTAGCTGCAGCAAGCGGAGGCTACTCTTCCTTGCGGTGCATGGGCTTCTCATTGTGGTGGCTTCTCTTGTTGTGGAGCATGGGCTCTCGGCACGTGGGTTTCAGTAGTTGTAGCATGCAGGCTCAGTAGTTGTGGCTCACAGGCTCTAGAGCGCAGGCTCACTAGTTGTGGCACAGGGGCTTAGCTGCTCCACGACATGTGGGATCTTCCCAGACCAGGGATCAAACCCATGTCCCCTGCATTGGCAGGCAGGTCCTTAACCACTGCACTGCTCACGGGCCTAGCCTCTCCGCGGCCTGTGGGATCCTCCCAGACTGGGGCACGAACCCGTGTCCCCTGCATCAGCAGGTGGACTCTCAACCACTGCGCCACCAGGGAAGCCTGGAATTGTTTCTTTAATTTCTCTTCTGATCTTTTGTTGTTAGCATATAGAAATGCGACAGATTTCTGTGTGTTTATTTTGTATCCTGCAAATTTACCGAATTCATGGATGAGCTCTAGTACTTTTCTGGTAGCATCTTTAGGATTTTCTACATGTAGTATCACGTCATCTGCAGACAATGACAGTTTTACTTCCTCTTTTCCAATTTGTATTCCCTTTATTTCTTTTTCTTCTCTGATGGCCATGGCTAGGACATCCAAAACTATGTTGAATAAAAGTAGCGAGAATGTCTGGTTCCTGGTCTTAGAGGAAATGCTTTCAGCTTTTCACCGTTGAGTATGATGTTAGCTGTAGGCTTGTAATATATGGCCTTTATTATGTTGAGGTATGTTCCCTCTATGCCCACTTTCTGGAGAGTTTTTATTGTAAATTGGTGTTGAATTTTGTCAAAAGCTTTAACTGAATCTATTGAGATAATCATGTTTTTGGTTTTTTTTGTTTTTCTTGCGGTATGCAGGGCTCTCACTGCTGTGGCCTCTCCCACTGTGGAGCACAGGCTCCAGACGCTCAGGCCCAGCGGTCATGGCTCACGGGCCCAGCCGCTCCGCGGCATGCAGGATCCTCCCAGGCTGGGGCACAAACCCACGTCTCCTGCATCGGCAGGCGGACTCTCAACCATCGCACCACCAGGGAAGCCCAATCATATGGTTTTTATTCTTCAATTTGTTGGTGTGGTGTATCACACTGATTGATTTGCAGATATTCAAAAATCCTTGCATCCCTGCGTTAAATCCTACTTGATCATGGTGTGTGAGACTTTTAATGTATTGTTGGATTTGGATTGCTAGTATTTTGTTGAGGATTTTTACATGTATGTTTATTGGTTTGTAATTTATTGTTATTGGTTTGTAATTTTCTTTTTTTGTAGTATCTTTGTCTGGTTTTGCTGTCAGGGTGATAGTGGCCTCATGGAATGAGTTTGGGAGTGTTCCTTCCTCTGTGATTTTTTGGAATAGTTTCAGAAGGATAGGTGTTAACTCTTCTCTAAATGTTTGATAGATTTTGTTTATTGGGAGTTTTAAAATCACAGATTCAATTTCAGTACTTGCAGTTTGTCTTGTTCATATTTTCTATTTCTTCCTGATTCAGTCTTGGGAGATTGTGACTTTCTAAGAATTTATCCATTTCTTCTAGGTTGTCCATCTTATTTGCATACAGCTGCTTGTAGTAGTCTCTTATGAGCCTTTGTATTTCTGTGGTGTCTGTTGTAATTTCTCCCTTTTCATTTATATTTTATTGATTTGAGCCCTCTCCCTCCTTTTTAATAAATTTATTTATTTATTTATTTATTTTTGGCTGCACTGGGTCTCTGTTGCTGCGCACTGGCTCTCTCTAGTTGCGGTGAGTGGGGGCTACTCTTTGTTGTGGTGCATGGGCTTCTCATTGCGGTGGCTCCTCTTGTTGCAGAGCACAGGCTCTAGGTGTGCAGGCTTCCGTAGTTGTGGCACATGGGCTCAGCAGTTGTGGCTCGTGAGCTCTATAGCTCAGCCTCAGTAGTTGTGGCACACGGGCTTTGTTGCTCCACGGCATGTGGTATCTTCCCAGACCAGGGATCGAACCGGTGTCCCCTGCACTGGTAGGCAGATTCCCAACCACTGCTCCACCAGGGAAGCACCCCCCTCCTTCTTCTTGATGGGTCTGGCTAAAGGTTTATCAATTTTGTTTATCTTTTCAAATAACCAGCTTTTAGTTTCATTGATCTTTTCTATTGTTTTCTTCCTCTCTATTTCACTCTTTCTGCTTTGATCTTTATGATTTCCTTTCTTCTACTAACTTTGGATTTTGTTTGTTCTTCTTTCTGTAGTTGCTTTAGGTGTAAGGTTAGGTTGTTTATTTGAGATTCTTCTTGTTAGGTTGTTTATTTGAGATTCTGCTTGAGGTTAGATTTTATTGCTATAAACTTTCCTCTTAGAACTGCTTTTGCTTTGTCCCATACGTTTTGGATGGTCATGCTTTCATTTTCATTTGTCTCTAGGTATTTTTTGATTTCCTCTTTGATTTCTTCAGTGATCCATTGGTTGTTTAGTAACATTGTTTAGCCTCCACGTGTTTGTGTTTTTTACAGTTTTTTTCTTGTAGTTGATTTCTAATCTCATAGTGTTGTGGTTGGAAAAGATGCTTGATATGATTTCAGTTTTCTTAAATTTACTGAGGCTCTCTTTGTGGCCCAGCATGTGATCAATCCTGGGGAATGTTCCATGTGCACTTGAAAAGAATGTGTATTCTGCTGGTTTTGGATGGAATGCTCTATAAATATCAATTAAGTTGGTCTGGTCTAATGTGTCATTTAAGGCCTGTGTTTCCTTATTGAGTTTCTGTCTGGATGATCTGTCCACTGATGAAAGTGGAGTGTTGAAGTCCCCCAATATTATTGTGTTAGTGTTGATTTCTTCTTTCATGGCTGTTAGCATTTGCCTTATATACTGAGGTGCTCCTATGTGTGGTGCATATACATTTTTTTAATGGTGCATATACATTTACAATTGTTATATCTCTTTCTTGGATTGATCCCTTGTTCATTATGTAATGCCCTTCTTTGTCTCTTGTAACAGTGTTTATTTTAAATTCTATTTTGTCTGATATGAGTATTGCTCCTCCAGCTTTCTCTTGATTTCCATTTGCATGGAATACATTTTTCCATCCCCTCACTTTCAGTCTGTATGTGTCCCTAGATCTGAAGTTAGTCTCTTGTAGACAGCATATATATGGGTCTTGGGTTTTGTGGGGGTGTTTTGGTTTTTTGGGTTTTTTTGGCTGTGCTCTGTGGCATGCGGGATCTTAGTTTCCTGACCAGGGATCAAACCTGTGTCCCCTGCTGTGGAAGCACAGAGCCTTAACCACTGGACTGCCAGGGAAGCCCCAATACAGATCTTGTTTTTGTATCCATTCAGTCAGTCTATGTCTTTTGGTTGGAGCATTTAATCCATTTATGTTTAAGGTAATTATCAATATGTTTGTTCTTATTTCCATTTTGTTAATTGTTTTGGATTTGTTTTTGGGGGTGTTTTTTCTTCCCTTCCTCTCTTGTTCTCTTCTCTTGTGATTGATGAGTAACTTTAGTGTTGTGTTTGGATTCCTTTTTCTTTTTTGTGTGTGTATCTGTTGTAGGTTTTTGGTTTGCAGTTACCATGAGGTTTTGATATATTGATAGCAGTCTATATATAAACAAGATTGTTTTAAGATGGTGGTTTTTAAATTTCAAATCCATTTCAAATATCCTGCATTTGTACCCTCCTCCTCCCATGATTACTAGTTTTGATATCATATTTGTGTGAGGATGATTTCCTACCTTTATAGTATGTTTGCCTTTACTAGTGAGCCTTTCCATTTGTAATTTTCTTGTTTCTAGTTGTGGTCTTTTCTTTTCTGCCTAGAGAAGTACTCATAGCATCTGTTGCAAAGCTGGTCTGGTGGTGCTGAATTCTCTTAGATTTTGCTTGTCTCTAAAGCTTTTGATTTCTTCAATTTTGTTGAATCTGAATGAGAGCCTTGCTGGGTAGAGTATTCTTGGTTGTAGGTTCTTCTCTTTTCATCACTTTAAATATATCATGCCACTCCCTTCTGGCCTTCAGAGTTTCTGCTCAGAAAATGGCTGATAACTTTATGGGAGTTCTCTTGCACATTATTTGTTGCTTTTCCCTTGTTGCTTTTACTATTTTTTCTTTATCTTTAATTTTTGTCAGTTTGATTACTATGTGTCTCGGCGTGTTCCTCCTTAGGTTTATCCTGCCTGGGACTCTGTGTTTCCTGGACTTGGGTAACTGTTTCCTTTCCCATGTTGGGGAATTCAGCTATTATCTCTTCAAATATTTTCTCAGGTCCTTTCTCTTTCTCCTCTCCTTCTGGGACCTCTATAATGCGACTGTTGGCGCATTTAATGTTGTCCCAGAGGTCTCTTAGACTGTCCTCATTTCTTTTTCTTTTTCTTTTTCATTCTGTTCTGTGGCAGTATTTCCACCATTCTGTCTTCCAGCTCACTTATCCGTTCTTCTGCCTCAGTTCTTCTGCTATTGATTCCTTCTAGTGTATTTTTCAGTTATTGTATTTTTCATCTCTGTTTGTTCTTTAATTCTTCTAGGTGTTTGTTAAGCATTTCTTGTATATACTCAATCTGTGCCTGCATTCTTTTTCTGAGATTTTGGATCATCTTTACTATTATCACTCTGAATTCCTTTTCAGGTAGGTTGCCTCTCTCCACTTCACATAGTTGTTCTTCTGGGGTTTTATGTTGTTCCTTCATCTGGGATATATTCCTCTGCTCTTTCATTTTGTCTAACTTTCTTTGATTGCGGTTTCTGTTACATAGACTTCAGGGTTGTAGTTCTTCTTGCTTCTGCTGTCTGCCTCCTGGCAGATGAGGCTGTCTAAGAGGGTTGTGTAGGCTTCCTGGTGGGGGGGACTAGTGCATGCCTACTGGTGGGTGGAGCTGCGTCTTGTCCCTCATGGGCAGGACTGTGTCAGGGGGTGTGTTTATTGGGTAGCTGTTTATTCAGGAAGACTTTAAGCAGCCTGTCTGCTGATGGGCGGGGCTGTGTTTCTACCCTGTTGGTTGTTTGGCCTGAGGCATCCCAGCACTGGAGCATACAGGCTATTGGCTGGGGGCAGGTCTTGGTGGGAAAATGGTGGCCTTCAAGAGGGCTCACGCCAATGAGTACTCACCAGAACTGCCTCCGCCAGTGTTCTTGTCCCCACAGTGAGCCACAGCCACCTCTGCCTCTGCAGAAGATCCTCTAATACTAGCAGTTAAGTTTGACCCAGTGTCTTATGAGGTCACTGCTTTTTCCCCTGTGTCCTGGTGTGCACGAGACCCTGTGTTTACCCTCCAAGAGTTGAGTTTCTGTTTCCCCCAGTCCTTTGGAATTCCTGCAATCAATCCCCACTGGCCCTCAAAGCCAGATTCTCTGGGGACTTCTCTTCATGTTGCCAGATCCTCAGGCTGAGGAGCCTGACGTGGGGCTCAGAACTTTCATTCCTGTGGTAGAACTTCTGTGGTATAATTTTCCAGTTTGTGAGTTGCCCACCCGAAGTGTATGGGATTTGATTTTATCGCGATTGTACCCCTCCTACCATGTTATTGTGGCTTCTTCTTTGTCTTTGGATGTAGGATATCTTTTTTGGTAGCTTCCAGCATTTTTTTTATCGGTGGTTGTTCAGCAGTTAGTTGTGATTTTGGTGTTTCTGTAAGAAGGGGTGAGCTCATGTCCTTCTACTCTGCCATCTTGTGTCCTCCTCCTGATTTATCTTATTCTTGATAATATCATAATATCAATCAGTTTAAGATTTGCCAATATACTTTTTATATAACATTTAATAACAGACTAGGGAGCAATCAAATTCTGTTTGACACCAACACTGGTGTCATCTCCAAAGATCAATGGCCAGGTCCCCAACAGCCCCATCTCCCTCCACTTTGATAAGCAGTGGTATTCTATCATTAAAGAATTTGGTTATACCTCTCTAGTTGTAAGAGAACTGTATTCTGCTTTTCTTGTCTTCCTCTTTCCCCACAAGTTGACATTGTGTAGAAAGGGCTGAGGAGTGTGCTTATCCTGGTCTTCATTTCATCTCTCTTATCTCTTTGCAACCCCTGCTTCAGCCCTAGTTGATTCCACAGAGTGATTCTCGTTTAAGGAAGGTCATTCTTTTGCAACTTACTGGTTTTCTTCACTCTGCCCTTGAAATGATCACAGGGACACGGCTTCTTTGGCAGCCCGGGCACTGTCATGAGTTTTCTTTCAGGGGCTCTCGGGAATCAATCTGAAGTAAGGGGGTTGCTGCTTAGGATGGTCAATAAGTTTGAGGGCTAGGACTTTACTTGCCATCTTCCTTGCCTCTCAATTCGTTTTCATACTGCAGTGGGTGTGGGAAAGCGTCAACCAAGAACAGTGGGGATATCCAGTTATATGAACACCAGGGTCTCTAAGCTGTTTGCCTGACCTGTATGGGCAAAGAATTTGGTGGCAGGTTTGGAGGAGGCATCAGGGTATCATTAGGGAGACTGAAAAATAAGGAATAAAACCTAGGTGTCTGCCTTTTAGTGGCTGCTTTACCTCAAGCAAGCCTTGCCTCTCTGATTTCAGTCTTGCCTGTGAGTAAAAGAAGGTTGAGAATGGCATCCAGGAAGGTCTTGGAAGGCAGCCCTGAGTTGTTGGGGAAAATAACGGTAAGGGAGAGGGGGCAGCCAGAGATTCAGCCAGCTCCCTCTTGGACCTTGGAGGAGTTCAGCTCTTGTGTAAGACTCAGAAAGAAAATAAGTGTTAGTGCTGCATGTGATGATCTTGTGGAGAGGGGAGAGTATGAGGTCAGCTCAGATAACATGTGCTCTGGTCGCAGAGGGATTCAGGGGAGCAAACCGGGATCTTGATCGTGCATCACTGTTGTCAATATTGAATTACTGACCTTTGCACTCACATTCTTGGGCGTCTTCTCAGAGCCACCTCCCAGAAGCCTGGCGTTGGTCCCTATGGCCTCTGCTGACCCATGTCGGAAGGAAACAGATCATTTCCAGTCACTGGAAAACAAAGGTGCCAAGAGAATTGGTACCCTGTCATTGTGCTAACTAGGTCAGTGCAGCTCCATTGCTCTTCCTTTTTAACTCAGGGATCTAGGGAACTTCAAGAGAGGAGTATTTTATATGTATTTAATTTATTTATTTATCTAGGCCACGCTGCGCGACTCGTAGGATCTTTGTTCCTTGACCAGGGATTGAACCCACGCCCTTGGCAGTGAAAGTGCAGAGTCCTAACCACTGGACTGCCAGGGAATTCCCTGTTATATTTTTTAAATTGTATAGTTCATTTATAATGCTGTGTTAATTTCTGGTGTACAGCAAAGTTATTCAGTTTTATACACACACACACACACACACATATTCTTTTTCATATTCTTTTCCATTACGATGTATTACAGGATATTGAATATAGGTCCCTGTGCTATACTGTAGGACCTTTTTGTTTGTCTATTTTATTTTATTTTATTTTTAAAGTTTATTTGGCTGCATCGGGTGTTAGTTGTGGCCCGCGGGATCTTAGTTGCGGCATGTGGGATCTTTCGTTGTGGCACACAGGCTTCTCTAGTTGCGGTGTGTGGGCTCAGTAGTTGTAGCCTGTGAGCTTAGTTGCCCAGCGGCATGTGGGATCTTAATTCCCAACCCATGTCCCTGAATTAGAAGGTGGCTTCTTAACCACTGGACCACCAGGGAAGTCCTCTGTCTATTTTATATATAATGGTTTGTATCTGCTAATCCCAAACTCCTAGTTTATCTATTCCCTACCCCCTTTCCCCTTTGGTAGCCATAAGTTTGTTTTCTATGTCTGTGAGCCTGTTTCTGTTTCTTAAATAAATTCACTTGTGTCATATTTTAGGTTCCACATACAAGTGATATCGCATGGTATTTGTCTTTCTCTTTCTGACTTAACTTCACTTAGTATGATCATCTCTGGGTCCATCTGTGTTGCTGCAAATGTCATTTCATTCTTTTTTATGGCTGAGTAATATTCCATTGTGTATGTGTACCACCTCTTCTTTATCCATTCATCTGTCAATGGACATTTACGTTGCTTCCATGTCTTGGCTATTGGAAATAGTGCTGCTATGAACATTGGGGTGCATGTATCTTTTCAAATTATAGTTTTGTCCAGATATATGTGCAGGAGTGGGATTGTTAGATCATATGGCAACTCTATTTTTAGTTTTTTGAGGAACCTCCATACTGTTTTCCATAGTGGCTGCACCAATTTACATTCCCACCACTAGGGTGGGAGTGTTCCCTTTTCTCCACAACCAAGAGAGGAGTATTTTATTTTATTTTATTTTATTTTATTTTTTAACATCTTTATTGGAGTATAATTGCTTTACAGTGGTGTGTTAGTTTCTGCTTTACAACAAAGTGAATCAGTTATACATATACATATGTTCCCATATCTCTTCCCTTTTGTGTCTCCCTCCCTCCCACCCTCCCTATCCCACCCCTCTAAGTGGTCACAAATCACCTAGATGATCTCCCTGTGCCATGCGGCTGCTTCCCACTAGCTATCCACCCTACGTTTGGTAGCGTATATATGTCCATGCCACTCTCTCACTTCGTCACAGCTTACCCTTCCCCCTCCCCATATCCTCAAGTCCATGCTCTAGTAGGTCTGTGTTTTATTCCCGTCCTACCCCTAGTCTCTTCATGACATTTTTTTTCTTAGATTCCATATATATGTGTTAGCATAAGGCATTTGTTTTTCTCCTTCTGACTTGCTTCACTCTGTATGACAGACTCCAGGTCCATCTACCTCACTACAAATAACTCAGTTTCATTTCTTTTTGTGGCTGAGTAATATTCCATTGTATATATGTGCCACATCTTCTTTATCCATTCATCTGTTGATGGACACTTAGGTTGCTTCCATGTCCTGGCTATCGTAAATAGAGCTGCAATGAACATTTTGGTACATGACTCTTTTTGAATTATGGTTTTCTCAGGGTATAAGCACAGCAGAGAGGAGTATTTTACATAGATAAGGAATTGAAGTTTAAAATCTGGCTTAGAGAAAAGCTTACCTGGAAGTAGGTCGAGAAAGAATGGCTTCTGGATGGAAAAAAGCACAAAAGGTAGGAGTTAATCAAGACCTTACATCCTCCCCCTATTAAAATCCTCAAGACTTAAGGAATGAGAGCAAGGAGTAGATTATTCCATTAACCAGTCAGGAACTTCACCTGACCTCCATGTTTGGTTGTATTTGAATCCATAATCCCAATTCAACTATAAGAGGATGGTATTTACCTTTGTTCCTCTGGAACAAATCCATTCAGTTTTGGCCTCCATTCAGGTCTTATCACCTGATGCTATCTTATTCGCATTCTGTGATACCTAAAATATTTTTATGACAATCAAGTATGATGTTTTATAGAGATTCTGGGACTAGAAATGGGCCCAGATGGTGCTTCCTCTGTACAGGAGTTGCTCATATTTCCTGTCAGACTTAATTATGCCTTCACATGGTTCCCCATCACATTTGAATGCAGCTGTATCACTGCACAATCACACTTACAGTTTGTTGTTTGAAATGTGTTGTGGACTGAACTGTGTCCCCCTAAAACTCATTGAAGCCCTAACCCTTAATAACTCAGAATGACTGTATTTGAGGATAGGGCCTTTAAAGAGATGATTAAGTTAAAATGAGGCCCTGATGGTTGGGCTCTAATCCAATCTGACTGGAGTCCTTATAAGGAGAAGAGATTTGGGCACACAGACAGACACTAGGCATGTACATGCACAGAGGAATGACCAGGTGAAGAAGTAGCGAGGAGATGGCCATCTGTCAGCCAAGGAGAGAGGCCTCAGAAGAGACCAAAGTTGCTGACACTTTATCTTGAATTCTCTAGCCTTCAGAATTGTGATAAAATAAGTTGCTGTTGTTTAAGTCTCCTAGCCTGTGGTATTTTGTTATGGCGGTCCCAGCAAACTGAAAATCTTTCTCCCTCACTAGAGTCTGAACCAATGGCTCAGTAGTCATTCAGCTACAGGGCTCCTGACACATGGTAGACACGTGGAAAATGTTTGTTTAATAAGTGGATGGACAGGTTGTCCAGAGAGGGCCCTTACAGCAGCATCCGGTTCAATGCAGCTCTATTTCCCAGACTCGTGCCCTTTCTGTCACACAGAAGGAGGGTGTTGCATCATTTCCCCACGTGCTGGTTTCCAAATATTCTCATGTGCTGTTTTGAGTGGTGTTAATTTCAAAAAGCATGGCCCCTGCTGTCTAAACTTTTCTAATATTTTACTCTCGCCTGACCTCTACTTCTGGTTCCAGAGAAAAGCTACAGAATACTGGAGCCAGGAGGTATCTTAGAGATGAGGTATCTTGGAACGCCTTCACTGATGAGTTTTTCTTCTTCATTTTTAAAAAAATTGATCTTTATTGGAGTATAATTGCTTCACAATACTGTGTTAGTTTCTGTTGTACAACAAAATGAATCAGCCATATGCATACATATATCCCCATGTCCCCTCCCTCTTGAGCCTCCCTCCCACTCTCCCTATCTCACCCCTCTAGGTTGTCGCAAATCACTGAGCTGATCTCCCTGTGCTATGCTGCTGCTTCCCACCAGCAATTTTACATTCGGTAGTGTGTATATGTCGATGCTACTCTCACTTCACCCCCGCTTCCCCCTCCCCACCCCATGTCCTAAGTCCATTCTCTATGTCTACATCTTTATTCCTGCCCTGCCACTAGGTTCGTGAGTACCAGTTTTTTTTTCAGATTCCATATATATTCATTTTTAATGGGACATAACTATATTAGAGAAAATTTGTAAAGTCCAAAATAAACTTTACTCTTACCAAATGTTGGAATTTTAGTGTGAATACGATTTTTTAAATATAGTGATAACCACAGTATGTGATCGAATTTCTTTCTGTTCACTTTATAAGCTTATTCCTGTGTTGTCTTACAATATTTATAACAGACGTTTTGAATGACTACATAACACTACCAAGTATACATACTTCAGATTACTTTTTTAAAAAATTATTTATTCATTTATTTGGCTGCACCAGGTTTTAGTTGTGGCACATGGGATCTTCATTGTGGTGTGCGGGCTCTTAGTTGCAACATGCAAAATCTAATTCCCTGACCAGGGCTCAAACCCAGGCCCCCTGCATTGGGAGCTTAGAGTCTTAACTGCTGGACCACCACCAGGGGAGTCCCCAGATTACTTAATTGTTCTCTCATTGTTGAATATTTAGATTGTTTTGTTTTTGGATATTGATAAATTTCTTTGTAACTGTTTTCTAAATGTTGGATTTCTGTCTCAGGGAAGACTTCCCAAGGGGAATTACTGGGTCAAAAGTTAAGAACAGTTTTATGTTTCTTGATATCTTTATCAAGTTGCTTTTAAAAGAGTTGTACTAATTAACTAAATCACTGTCCCTTTTATTTTCAGGTGAGGAAACTGAGACCCAGAGAGAGCAAATGAAATGCCCAAGTTCACAAAGGTAATGGTGACTCATATGGACCTAAAATTCAGGTCCAAGACTCATACTCTGCTGTTCTTTCTGCAGCCCTACATGACCTAATGTCATGGTGTAACTGAAAACGAAGCCGTTACTATAGTATTATGTCCCTCAAACATCAGGCATTTTGGGACCGCCTTAATGATTTTTGCTATAGCTTATACACCTCTACTATTATTTATTTCATATTTTTTTCTTTAAATAAATTTAATTTACATAACATCCTCATTCTATGCAATATTTTTTGTGAGATTATCCGTTTGATATATGCTTAGATTTTCTTCTAACATGCATTAAAATAAGCATGTAACTATTAAAGTAAAAACTAATCTATGTTCTACCTAAAATCAGTTTTGGAATATATTGATACAATGTCATAAGCATGGACTTTACACCCAGGCAGACCTGGGGTCAACTGCTTCCTCTGTCAGTTAACTCTGTAGTCTGGGAGAAGTCACTTAGCTTCTACGATCTTTGGTTCTCTGGTTTGTAAAGAGTGGATATTAGTATCCACCTTGCAGTGTTGTTAGGAATAAAGGAGCGACTGGAGGCCTGGTGCCCAGGTAGGTGTTCAGTACATGATGGTTATTATTGTGGTTATTATTGCAGAGTTCTAGTTATTTCCCGAAGGGTGTGTCTATGCTGGAATGTTTGTCTTATTGCTTTCTGATGATTTGCATGTGTAAAGCAGTAACTTCCACTTGTTAGTTGTTGCAGCAGATCTATTATTTTTTTGACTTTCCAGTTCTACTACATATTAGCTTTGTGACTTTGGACAAGTTGTTTACCTTTTCTGTGCCTCACTTACCTAATTTATAAAATGGGGCTAAAAAAAGTACATTGGTGTGTGTATGCATACATCTGTCCACCAGAGGGCCTAGATGCAATAGCCCTTGTAGCAATGGGCAATACCTTGTGCCCAAGGTTTATGTATATCATTCTCCCCTGAAAGGAGCCGTGGCTCCAAGGAGAAATGGCTGACTCCAAGGACGGGGAAGGAAAGTAGAAGATGAGCCTGGAACATCTAGTGGTGTCAGAAAGTCAGAAACTGCTAAAAAAAAAAAACCCCAATATGTCAAAGTGATGCAGAAGCCAACCTGAAGAAGTTCTTAGTGGCCGGTTTTGGGACAATATGAACGACATTATAAATAAGGATAGTAATGGATTATAATCCACAAATATCTCTGAGAATTTACTTATATAAATAAATAATTGAATACCTGAATAAATGAGAGAGAAGGAAGTGCTCTTTCTTTCTTTTTTTTCCCCTTGGCTGCACCACACAGCTTGAGGGATCCTATTTCCCCAACCAGGGATTGAACCCTTGCCCTTGGCAGTGAAAGCACGGAGTTCTAACCACTGGACCACCAGAGAATTCCCCGGAAGAGCTCTTTCTTATAGTAGAATGCTAATTAATACATTTAGAAGGAATGTTGGAAATAGAATATCACCATTTGTCTAAGACTATAGTAATACCTGTTGTAGGTGAGAATCATCAATGGATTTTAAAAATTAATGGGCAAAAGTATGATGAGAAGAAACAGGCTATTTGCATAGTTTCAAAGTATCTCTCCACAAGATACTTATTAACTACAATGCGAATATAGTACCTTTATGAACACCACCTTAACTAGTGTTCAAACTTAACATCACCCATAAATGAGTATTGTTACCATGGGCCTCTGATGTGCTGAGAAGGCAAATGTCACTTCTGTGGTGTTCTTGCCAAAAATGCATAATCTGAATTTAGTCATGAGGAAACATCAGATAAGCCCAAGTTGAGGGATATTCTATAAAATAACTGACAGTACTCTTCAAAAGTGTCAAGATCATGAAAGACAAGGAAGGCTGACAAAGTACCCTAGATTGGAGGAGACCAGGAGAGATGATATATTTCTTCAGTGTAGGATCCTGGATTGGATTATGGATCAGAAAAAGAATACTAGTGGGATGAATTGGGAGATTGGGATCAACATATATACACTAATATGTGTAAAATAGATAACTAATAACCTGCTGTATAAAAAAATTAAATTAAATTAAATTTTTAAAAAAAGAATACTAATGGGATGATTAGCAAAATCTAAAAATTTATACATTAGTTAATAGTACTGTATCATTGCTAATTTTCTGGTTTTGATAATCATATTATTGTTATGTATGATGTTATTTGAAAAAAACTGCATGAAGGATATATTGGAACTCTGATTATTTTTACCATATTTTTGAAGTCTGAAGAATGAACAATTAAAAAAAAAGACATTAGGGACTTCCCTGGTGGCACAGTGGTTAAGAATCCACCGGCCAATGCAGCGGACACGGGTTCAATCCCTGGTCCAGGAAGATCCCACATGCCGCAGAGCAACTAAGCCCGTGCGCCACAACTACTGAGCCTGAGCTCTAGAGCCTGTGAGCCACAACTACTGAAGCCCACCCACCCTAAAGCCCATGATCCGCAACAAGAGAAGCCACCACAATGAGAAGCCTGTTCACTGCAACAAAGAGTAGCCCCCACTCTCCGCAACTAGAGAAAGCCCGTGCACAGCAAGAAAGACGCAACACAGCCAAAAGTAAATAAATAAATTTATTTTAAAAAATCGTATCAAAAACAAACAAACAAAACAAAAACCCTAGGGATAAACTTAACCAAGGAGGTGAGGTGAAAGATCTACATGCTGAAAACTATAAAACATTGATAAAGGACATTGAAGATGATTCAAAGAAATGGAAAAATATCCCATGCTCTTCGATTGGAAGAACTAATATTGTTAAGATGGCCATACTACCCAAATAAATCTATAGATTTAATGTGATCCCTATCAAAATACCCATGACATTTTTCACAGAACTAGAACAAATAATCCTAAAATTTATATGGAACCACAGAAGACCCTGAATTGCCAAAGCTGTCCTGAGGAAGAAGAACAAAGCTGTAGGCATAACCCTCCCAGACTTCAGACAATACTACAAAGCTACGATAATCAAAACAGTGTGGTATTGGCACAGAAACAGACACATAGATCAATGGAACAGAATAGAGAGCCCAGAAATAAACCCACACACTTACGGTCAATTAATCTACAACAAAGGAAGCAAGAATATACAATTGAGAACAGACAGTCTCTTCAACAAGTGGTGTTGGGAAGACTGGACAGTTACATGTAAATCAGTGAAATTAGACCACTCTCTCACACCATATACAAAAATAAACTCAAAGTAGTTTAAAGACCTAATATAAGACATGATGCCATAGAACTCCTAGAAGAGAACACAGGCAAAACATTCTCTTACATAAATTGTAGCAATATTTTCTTAGATCAGTCTCCTAAGGCAAAAGAAATTAAAGCAAAAATAAACAAATGGGACCTAATCAAACTTAAAAGTTTTTGCAGAGCAAAGGAAACCATAAACAAACAAAAAGGCAATCTGTGGAATGGGAGAAAACATTTGCAAACAATGCGACTGCCGAGGGGTTAATATCCAAAATATACAAACAGCTCATACCACTCAATATCCAAAAAACAAACATTCCAATCCAGAAATGAGCAGAAGACCTAAGTAGACATTGCTCCAAAGAAGACATACAGATGGCCAACAGGGACATGAAAACATGCACAACATCGCTAATTATTAGAGAAATGCAAACCAAAACGACAATGAGGTATCACCTCATACCAGTTAGACTGGCCACCATCAAAAAGTCTACTAGTAATAAATGCTGGAGAGGGTGTGGAGAAAAGGGAACCCTCCTACACTGTTGGTTGGAATGTAAATTGGTGCAGCCACTATGAAAACAGTATGGAGGTTCCTTAAAAAACTAAAAATAGAGTGACCACATGATCCAGCAATCCCACTCCTGGGCATATATCTGGAAAAGATGAAAACTCTAATGAAAAATTACATGTGCCCTAATGTTCATAGCATCATTATTTACAATAGTCAAGACATGGAAGCAACCCAAGTGCCCATCAAAAGACAATTGGCTTAAGAAGATGTGAAATATATAGATATAGATATATACAACCACAATGAATATTACTCAGCCATAAAAAGAATGAACTACTACCATTTGCAGCAGCAACATGATTGGATCTAGAGAATATCATACCATGTGAAATAAGTCAGAAAAAGAAAAATATTATATGATATCATTTATATGGGAACTAAAAAATAATACAAATGAATCGATATACAAAATAGAAACAGACTCACAAACATAGAAAACTTATGGTTACCAAAGGGGAAGGGCGGGGAAAAGATATATTAGAAGTATGGGATTAACAGATCCACACTGCTATGTATAAAACAGATAAGCAACAGGATTTACTGGGAACTATATTCAATAACTTGTAATAACCTATGGTGAAAAATAACCTGGAAAAAAAAAACAAACAAAACTGAATCACTTTGCTATACACCTGAAACTAACACAATATTGTAAATCAACGATACTTCAATTTGAAAAAAAAAAAAAAAAAAGAATTGAGCCCGGCTACCACCTATCCCCTCTGCTTTGTAATTGCGCCACCTGGAAGCTCAGTGAGCTTTCCCCAACTCATTGCTTTTTGCCTTAGTAGCTATTTTACTCACCTGATTGACTGAACCCTTACTAAGTTCACATTATCAATCGTTGACTCGTTACAACAGTTGTACATGCTAAGTGGTATTTTATTCATTTTAAGATGATAAACGTGAGGCTGAAGAATGTTAAGCATCTTGTCCAGGGTTGCAAAGTAAGCGACGGAGCCAGGATTTGGATTGCTTGAATTCAAGTCTGAGTCTAAATGTCCTGGTGAGTCTAAACGTGTCGCCAAGTTTGAGAATTATTGGTAGAGAGCACTGGCTCCACTGGGCAGTGGTTCCCCCTCCAGGGGACATTTGGCAATGTCTGGAGATATCTTTGGCTGTATTAACTGGGCAGCGGAGGGTGGTAGGGGAGAGGCTGCTCTTGGCTTCTAGCAGGTGGAGGCTACCTGGATGTTGTTAAACAGGTTACAAAGCTCCCCCTCCTTGCAACAAGGAATTATCCAGCCCTAATGTCAGTGGGCCTGCTATGAAACGCGGGTGTCGAGTCTCCTAAGGGCAACACTTTGAACTCAGAAACCTGAGCATTTATTCTTTCACTTTGCAAGTATTTACTGAGCACCGTGCCGGATGGTGTGAGGGATGTGGAAACAATATACCAGAGTGTGCCAGAGGGGAAGTTACAGTGTAGAAGGGCAGGGGTGGAGGTGGGAGAGGCACACCAACACCTCAGCTTAAGGTAGAACATGAGAAGGGCAGAGAGTCGAGTTAGGGTTACGCTTGTTCACGGGGGGAGGGCTCGCATGTGGTCCTGGGACGAATCAAGGGAGGCTGTGGGAGGAGGGGGCTTGGGGTGGGTTTTGTGAGCGAAGCTGAGCTGGTGGGAAAGCACAAGAGCAGCTCGGGAGCAGCCCGAGGTCTAGTTGAGTGGAGCACAGAGCACTTAGTGCGAGGAGGGGTGGACTGGAAAGGCAGCTGTGGCTGGAGCTTGGAATCCAGGCTGAGGACTCTAGCCTTGGTGTCTGTCCTAGTGGTGGAAAAGCCTTCCCTTCCAGATGGTGGTCTAGGCCCCAGGGCTGGGGGGCCCAGCAGCTTCCAGAGAGCTCTCTCTATACGGGAGGGAACGTTGGAAATTGGGGTGGAGTAGGGAGAACTCCTGATTTTAGGACAGAGTTGATGCTCAGTACATAACAAAGCTATTTCACCTCAAAGTAGCCCCTGGGGAGACGTTCTCCTCGAGTGCAGACATAGGTCGGGAGGAGGTCTCTTCTGCACAGCTGTTCTGCTAAGGCTAGGCCACTTCAGCTGTAGTGAAAAGTGGAGCCGATTCGGAACCCCTAACCCAGGGTCTGCTTTCCAAAGGTGAGCTGTTCAAACAGGGCTTGGCGTGGCTACAGTTTCAAACATGGGTACTACCTGGCGGTGTGATTTTTCTAGTTTATCACCATACCATGAAATAGCATTAAAAATTGTTGGGGCACGTCTGGTGCACTGGAAAGAATACAATCGAGGATGACTTATTGTCTGTGGTTGTACCGTTGCCTTCAACACCCTCCCACCACTGCCTCCAGGCCTGGCCCTGGCGACATTCATCGCTCTCTAGAACAGGGACTGGGGGGCAGGTGAGGCAGCAAATCTTGTGGGGCTATTAGTTTTTTCTCCCCCGCCAGCTACAGCTGCAGACACTTCCATACACACGGGCTTCTTTAACTTTCACAACACTCTTTGGATTTATGTACAGTTCTTTCCCTTTTGTAAGTGAAGAAATGGGCACTGAGACAGGCTAATTTGCCCCTAATCCCTGTAACCTAAAGGGGCTACATTTTACTGCATGTGTGGTCATGTTCTTTTCTGTTTTGCTGTTTCTCCCCCCTCTTTATCTTTCATAGAAAAAAAATTTTTTTTTTTTACCTGGATTTGAGCTGCTGTGGAACGTGGACACCAGCATTACTGGCAGCAACAGAAGGAGGGAAGAGATTAGAACTTTCATTTCAACTGTTGGTGCTGCTGTGCGTTGCTTGAAGAGTGTGTGGAAGGTTCCCAGTGAGAGGGTCCCGAGTTCTTGCAGGGGCTCAGGCCGTGCGTGGTACGTGGCTTGGGGGTCTGCGCTTTACTCCCAGGCCAGTGTTCCCACTACAGGGCGAGAACGGCCAAGTGACGCTGGTCTCATTAGGTAACTGGACCATGTGATTTATGGGAACCTGGAAGGTAAAACTGGCCAAAGAGAAGGAGTGAAGCATATTCTTAGGAACATGAGAGGGTGATTGATAACTTGGCAGCAGTTCTCAGCCCCTCCCCTCCTCCCTCCCGCCTCCCTATCCCCCAGTGTGCTATGATTGCTTCCCCAAGTCTTTTTCCTTGTTTGAATTTCCTTATACATGTGAGTGACACTTTCTAGCTGAGTATCTGGCAGGAAGGAGAGTGCTGAGGGCTGGCAAAGAGAGAATCACGCGGCGTGTTTCCCCTCGGTCCTCCCCACTCCCGTCCTAGGATCAGCAATAGCAGTGTGGTTGTTTGGGAAGTTGCCGTGTCCCCACTGTTTACAAGTTCCTCCAATTCTGTGGCCACATAAGGAGGGAAGCAGAGAGGATCAAGGAGGAGAGGCTCTTCTCTCTTGCCCCGAACCCTGGCCTGGAGCACTGGGTCAAAGCAGGCCTCCTTGTTGTTGGTCAGGCAGGTGGCTGTGGCCTCGTGGCTCCCGCCTGAAGGAGAGGGAGGTGGGTTGGTGGAAGACCCTCAAGGCTTCATGTCCAAGAGGGTTTGAGAAACAGGAGCCACAGCGGGGAAGGTGTTTGCCCAGGCTGCTGGGGCTCTTGTGTCAGACCTTGTCTGGAAACAGCCCAAAGCAAAAGAGGGAGGTGATACTGAGGCTGGGACCTGGGACCCTTTGCTGCAGTGCTACAATGTTTGCACCTGGACACACCTCTCCTGGAGCAACAAAATACAAAGAAACTGTATGGGACTGAAAATAACTGCATGCACTGGCAGTTGGGGCAAATTCTTGACAAAAGATAGAGACCAAAAAACCCAACTGCCACTTTTGAAGAGCCCAGAGCAAAAGCAGGGTACTGTGAATGCCCCCTGCACACAGTACCACTTAAGGAATGGGGAAACCGCCTAAGCTACCCCTGCAGCCCGACCCCTGGACACACCCCTACCCTCATGCCACATAAGGAACAAGCTCAGCCCCACTCAGGGAACAAATGAGCAAGGGAACTTGTTGTTTGTTCTCACTCCCCTCTGCTGCAGCAGGGGCCCGAATAATGCCTTGCCTGAATTTCTTGTCTGGCCTCTGATCAATTTCCATTGATTAAGGAGGCCAAGAACCCTGGTAGGTAACATGACTTGGAGCAAACATTAAGGGTACAGAACATCAACACTTACTAAACCTTACTAGTGCACGACTTGATGGGAAAGTAAAGCACCCCCTCAGGCTCCATGTGTGTGAAAAAAATTTTTTTTCTTTTCTGGTAATGGACTGCACTTTCACATGCTTTCTAACATAGCAGGCCTAGTTAAAGGGTTACAAAAATATCATTCAATTCAACAAACATGTACAGAGTACCCACAAAGTGCCAGGCCCTACATAAGTTCAGGAACATAAAAATGAACAATTAACAGCCCCTACCTCGAAAATCCCCACTCTA
Source organism: Kogia breviceps (assembly GCF_026419965.1). Classification (NCBI taxonomy): domain Eukaryota; kingdom Metazoa; phylum Chordata; class Mammalia; order Artiodactyla; family Physeteridae; genus Kogia; species Kogia breviceps. Next base: position 10,821,460 of record NC_081327.1, read on the forward strand.
TTAGCTGCGTGCTCCTCCTCGGCCCTGCCCTCTTCTCTGCCGTCCACCAGCACAGATTCTACCCCAGCCTCCAGACCCAGCCCAAGTTCCACCGAACCCAGAGCCCGTTGAGCTACTCAGAGTCCGTGGTGAACTGCTGCCACTTCTGAAACTTGGTAGCACTTTATCTCTAGGTTTTATGAAGTGTGTGTCATCTCCCTGGCTAAACTTGAGCTTCCTGAGGACAGAGACCATTGTTAGAATTTTCCAGGGAGGAGCCACATCAGTGGTTTACATCAGACCAAGCTCAGACTGAGCCTCCAACTCGAGGACAATCACCACTGCCTAGCACAGTGCCTGCCGCCTGCAGACACTTTATAAAGTTTGTAGCAGCAAAGTCTGCAATCAACTCTCCAACATGTCCATAGGCAGAAATAATCTGAAATTGAGAGGGTAAGAATGAGCAAACAAAATCCACGCCTGGCCTCTTCCCTCCTCTTGGCTGGAACAAAAGTCACACCATTACTCACTCCTGCCTGGAGGAGCCAGGGAGGACTTCCTGTTAACCTTCCCCTCAGCACCATAAATATCACCCAGCACTTAAGCCCAGCCTCCCGCCATCTTTGAGCCCATTTCCCGAAGCCTCTGGAATGAGTCATGTTTAATAAGGCTGATGTTTGGGGCAAGAAGAGCCAACCCACCCAGTTCCTTAACTGGTGAGAAAAGTAAGATGAAGTGCATTTGCAGATTTTGGCCACAGGGTGGCAGCATTACCTAAGTGCAGGTATTTCCCAAAACTACCCAGACGTGGGCAAGTCGGAGTTGAAGTTAGGATCAGGAAAAGGGCACAAGGGAAGTGACTAGGTATATATATTTTTTCTGCGAAATGAGGGAGTTGAGGGTGAGTCTCAAACCATTGCATTTTAGAACTGGAAGACACTTTAGAGAAGTGTCTCAAACTTTAATGTGCTTATAGACAGATCACCAGGGAATCTTGTTCAAATACAGATTTGATTCTTCTGGTGGAGCCTGAGATTCTGCATTTCTAATGAGCTTTCGGACGATGCCGTTGCTGCTGGTTATTGGACCACACTCTGAATAGAAAAGCCTTAGAGGTCATGTAGATTAATTCTCCTTTCCCCCAGTTTGTGGATGAAGAGAGGCTGAAGTCCAGAGAGAGAAGGTGCCTTGCCTGACGTAGCCATGACTTCAGCACTTGGCTTTCTACATCTCAACCCCAGTTTCTCACTCTTAGTCCACTTCCTGCTCCACTATATCGTGTGGCCCCCTTTCCTGTTGTGGTGGCATCTCTGTAGCTTGGGAACCAGAACTCTCACTTTTACCACCATTTGGTTTAATCTTTGCTCGAGGCATCACTTTGGTTACTCCCTTATTCAAAACCATCAGTGGCTCTTCTTTTACCACAAAATAAAGTTCAAATGTCTCAGTCTCATTTTCATGGCTGTACAACATGTGGTCCCACTCTTGCAAGCTTACTTAAATCCATTGTTCCTGAACCCTGTGTTTCCTCGGTAGCTTTCCCTGCTCCTTCCTGTTCCCTAAACATACTGTGTTCAGTCCTCTCTCAGTGGTAGTGGTACTGACATGGGCTTGGAGTTAGATATACCTACTTTCTAATTCCAGATCCATCGATGACCTTGGCAAGTCACTTCACCTTTCTGAGGACCAGCATCCTCCTCTGAAATAACCCCATGCAGTGGCTAAGTGGAGTAAATAAAATAACATATGCAAACCTCCTCTCATTTCTGAAATCCTTTTCAAAACTCGCATCTACGGTGGTGCCTGACACTTGGTTCTCTGTGTGTCTGTTTCGCTGAGACTTAACCAGTCAAAGATCTAACCTGAATCCTGCCTCTTTTGTGAAACCTTCCCCAGCCATTCCTCACCTAGTTGAGCCCACGGCTTCTATAAGTTATTTCATTTGTCTATTAGCATTTTATTATTTGCCAGCCCTTTCAGTGAGACCCCATAGCGAGGCTTCAGGGATAGCTGGCTGTGTAAGAATTGAGGGATAATGAATGAACTTTTTTTTTTTTTTTTTTGCGGTACGCGGGCCTCTCACTGTTGTGGCCTCTCCCGTTGCGGAGCACAGGCTCCCGACGCGCAGGCTCAGAGGCCATGGCTCACGGGCCCAGCCGCTCCGCGGTATGTGGGATCTTCCCGGACCCGGGCACGAACCCGTGTCTCCTGCATCGGCAGGCGGATTCTCAACCACTGCGCCACCAGGGAAGCCCTAAACTCTTGTTTTAGTATTCGCTGAGTTTTAGAGTACTCCCTGCCTTTCCTTTGGTCACTTATTGCCTAGCAGCAGCTCCTCCTGTGCTAGCAGCACCAGGTCCTGGTAGTCTGTGAATTCTTTAGGGCTAGTTCTTGTCAGGCTCCTTCCAGCCTCTGCATTTTGGGTAAGTTGGTGTTTCCCTTTGTGTGTTATTGAATGGCCCCTCCAAGGAAGGGGTTGATGAAATCTCTTTCTGGAAACCCCCAGAAAAATAACAATAAGGAAGGAACACAGTAGCATTGCTTCAACAGCCTGGTGACAGGAGATGTGTACACTTTCCTATTTCATGAAATTTTTAACGAAGTCCTTACTCTCTTATTTCAGAAGAGATTAAGGACAAAAGACCAGGTGGGGAGGGCCAGGTCGTTTAAGGGAGGTCACGTACCTCTGACCTAGATTCTGTGAATTATTCATTCAACTGGACCCGAAAGTGTTCATCTTTGCATGTGTGGTCATACATTTATATCACGTAATCCATAATTCCCTCGCTCAGCGGCACGTAGGAGTTCACATCAGGCTCGTGACAGTAAAATTATATGGTGTGTGCTTTCACTGCAGCAAAGGTTTCTCTGAGGTCTGCAGAGAAAATAGACCAGGAGGGCTGGACACTTTACCTAAGCATCCTGCCTTCTCTTTTATGGGACAGCAGTCTACACACCTATCACTTTCTCAATCAGGCCATTTTTGGCCTTTACTTACCCCTACCATGGGTTCATGCCAAAGTCCAGTTTTGATTATCTGTGCCTGGAACTAGCTGTTCTTTTAAAAAGAGAGGCGCAAGGAATGGCTTCCTTGCTGATTTCCAGAATTCTAATCTTCTTGTCTCAGCTGGTGGTTTCCAACCCTGGATGCTAATTAGAATCACCCGCAGGACACCTAAACCTAGCAACACCTGTGCCTTATCCGCAGAGAGGCTTTTTTGATTGGTCTGCGGTGTGGCCCAGGCACTTGTGCTTTTAGAAAGCTTCCAAGCAGGGCTTCCCTGGTGGCGCAGTGGTTGAGAATCCGCCTGCCGATGCAGGGGACGTGGGTTCGTGCCCCGGTCTGGGAAGATCCCACGTGCCAAGGAGCGGCTGGGCCCGTGAGCCATGGCCGCTGAGCCTGCGCGTCCAGAGCCTGTGCTCCGCAACAGGAGAGGCCACAACAGTGAGAGGCCCGCGTACCGCAAAAAAAAACACAAAAAAACAAAAAAAACCCAACTGCCACTTTTGAAGAGCCCAGAGCAAAAGCAGGGTACTGTGAATGCCCCCTGCACACAGTACCACTTAAGGAATGGGGAAACCGCCTAAGCTACCCCTGCAGCCCGACCCCTGGACACACCCCTACCCTCATGCCACATAAGGAACAAGCTCAGCCCCACTCAGGGAACAAATGAGCAAGGGAACTTGTTGTTTGTTCTCACTCCCCTCTGCTGCAGCAGGGGCCCGAATAATGCCTTGCCTGAATTTCTTGTCTGGCCTCTGATCAATTTCCATTGATTAAGGAGGCCAAGAACCCTGGTAGGTAACATGACTTGGAGCAAACATTAAGGGTACAGAACATCAGCACTTACTAAACCTTACTAGTGCACAACTTGATGGAAAAGTAAAGCACCCCCTCAGGCTCCATGTGTGTGAAAAAAATTTTTTTTCTCTTCTGGTAATGGACTGCACTTTCACATGCTTTCTAACATACAGGCCTAGTTAAAGGGTTACAAAAATGTCATTCAATTCAACAAACATGTACAGAGTACCCACAAAGTGCCAGGCCCTACATAAGTTCAGGAACGTAAAAATGAACAATGAACAGCCCCTACCTCGAAAACCCCCACTCTATTAGCTGCGTGCTCCTCCTCGGCCCTGCCCTCCTCTCTGCCGTCCACCAGCACAGATTCTACCCCAGCCTCCAGACCCAGCCCAAGTTCCACCGAACCCAGAGTCCGTTGAGCTACTCAGAGTCCGTGGTGAACTGCTGCCACTTCTGAAACTTGGTAGCACTTTATCTCTAGGTTTTATGAAGTGTGTGTCATCTCCCTGGCTAAACTTGAGCTTCCTGAGGACAGAGACCATTGTTAGAATTTTCCAGGGAGGAGCCACATCAGTGGTTTACATCAGACCAAGCTCAGACTGAGCCTCCAACTCGAGGACAATCACCACTGCCTAGCACAGTGCCTGCCGCCTGCAGACGCTTTATAAAGTTTGTAGCAGCAAAGTCTGCAATCAACTCTCCAACATGTCCATAGGCAGAAATAATCTGAAATTGAGAGGGTAAGAATGAGCAAACAAAATCCACGCCTGGCCTCTTCCCTCCTCTTGGCTGGAACAAAAGTCACACCATTACTCACTCCTGCCTGGAGGAGCCAGGGAGGACTTCCTGTTAACCTTCCCCTCAGCACCATAAATATCACCCAGCACTTAAGCCCAGCCTCCCGCCATCTTTGAGCCCATTTCCTGAAGCCTCTGGAATGAGTCATGTTTAATAAGGCTGATGTTTGGGGCAAGAAGAGCCAACCCACCCAGTTCCTGAACTGGTGAGAAAAGTAAGATGAAGTGCATTTGCAGATTTTGGCCACAGGGTGGCAGCATTACATAAGTGCAGGTATTTCCCAAAACTACCCAGACGTGGGCAAGTCGGAGTTGAAGTTAGGATCAGGAAAAGGGCACAAGGGAAGTGACTAGGTATATATTTTTTTTTTCTGCGAAATGAGAGAGTTGAGGTGAGTCTCAAACCATTGCATTTTAGAACTGGAAGACATTTTAGAGAAGTGTCTCAAACTTTAATGTGCTTATAGACAGATCACCAGGGAATCTTGTTCAAATACAGATTTGATTCTTCTGGTGGAGCCTGAGATTCTGCATTTCTAATGAGCTTTCGGACGATGCCGTTGCTGCTGGTTATTGGACCACACTCTGAATAGAAAAGCCTTAGAGGTCATGTAGATTAATTCTCCTTTCCCCCAGTTTGTGGATGAAGAGAGGCTGAAGTCCAGAGAGAGAAGGTGCCTTGCCTGACGTAGCCATGACTTCAGCACGTGGCTTTCTACATCTCAACCCCAGTTTCTCAATCTTAGTCCACTTCCTGCTCCACTATATCGTGTGGCCCCCTTTCCTGTTGTGGTGGCATCTCTGTAGCTTGGGAAGCAGAACTCTCACTTTTACCACCATTTGGTTTAATCTTTGCTCGAGACATCACTTTGGTTACTCCTTTATTCAAAACCATCAGTGGCTCTTCTTTTTTTTTTTTTTTTTTTTTTTTTTTTGCGGTACGCGGGCCTCTCACTGCTGTGGCCTCTCCCGTTGCGGAGCACAGGCTCCGGACGCGCAGGCTCAGCGGCCATGGCTCACGGGCCCAGCCGCTCCACGGCATGTGGGATCTTCCCGGACCGGGGTATGAACCCGCGTCCCCTGCATCGGCAGGCGGATTCTCAACCACTGCGCCACCAGGGAAGCCCAGTGGCTCTTCTTTTACCACAAAATAAAGTTCAAATGTCTCAGTCTCATTTTCATGGCTGTACAACATGTGGTCCCACTCTTGCAAGCTTACTTAAATCCATTGTTCCTGAACCCTGTGTTTCCTCGGTAGCTTTCCCTGCTCCTTCCTGTTCCCTAAACATACTGTGTTCAGTCCTCTCTCAGTGGTAGTGGTACTGACATGGGCTTGGAGTTAGATATACCTACTTTCCAATTCCAGATCCATCGATGACCTTGGCAAGTCACTTCACCTTTCTGAGGACCAGCATCCTCCTCTGAAATAACCCCATGCAGTGGCTAAGTGGAGTAAATAAAATAACATATGCAAACCTCCTCTCATTTCTGAAATCCTTTTCAAAACTCGCATCTACGGTGGTGCCTGACACTTGGTTCTCTGTGTGTCTGTTTCGCTGAGACTTAACCAGTCAAAGATCTAACCTGAATCCTGCCTCTTTTGTGAAACCTTCCCCAGCCATTCCTCACCTAGTTGAGCCCACGGCTTCTATAAGTTATTTCATTTGTCTATTAGCATTTTATTATTTGCCAGCCCTTTCAGTGAGACCCCATAGCGAGGCTTCAGGGATAGCTGGCTGTGTAAGAATTGAGGGATAATGAATGAACTCTTGTTTTAGTATTCGCTGAGTTTTAGAGTACTCCCTGCCTTTCCTTTGGTCACTTATTGCCTAGCAGCAGCTCCTCCTGTGCTAGCAGCACCAGGTCCTGGTAGTCTGTGAATTCTTTAGGGCTAGTTCTTGTCAGGCTCCTTCCAGCCTCTGCATTTTGGGTAAGTTGGTGTTTCCCTTTGTGTGTTATTGAATGGCCCCTCCAAGGAAGGGGTTGATGAAATCTCTTTCTGGAAACCCCCAGAAAATAACAATAAGGAAGGAGCACAGTAGCATTGCTTCAACAGCCTGGTGACAGGAGATGTGTACACTTTCCTATTTCATGAAATTTTTAACGAAGTCCTTACTCTCTTACTTCAGAAGAGATTAAGGACAAAAGACCAGGTGGGGAGGGCCAGGTCGTTTAAGGGAGGTCACGTACCTCTGACCTAGATTCTGTGAATTATTCATTCAACTGGACCCGAAAGTGTTCATCCTTGCATGTGTGGTCATACATTTATATCACGTAATCCATAATTCCCTCGCTCAGCGGCACGTAGGAGCTCACATCAGGCTTGTGACAGTAAAATTATATGGTGTGTGCTTTCACTGCAGCAAAGGTTTCTCTGAGGTCTGCAGAGAAAATAGACCAGGAGGGCTGGACACTTTACCTAAGCATCCTGGCTTCTCTTTTATGGGACAGCAGTCTACACACCTATCACTTTCTCAATCAGGCCATTTTTGGCCTTTACTTACCCCTACCATGGGTTCATGCCAAAGTCCAGTTTTGATTATCTGTGCCTGGAACTAGCTGTTCTTTTAAAAAGAGAGGCCCAAGGAATGGCTTCCTTGCTGATTTCCAGAATTCTAATCTTCTTGTCTCAGCTGGTGGTTTCCAACCCTGGATGCTAATTAGAATCACCCGCAGGACACCTAAACCTAGCAACACCTGTGCCTTATCTGCAGAGAGGCTTTTTTGATTGGTCTGTGGTGTGGCCCAGGCACTTGTGCTTTTAGAAAGCTTCCAAGCAGGGCTTCCCTGGTGGCGCAGTGGTTGAGAATCCGCCTGCCGATGCAGGGGACACGGGTTTGTGCCCCGGTCCGGGAAGATCCCACATACCGCGGAGCTGCTAGGCCCGTGAGCCATGGCCGCTGAGCCTGCGTGTCCGGAGCCTGTGCTCCACAGCGGGAGAGGCCACAACAGTGAGAGGCCCGCGTACCGCAAAAAAAAAAAAAAAAAAAAAAGCTTCCAAGCAAAACAGTAGTCATTTCAGAGTGGAGGGAGTGGGAAGGGAAGGGTATTATAGGAAGAAGGAAAAGAATTTGAATAAATGCAGACAGGGGAATGTAAAATGTGGGTTCAGATCTTACTACATAGACCAAGGGAGCAGAGAGGGTCATGCTTTGGGGATTTTTGAATGGCAGCTTAAAGATTTGAACTTCATCTTAACAGATGATAGGAGTCACTAAAAAGTTTTGAGCCACATTAGCCAAGTGTTCAAAGGTAACATCACCAGTAAAGAGATAATATCATGGGCCTGATGTGATGGGCTGAGACGGCATAGCACTGCTTCTGTGGTATTCTTGCCAAAATTGCATAACCTAAATCTAATCATGAAGAAATATTAGATGATTTCAAACTGAGGGTCATTCTACAAAATAACTGGCTCATACTCTTAAAAATGTGAAGGTCGGGCTTCCCTGGTGGCGCAGTGGTTGCGAGTCCGCCTTCCGATGCAGGGGGCGCGGGTTCGTGCCCCGGTCTGGGAGGATCCCACAGAGCCATGGCCGCTGAGCCTGCGCGTCCGGAGCCTGTGCTCCGCAACGGAAGGGGCCACAGCGGTGAGAGGCCCGCGTACCGCAAAAAAAAAAAAAAAAAAAGAAGTTAAAAAATGTGAAGGTCAGGAAGGTATAAGGAATTCTGAGGCACTGGCCCAGATTAAAGGGGATTTAGGAGACAAAATAACTAAATACAATGTGGTATCCTAGATTGGATCCTAGTTCAGAGAAAGGGCATTAGTGGGAAAGATGATGCAATTTGAATAAAATCTGTAGATTTGTTGATTATATCAATAATAATTTATTGTTTTTGATCATCTCTGTGGTTTTACCTACAGCATGAATATTTGGGGAAGTTGAGTGAAGGGTATATGGGAGCTCGGACTATTTTTGAAACATTTTTGAATGTCTAAAATTATGTTAAAATGAAAAGTTAAGAAAGGAAAAGCAAAATAAGAAGCTTCCAGGTAATTAATGAGTTTCCAGAGTTGAGAACCACTTTCGTAAGTCGCCTTGCCTGATACTGTCAGAGCAATCTTGCTGAAAATGCTTTTTGTCATGTTTATGACTTTCTCAAAACTTTTTAGTGACTCCTATCATCTGCTAAGACGAAGTTCAAATCTTTAAGCTGCCATTCAAAAATCCCCAAAGCATGACCCTCTCTGCTCCCTTGGTCTATGTAGTAAGATCCGAACCCACATTTCACATTCCCCTGTCTGCATTTATTCAAATTCTTTTCCTTCTTCCTATAATACCCTTCTCTTCCTGCTCAGCCTCCTGAATTAGTTTTCATCCTGAGGCCTGTTTCAGATCCTGTGCCTTCACTGAAGTCTTTTATGAGTATTTTCTGTTAGAAGCAGTCATCTTTCCTCTCCTTGAATTCTGGTAGGTAGGATGGTGTGGAGTGAAAACGTGAGCTTTAGATTCAGAAATATGTGGGTCTGAATCCTGGTTCCACTTCTACCAGTTCTTGGATAAGGGACAAGTTAACTGATCTTCTTGGAGTTTTGGTTTCTCGTTGCCAAATAGGGATAATACTAGTACCTACCTTAAAGGGTCATTGTGATCCTTAGATGAGGTATAACATAAAGGTCCCGGCACACAAGAGGCGCCTTCCTCGTCTTGTTCGTAGCTCAGTTGTTCTCACAGAGGAGGTGTGTGGTCAAAGGCTCAAGTCAAAATTTCCTCCAGAGCCTGTAAAAGATATTTGTGTCTGGTCAGCACTGAGATGACAGACACACTTGAACTGAATTGAGTGCGTGAGTCTTCAAGCAATTCAACTGAGATTTTTTTCCCCTGGAAGCCAACTCAGAAATAAGTGACCTAAGGATAGAGGAATGGAACCCAGCGGGGTGGGGGCAGGTAGAGAATGGGTTAGAAACATTGGGAGAAAGCTCTGATGGCTCCCACACCCACCTTTGCTCTCAGCAGGACAGCGCTGAGGAAGGAGACTCCTTAGTGAGACTCCCTGAACCATGAGTCCTGCACAGCAACCCTTCTCTAATCCATTCCTTGCCCAGGTGATGGGTACACAGGTGTCAGGTTCCCTGTGAGTTGAATACTTTCACCTTTTCTGCTCCCTGTACCCCCACAGCTCAGTGTTGGGTGCTGTGGTTCGGCCCCAGGTCCCAGGCCCCTACTGCGGGTCTAAGAAGTCAGGGCCAGGAAGTGAGGCTGAGGAGGGAGTCAGAGGCCAGCGGGCACTGAAAAGAGGCAGGTGGGGCTGCCATTGTCCAAAGGCCACAAACTGGGTGTGTTTTATGACTGTTTCTGCATTTGGAGTCTCCTCTCCTTTGTGATCATTCCAGGGACTCTCTGTCCTCTTTTTCCTTCTCATTACACATTGTTATCTTAGTGCACCCCTTATATGGCCAGAGAATGGCTGCGCAAATGTTGCAGGAAGGGGGACACCTTCCACGGCCTGAGAGTGGGCTCTTGTCTAACACTCAGAAATGAATTGTCGGAGGAGACACACGTGCTGATAAAGCAAGAGACTTTACTGGGAAGGGGCACCTGGGCGGAGAGCGGCAGGGTAAGGGAACCCAGGAGAACTGCTCCGCCACGTGTGGCATCCTCCCAGACCAGGGCTCAAACCCGTGCCCCCTGCATTGGCAGGCAGATTCTCAACCACTGCACCACCAGGGAAGCCCTCACCTACTCTTTTACTGTCATTTCCTAATGCAGTAAGAGTTACCTTTGTGTTACAGGTGAGGAAGACGAGGCTAAGGGAGGTGAGGTGACTGGTCCAGGGTCATCCAGCCAGTTAATGACAGAGCTAGTGTGTTTCACCTTGAAGCCTGTGCTCCTGCCTCTGCATCAGAAGAAAAGTTATTTCTTTCATCAGCGTCTTATAGTTTTTGGAGTACAGGTCTTTTGTCTCTTTAGGTATGTTTATTCCTAGGTATTTTATTCTTTCTGATGCAATGGTAAATGGGATTGTTTCTTGAATTTTTTTCTGATCTTTCATTGTTAGTGTATGGAGATGCAACAGATTTCTGTGTACTAATTTTGTAAACTGCTACTTTACCAAATTCAGTGATGAGCTCTAGTAGTTTTCTGGTAGCATTTTAAGGATTTTCTATGTATATAGTATCATGTCATCTGCAAACAGTGACAGTTTAACTTCTTCTTTTGCAATTTGGATTCCTTTTATTTCTTTTTTTTCTCTGATTGCCGCGGCTAGGACTTCCAAAACTATGTTGAATAAAAGTGGCGAGAGTGGGCATCCTTGTCTTGTTCCTGATCTTAGAGGAAATGTTTTTAGCTTTTCACCGTTGAGTATGATGTTAGCTGTAGGTTTGTCGTATGTGACCTTTATAATGTTGAGGTATGTTCCCTCTATGCCCACTTTCTGGAGAGTTTTTATCATAAATGGGTGTTCAATTTTGTCAAAAGCTTTTGTTGAGTCTATTGAGATGATCATATGGTTTTTATTCTTCAATTTGTTGATGTGGTGTATCACATTGATTGATTTGCGGATATTGAAAAATCCTTGTATCCCTGGGATAAATCCCAGTTGATCATGGTGTATGATCCTTTTCATGTATTGTTGGATTTGGATTACTAGTATTTTGTTGAGGATTTTTGCATTTATGTTTATCAGTGATATTGGCCTGTAATTTTCTTTTTTTGTGGTATCTTTGTCTGGTTTTGGTATCAGTGTGATGGTGGCCTTGCGGAATGAGTTTGGGAGTTTTCCTTCCTCTGCAATTTTTTGAACAGTTTCAGAAGGATAGGTGTTAGATCGTCTCTAAATGTTTGATAGAATTTACCTGTGAAGCCATCTGGTCCTGGACTTTTGTTTGTTGGGAGTTTTTAAATCACAGTTTCAATTTCAGTACTTGTTATTGGTCTGTTTGTATTTTCTATTTCTTCCTGGTTTAGTCTTAGGAGATTGTACCTTTCTAAGAATTTGTCCATTTTATCCAGATTGTCCATTTTATTGGCATACAGTTGCTTGTAGTAGTCTCTTATGATCCTTTGCATTTCTGTGGTGTCAGTTGTAACTTCTCCTTTTTCAAATTGAAGATGGTACAAACAGATGGAAACATATACCACGTTCTTGGATTGGAAGAATCAATATTGTCAAAATGACTATACTACCCAAGGCAATCTACAGATTCAATGCAACGCTTATCAAATTACCAACGGCATTTTTCACAGAACTAGAACAAAAAGTCTTAAAATTTGTATGGAGACACAAAAGACCCTGAATAGCCAAAGCAATCTTAAGGAAAAAAAAATGGAGCTGGAGGAATCAGGTTCCTTGACTTCAGACTATACTACAAACCTATAGTCATCAAAACAGTATGGTACTGGGACTTCCCTGGCGGTCCAGTGGTTAGGACTTCACCTTTCAGTGCAGGGGGTGCGGGTTCAATCCCTGGTCTGGGAACTAGGATCTCACCTGACCTTGTGGCCAAAAAACCAAGGCATAGAACAGAAGCAATATTGTAGCAAATTCAATAAAAGACTTTAAAAATGGTCCACATCAAAAAAAAAAATCTTAAAAAATAAAAACAGTATAGTACTGCACAAAAATAGAAATATAAATCAATGGAACAGGATAGAAAGCCCAGAAATAAACCACAGACCTATGGTGAATTAATTTGTGACAAAGAAGGCAACATTATATAATGGAGGAAAGACAGTCTCTTCAATAAATGGTGCTGGGAAAACTGGACAGCTACAGTTAAAAATTTGAAATTAGGACATTCTTTAACACCATACACAAAAATAAACTCAAAATGAATTAACAACCTAAATGTGAGACTGGTCACTATAAAACTCCTAGAGGAAAACATAGGCAGAACACTCTCTGACATAAATTGCAGCAATATCTTTTTTGATCTGTCTCCCAGAATAATGGAAATAAAAACAAAAATAAACAAATGGGACCTAGTTAAACTCAAAAGCTTTTTGCACAGCAAAGGAAACCGTAAACAAAATGAAAAGACAACCCACAGAATGGGAGAAAATATTTGCAAATGAAGCAACTGACAAAGGATTAATCTCCAAAATTTACAAACAGCTCATGCAGCTTAATATCATCAAAACAAACAACCCAATCAAAAAAATGGGCAGAAGACCTAAACAGACATTTCTCCAAAGAAGATGCACATATAGCCAAGAGGCACATGAAAAGATGTTCAACATTGCTAATTATTAGAGAAATGCAAACCAAAACTACAATGAGATATCACCTCGCACCAGTCAGAATGGCTATCATCAAAAAATCCACAAACAATGCTGGAGAGGGTGTGGAGAGAAGGGAACCCTCCTGTACTGTTGGTGGGAATGTAAATTGGTGCAGCCACTGTGGAGAACAGTATGGAGGTTCCTTAAGAAACTAAAAGTAGAGCTACCATATGATCCTACAATCCCACTCCTGGGCATATACCCGGAGAAAAACATGGTCCAAAAGGATACGTGCACCCCAATGTTCATTTCAGCGCTGTTTACAATAGCCAAGACATGGAAGCAACCTAAATGTCCATTGACAGAAGAAGGGATAAAGAAGATGTGGTACATTTATACAATGGAATATTACTCAGCCATTAAAAAGAATGAAATAATGCCATTTGCAGCAACATGGATGGACCTAGAGATTGTCATATTGAATGAAGTAAGTCAGACAGAGAAAGAAATATCATATGATATCACTTATATGAGAAATCTAAAAAAAATGATATAAATGAACTTATTTACAAAACAGACACAGACTCACGGGCTTAGAGAATGATCTTATGGTTATCAGGGGGAAGGTTGGGGGTTATAGTTAGGGAGTTTGGATTGTCATATATACACTGCTATATTTAAAATGGATAACCAGGGATTTCCCTGGTGGTGCAGTGATTAAGACTCTGAGCTCCCAATGCAGGGGGACCGGGTTTGATCCCCAGTCAGGGAACTAGATCTCACATGCCACAACTAAGAGTTTGCATGCTACAACTAAGGAGCCTGCGAGCTGCAACTAAGGAGCACATATGCCACAAGTAAGGAGCCAGAGAGCCACAACTAAGGAGCCTGTGAGCCACAATTAAGGAGCCTGCCTGCCACAACTAAGGAGCCTGCCTGCAGCAGCTAAGACACAGTGCAACCAAATAAATAAATTAAAAGAAGAAGAAATAATAAAATGGATAACCAACAGCTACCCACTGTATAGCACAGGGAACTCTGCTCAGTATTATGTAACAACCTAATTGGGAAAAGGATTTGAAAAAGAATAGGTACATGTATATGTATAACTGAAAAAAAATTTTTTTTAATTAAATTTTTAAAAAAGAAGAAAGTGAAAGAGGAGGAAGGCAAAGCAAGTTTTGGGTGTGGGTAAAGTTTAAGCAGATAATGGTCCTCCCCAAATGTCCTCATCCTAATCCCTGGAACCTGTGAATGTTACTTTATTTGGGAGAAGGGACTTTGCAGATGTGATGAAGTTCAGGATCTTGAGATGGGGAGAGTATCCTGGATTATCCAGGTGGACCCGATGTCATCACAGGAATCCTCATAAGTGACAGAGGGAGGCAGGAGAGTCAGGGTCAGAATGATGCAGCGTGAGAAAGACTCCACCAGCCATCACTGGCTTTGCAGATGAAGGGGGCTGAGCACCGAGGAATGTGGGTGGCTTCTAGAAACTGAATCAGGTAAGGGAGTGGATTCACTCTTTGGCTCTCCGGAAGGAATGCCATCCTGCCAACACCTTGATTTTAGTCCAGTGACACCCATTTTGGACTTCTAACCTCCAGAACTGTAGGAACAGGGGAAAGAGTATATCGTCATTGCATTCCAGGAGGTTACAGTTTGCCACCCAGAAAAGGAAACTGGAAGAAATATGCCAGATTGTTAAACAATGATTAAGTCTAGATTATGGGTAGAAAATGGAATATGGGTGATGCTTTATCTTTTCATACTGTATCTTAATTGTCAAAAATAAAACATTAAATATCATTACTTTGTGATGTTATAAATGGGGTACATTCAATGAACTGTGGGAGCATGGAGAGGGAACCACTACTCAACTGCCTGTGGACCCCCTTCCCGCTTTCTGAGAGAGCATGCCATTTGAGTTTGCTGAGGCCAAAGGCAAGAGAAGGAAGGATGTTACACGTAGAGGAACAGCTTGTACCAGGGCAGGAAGGGAGGAATGATAGACTTTGTCTGGGGCTGAGCACGAGACTTTGTTCTTCATTCTAAATGTTCAATCACTTCAGAGGATCAGACCCAAAAGAATGAATCTCTAGGCATCAAAGAATATGGTCAGAGATGGCTTAGGGCGAGAAACAAGACATTCTGGCAATTTGAAATCATATCAAGTAGCTTCAGACTTGGTGGCTGCGGAGGATGTGCTCGTGAAATAGTTGTTGTTTAAGGCTCAGGCTTTTCTGCGTTTCCCTCCTCCTGTTTCTTGCACTACTGAGGTGGGCAGGTGGGCAGTTTCCAAATGAGTCCCCTGTATTTTGCAGGAGGGTACGTTTCCTTTGTTGAGGGATAGAGTTGGTTTTTTGTTTTTTGTTTTTCTTTTACTTGTAATTAGGGAGATGATGGAGTAGCTTTCTTCTCTGTTAACAGTGTCATAATGGAGCCATCAAATCTCATCCTGAGCCCTCTGCCTTCCAGGGAACCACTCCTTTTCCTGGCCCTCCTAGACCCTAGGAGACTCAGAGGCCTATGTGAGAAAAGAAAAACAAAACACTAAAAAACAAAAACCAGGGGTAAGAACTGTTGTAATGCCCTTATTTTCTTAAAGTATGTGTTTCTTTCTTGTTTCCCACTTCTCCACTCGGATATTTTTGGGCCAAGTCCTGATCTCTGGGCATAGAACTGGTTTTCTTGATCTGCCGTGGTTTGGTTCTCACGATTAAAGCAATAGACCTATTTTTTCCCTATAGTCAAAGGCCCTTGTGTTTGTCCCCAGGAGTTCCACCCTGACCTGGTGTCACAGTTTGAGCTTTCCTGTTCTGTTTCTTCCAGATCATCTTAGAATCTGCAGGCTTGTATGGTGTGGTAGGGGGTCCTGATTTGCATCCAGGGAATGGGGAGGGTTGTGGGGATCCCAGACAGTTGTGCTTGGGAAAGATTTCTAAGCCTGTAGGCAGAAGAAGCAGAATTGTGGGCCAGGGAACCTGCGTCCTGGGGCTGGTGACTAAGCTCCGACCTTGAATTGGTAGATTTACTCTTCTAGGCCTTACCTTTGCCTGCTGCAAAATGAGGAGATTTGACTAGATGAACTCAAGCCCTACAGCTTGAACGCCCTCCCATGCATTTTCTTTCCTCTTCCTCATTGAAATCTGTATCATCCCTTTGGGGCCCAAGGATCTACCATCAGATAAAATAAATTTGACTAATGCCTGTATGAGAGGGGACCCACTCCCAGGTATCATGTAACCGGTTGCTGGGTTTTTTTGGATAGAGTGAACGGGGTGGGTGTTTTTGGCCTGGTCTTCTTTGGGGCCCTTTTTGATGGCAGGAGGGGTAGGGTTGTATGAAACAGTGAAAGTCTTGATGAGGAACAGCCAAAGAGTTTGAAGTCTCATGAGTGAGGAGCTACCAGAGGTTTTGTTGTTGTTGTTTTTTAAAATTTTTAATTAATTTATTTTTGACTGCATTGGGTCTTCGTTGCTGCGCATGGTCTCTCTCCAGTTGCGGTGAGCAGGGACTACTCTCTGCTGTGGTGCGCGGGCCTCTCACTGCGGTGGCCTCTCCTGTTGCGGAGCACGGGCTCTAGGCGCGAGGGCTTCAGTAGTTGTGGCACACGGGCTCAGTAGTTGTGGCTCGCGGGCTCCAGAGTGCAGGCTCAGTAGTTGTGGCTCACGGGCTTAGTAGCTCTGTGGCATGTGGGATCTTCCCGGACCAGGGATCGAACCCGTGTCCCCTGCATCGGCAGGCAGATTCTTAACCACTGCGCCACCAGGGAAGCCAACTAGCAGCGTTTTTAAGTGGAAGTGACCTGGTCAGATCTGCATTTCAGGGCCTGCTCTCTGGCAGCTGTTATGTTGGGAGAACTGCAGCTGTGGAGAAGTCCCCATGAGAGTCTGAGATCTGTAGTGGGAGAGCAGGGTCCAGGAGAGCTTTGTGAAGAATTGGCAGGCCTTGGTGAGTGACCAGAGAGGAGAGGGTGGTGAGGAGGAGGCCGGAAGATGAGTGGCAGCTGCGTCCAGTTTGGGCTCTTGGGTGATCAGATGTCATGAGCCCTGAGAGAAGGATGAGGGGTGGTTGCCTAGGGACTGAGATGCTAACTCAGATTTGGATATGTTTAGATAAGATGCCTGTGGACTGTACGGGTGGAAATACTGTATGGGCAGTGGGGAGAGGTCTACAGGGCAGCTGGGGCTGCAGTGAGTGAGCGGTAGAGGCCAAGGTGGAGAAGAGAGAGCAAGCCCAGAGTCTATGCCTGTGCCGTACTGCTCGGCCTGGTCTCCTCGTCCAGGGCCCAGGGCTGAGTTCTACTCTTCATCAACCTTTTCTCTGTGATGGGGTGACTTTTCAGGGTTTTGGTCAGATAAGATATTCTTAACCTGGGGTCACATCCTAACTGCCTGTAAGTCTCGTGGAAAATGGGAGCTGTTAGGCGACGAGGGGAGAGGTGGAGAGGGGAGGAGGAAAGGAAGGACTTGTGGAGAAGATGGGAGAGAAGGGCAGGCACTGAAAACACACTATAAAGCACCGTAACATTCATTATGAAACACAGAGCACGACGTGAATGTAAGGTTTTGTTGAGAGCACCGTGTCCATGGGCAAAAGAGGGAGGGGTGAGACTGGGAGGGCAGAGGGGAAGAAGTACCTTAGAAGGATGAAGCTAGTATGTAGGCTACTAGGTCTAGAAACCTCCTTGGAAGGCTACTTTTTGCTGAAAAATTACTTGACCTGTCGATTTCTTGGGAGTAATGAGTTTTATATGTACATATTGCAATATGAACTCCTAACAGCCAACCAATTCCGCCTGCTTGCTAATAATTACAGTACAATTGACAACTAGTACCACCAGTCATGTACTAACAGAACAACTAATAGTCAGCAAACATTGTGTGCTTACTGCAGGCCAGGCAGTGTGCTATAAACGCTGTAACCGCAGTTGCACTGTGCTTCCTCTCGGGCCCGGCCACCCTCGACGGGGAAGTGGAGCTTTCCATGAGGTTCAGCTGCTTCACCCCATGAGGAGCGGGGACATGCTGAGAGCAGCGGTGGGGGGGGAGGTAGAGTTGAAGCCTGGACTGTGAAGTGGAAATCCCGTCATCCACACAGAGGTCTGCGTGCTCCCCGTCTTTTCTGAAATGGAGGGTTAGTCTCCCTCCGGGCCCTGAGCCAGGCAGTGCAGGTAAACAGGAGGAAGTATGAACCATCCACTACACGTTTGGAGGGCTGATCCAGTTACATTCCCTACCCTGAGTGAGGACGACTGAGAGTTTACAGAGTTCCGTTTTGGGAGTGTTCACACACTGGGTCCTCGGGGACATCCAGAGGTGGGGCAGGGCCCCGGGCTGGGAGTGAGGAGAGCTCGTTCTGAGTCCGCTAAGCGACCAGTTTCCTTTGTGACCATGAGCAAGTCACTTGCTCACTCTGGACTTGAGTTTCTTATCCGGAAATTGTTGGCTTTGGGTGAGACCGTCTTTGCTCTTAAGTTCTGTTTCTGTGATTAGTAGCAGGGAGGCCAGGGCGAGTGTGGCAGAGCCCTGAATGCTTCTTCTCTTTCGGTCGTCTCACGTGGCTGCGTCCCACCAAACGAGCAGGTTGTGAGTTCTGTTTGTGCCTCTTCTTGCACAGCCCTGTGTCTCGGTGGCCTGAAGATGTCCACTGTGGGTGTGGTGAGGAGAGTCTGTGGAGCCAGGAGCCCCCCTGGCCCTGGGGAAGCAGGGCCTAGTCGGTAGGTTTCCTGCCATTTCTGAGAGTTCTCCCGTTTTGGGGTGATATGACTTCCCTTCCTGTTCTCCCATGGCCTCCTCAACTTACCCCTGAGCATGACATTCAGTTTCTGGAGTGGGCTATGACTGCTAACTTTCCTGGCTGTTTCTTTCCTGCCCGTGGTTCCCTGAAACATATAGCAGAAAATTCATTTCACAGCCACCAGCTTCTCTACTTCATGTTTTTCTCTTTCCCCATAGAACCTGGCAAAACAGACTCGGCTCAGAGGGACACACGTGCATGCTCCAGCCCCCAGCATCCGTGTATATGGTGAATCAATATTCTTAATGTTGTCTGGGGGCCTGCATATCACATATGTGAACCCGTGTGGAGTCCTAATGTCTTCTGTGTTGCTGCCACTTAAGAGCTGAGGGGGGGGTGCTATGAATGAGCAGGAGAGCATTACATGTACCTGGGTGTGTGCAAGTGGGGCAGAGTGTGGGGTCCATGGCAGTGATGGTGAGAAGTGATTCAGGAGCTGGGCTTGCTCTTTACGTTTCTGCTTTTTACTCAACATACCCGCCACTTGTGTTGTCAGAGGACTGATTAAAAAGGTGTCAGAAATTTCCTTCATGTGGTCTGAAATTCACTTTGTTTTATTCTTGCTTGTGTAACGTGTGAGCGTGTGGGGAGTGGAGGATGAAACACCAGGCCTTGTTGAACAGTCTGAGGTCAGCTCTCAGAAATCAGATGTTGAGTATTTAGCCATTACCACCCATGGATTTGTGAGTAGGACCCAGAGGATTTGAGAGCTTCTGTGACAGAGGAGTCATCCTGCTCTGGGAAGGTTAGAGACACACTGACAAACAGGAAACAGACCACATTTGTGGCGTGTTTCTAACCTATATTTAGGCATTCCGACCTTTAAAACAACTTAATTTCACTGATGCTGTCACCTACCTACCAACTGCCAGGTGCTGAATATTCAAAGCTAAATGTAATTCAGTCCCTGTCCTCAGGAGCTAGTAGTTGGTCTTTTCTTGAACAAGGCTTTCTGGGCCTAATTGCCATGGTTCCCAAATGTGTCTCACTAGGAAGCCTTTGGGCACTCTCAGAACCAGACTGATGAGGTCAAATGCTGGAGCAGCTGATGGAGAAGACCATTCTCCTGGAGCAGGAGCCCAGCTCCTTGTCCTTTCTAACTCTCCTTTTCAGCTGCACAGTGACCACAGGAAGTAGGAAACTGGACTCCTTACGAGATGCTGTGGTGGGTAATGTGGTGAGGATGGCACTTCAATTGTCCCTCAGCTTGTTTCTCGGCTCCTCGAGACACGAGAGCCTGCCACAAGCATTGCCAGAGATGGAGAATGAGTGTATGTTCCTTGGGGACCTGGAAACAGGATTTGTTAGCCACTGTTAAGAACAATAGCAGTGGGACTTCCCCGGTGGCACAGTGGTTAAGACTCCGCACTCCCAATGCAGGGGCCTGGGTTCAATCCCTGGTCAGGGAACTGATCCCACATGCACACCACAACTAAGAGTTTGCATGCTGCAACTAAGAGTCTGCACGCCGCAACTGAGTTCGCATGCCACAACTAAGGAGCTGGCAAACCGCAACTAAGGAGCCTGCCTGCCGCAACTAAGACCTGGCGAAACCAGATGAATAAATAAATAAAATGTAAACAAATAAATCAATCAATAAAATAAATATTAAAAAAATTAAAAAGAGCAATAGCAGTGAGAAGTCAGGGAAGTTTGAGGCCTTGTGGAATTGTCTCTAGGGAACTACACTTTCTTTACCTGTTCAGAACAGGAGGATGGGCTGTGGCTAAGGGTGGGGTAGAGAGAAAGATGCACAAAATGCTCAGAGGAACTGGTGCCAATTTTTTTTCCTGAGGCTCCCATACTAAGCTCATATCCCCTTGACCATACCGAGGCACCAAGTCAACTTGGCTAGGACTTCCCCTCTCCACTGAAAATCCACTCTGCTAAGGCTTCATGGTGCCCTCATGTGACTTCTTTTCCCCTTCAATACTGTCTTGGATATTCACTTTAGCCTGATGTCCTTGTGTAAAATCACTGGGGTAGGATGAGTGAAAGTTTGCCAGACCCCACATTCCTAGGATTGGCTCTGGGCCTTGCACATTTCTACTTCTCCAGGGTGACTCTAGGAACTTAATTAAAACCTGGGTCCTACTGTGTCTCTTTCACCACCCAGCTGCTCCCTAAGGACAGTTTACCAAGAGACAGAGACAGAGATAGAGACACAGACAGGGAGAGAGACAGAGAGAGGTTTCACGCACTGGGATGTGTCAGATGTCCATGTGCCTCTGAAACAGGTAGACCAGGCCTGGATTTAAATCCATGCTTGGTCCTTCATTAACTGTGTGCCCTTGGCAAGTGACTTAAGCTCTAAGAATCAGTTGCTACATCCGTAAAATGCAGACGATGCCCACATACTAGTTATTATAGTAGCCAATATGTATTGAGCACTTTACACTTAATTGAGTTAATCCTCATACATTTCTAGGAATTAGTTAGTAGGGTAGCTGTCATTTGTCAGGTAAGAAATTGAGGCACAGAAAAGTTAACAGGCCCAAGTTAATGTAACTTGTAAGTGGTGGGGCTGGGATTTGGGGTTTGGACAGTCCGACCCCAGGGCCTGTGTTTAACTACTACAGTAGACTGTGTAGCTCACAGAACATTAACAAGAATTAATTGAGAAGAACATTTAAAGCCCTGGGTATAGTGCTTGGCACACAGTAGGCACTCAGTAAATGATAGCTGTTACCACCACAGGGGAGAAACCTGCTTCCACGTCGGCATGTGGAAGATGTGGTCCTGGGTCAGGGCAAGGCAGGAGAGACACAGGGCTTCCTGCCAATCTGGGGTTGGCACAGTGTCAGGGCTTCTTCCAACCCACTCCGTTAGACAGGGCTCTTGGCACAGTCTTGTCCCTGCAATCCCAAAGTTGTCTGACAGGCCCCGAAAGGAAAACACGGGAGCTGAGACTAGGTGGCCATAGGGAGGGGCTCCCTCCCAGGGAACCAGCTGCTCAGGAATCACTTTTCTGACTCTGCTTCCCGAGGAATTTGGCTTTTCATTTCCTGCCGTCTTACGCATTTGGTCAGGGCTCCCAGATGAACCACCTGTGAAACAGAGTGGGGCTGCTGCCTGGATGGGCACAGGGTGAAGGGTTAATACCATGAAGCTCAGGGGACCCTGCAAGGACCCTGGGAAATGCAATGTGTGCTCAGAGGAAGGGTGTATCAAGCTTGCGATGTTTCTTGTCATGTGTACCTTGGCTCCCCACCTGGCCTGAGACTGGCTTGGTCAGCAGTGGGCAGTTCAAGCCCACCCATCCTCGCAAAGTGCCAGCTGGGTTAGGGGCAACGTGGTTTATGACTAAGGGCTTTTCGAGGCCGGGGGACCTGGATTCCCTTCATGGCTCTGCCACTTCTTAGTTGTGTGACCTTGGCTGTTTATTCGTCTTCTCTGAGCCTCAGTTTTCACATTTTTAGAAAAATTGTGAGGATCAAATGAAATACCATTAAACAAAGTACCTAGAATAGCAGCTGCCATACAGTAGGCGCTCAGTAAACGTTCTCAGTCACAAGTAGGTATAGTGACTGGGAATGTGGAGAAACATAAAACGCAACTCTTGCCTTTAAGAAGGTTTTAGTCTGGGTGGAGGGAGAGGTAATAAGACAGGTGAACATAGAAGTCAGAGTGTCAGGATTGCATGCAATTAAACACAGGCCAGCAGGTGTAACGGACAGTGAAAAGCTTTGGGAGTTCAAAGGTAGGAGAGCTGCCCTATGGGCTAAGCTGGTCACGGAAGTCTTCCTGAGCAAGTGAACCTTACATGTGTGGAAAGGTTGGAGAGGGAGGTGGAGGGACGTTCCAGGAAAATATCTGAGATGAGGCCAGGCAGCGTAAGTGCAAGGGATGGAGAAGAAACCAGTTGGATTCAAGGGTCTGTGGGGGAGACTAGAGGGGGAGGAGGTTCAATAAGTAGGTTGGAGTGGGGTGTGAAGGCTTTGAATGTTATGCTAAGGAGTTTGGAATTTATCTGAAGGCTTTTGAGGATGGCAGTGACATTGATGTTAGGACCTTGATTCAGTGACTTATTCTTTTAACCTCTCTGGGCCTTAGACCCCTCATCTTTAAAGGAAGGAGTTTGGACCATGTGATTGTAAAGGAGTCCATGATTCAATGATACAGGAAGATTATTTTGGTGATAAAGTGCAGAATTGCTTGGAAGGGAAAACTGGAGGTAGAGGTATTATTTAGGAAGCCAGTGCAGTTCCAGGCTGAAGCTTGTTGTTGCCTCTTGAGAGAGACTCCAGGTGTAGGTAGGGAAGTTCTTTACTGTATGTTTTAGGTACCCTTGACATTCTAACTCTATACCAATTGGAGTCCTGCAAGATGCCTCCCCTGGCGACACTCACTCTTGGGGCACCTGGGGAAGTGGGGAAACTGGTAAACTGTTCTGGGAAAGGAGTGATTATTCGGTGGGCTTCAGGTTGATATCATTCCCCTTCTGCAGTAAACCGAGAAGGGCAAAATAACAGTAGTCCCTTATTGTTTGTCCTTAGATGTTGTGTAGAGTTTACAAAATAATTTCACAGGCATTATCTCCTTTCCTTCGCACCAGAGTCTCCTGAGGGGAATTAGGCAGTGCTCCCTCCATTTTCTGGGGGAGGAGAGGCCATAATTTCTCAGTGTCTCGAAACTAGGCATCCTCATTCTATGTGCAGTTACCTTTCCCTGCTCCATGTTCCTCAGGCAGCAAATAGGAGCTCACTTCTTCCATTAATTAATTAATTCACCTCATATGTGTTAAGTGCCCAATAGGCATTGGGTACTGTACTAATTTGAGTCCACAATAGAGCATAT
Source organism: Kogia breviceps (assembly GCF_026419965.1). Taxonomy (NCBI): domain Eukaryota; kingdom Metazoa; phylum Chordata; class Mammalia; order Artiodactyla; family Physeteridae; genus Kogia; species Kogia breviceps. Next base: position 10,844,805 of record NC_081327.1, read on the forward strand.
ATTTAAGAAAAAATACTTTTTTTTTGCTAATTGTAAAAGCAATACATGTTTATTATAGAAACTTTGTAAAGGTAAAGATTTTCCTCATCACACCACCTGGAGACATGGATGTGTTTAGACTTTTCTTTGCCCATTTTTCTATTTACTGAGATCACACTATGTATATAACTTTACTGATTTTTTTTCACTTGTTATGATTCTTTTCATGTTATTTAAATTTTAACAAACATTTAAAAATGAATGTATATAACATTATATTAATGAACGATTCACAACATAATAATCTCCCTATTGTTGGACATCTGGGTTATTTCCAATTTTTTCCTCTTTTAAGTACTGCTATGGTAAACTTCTTTGCATTAAGTTTGTTTTGCATTCTAGTTATTTCCCTAGGCTTTATTTCTGAACATGAACAGATAATTTGGTCAAAGGAGTTACTTGGGCTCTTGACAGATATTGCCACATTGTTTCCCCAAACTTGTTAGAATTATCTGTAATTGCATTGGCATTATATGAGTGAAGGTGAGTTTTGAAGTAGGAAAAGAAGCTGTTTTCTATTGTTTTGGCAAGGGTGGGCAGGAGGAAGACCTCTGGAAGATGAACCTGTCATTGGAGCCTGGCCCCAATATGCCCTTGGTGAAAAATATTAAGACACCCTAAAGCAGGGGTCCCCAACCCCCGGGCCACGGACTGCTACTGGTCCGTGGCCTTTTAGGAACCTGGCCAACACGGCAGGAGGTGAGCGGCGGGCAAGCGAGCGAAGCTCCATCTGTATTTTTTATTTTTTTATTTCTTTATTTTTTTAACATCTTTATTGGAGTATAACTGTTTTACAGTGGTGTGTCAGTTTCTACTTTACAACAGAGTGAATCAGTTATACATAGACATATGTTCCCATATCTCTTCCTTCTTGCGTCACCCTCCCTCCCACCCTCCCTATCCCACCCCTCTAGGTGGTCACAAAGCACAGAGGTGAACTCCCTGTGCTATGCGGCAGCTTCCCACTAGCTATCTAATTGACATTTGGTAGTGTGTATATGTCCCTGCCACTCTCTCACATCGTCCATCTGTATTTACAGCCTCTCCCGGTCGCTCGCATTACCGCCTGAGCTCTGCCTCCTGTCAGATCAGCGGCAGCATTAGATTCTCATAGGAGCTCGAACCCTACTGTGAACTGTGCATGCGAGGGATCTAGGTTGCGCGCTCCTTACGAGGGATCTAGGTTGCGTGCTCCTTGCGAGACTCTAACGCCTGGTGATCTGAGGTGGAGTTGAGCCGGTGATGCTAGTGCTGGGGAGCGGCTGCAAATACAAATTATCATTAGCAGAGAGCTTTGACTGCACAGAGACCATAATAAATCAGTTGCTTAGAGAGTCATATCGAAACTCTGTCAGTGAGTGGCAAGTGAAAACAAGCTCAGGCCTCGCACTGATTCGGCATTATGGTGAGTTGTATAATTATTTCATTATATATTACAATGTAATAATAATAGAAATAAAGTGCACAATAAATGTAATGGACTTGAATCATCCTGAAACCATTCCCCTCCATCCCGATCCATGGAAAAATTGTCTTCCATGAAACCAGTCCCTGGTACCAAAAAGGTTGGGAACCACTGCCCTAAAGGAAAGAACCATCCTTGACAAAGATCAGGCTAAGGCATATATTCCACAGAGCTTTTTTTCACAAAAAAAGGAGGAGAAAAGGTGTGTTTCAGGCAGCAGAAGAAATTCCAAGACCTCAAAATTAGAGTGATTTGGGGGTAGGGCAAAAGAAGCTGCTGCCAGGTAGCCTCAGGTGAGGCTACAGTTCAGGAGAGGAGCCTAGAGTACAGAGAGGAGGGCTCTTCTCCCCCAGTGATCAGGACCAGCAGAGTTTATGTACAGCATCACCCAGGGGTTAATGAAAGGGAGGGAAAAGTAAGTCAGGCCAATCCCTTGGGGAGCTGGTCAGGGGCCTGAGGAACTGGATCTGTTTTCCAAGGAAGTTCAGACAAGGCACGAGGTATCCAGTGAAAATTCTCTAGCTAGCCTTCAGTTATACTTGGCTGACAATTTCTATTTAAAAAAAAATTCTTTTGTACTTCTCCTTTTCTTGTTCCTGTTGTTAGTGCCTACTGAAAAGTTAGTCAGACTTGGCTGAACTAAGTAGAAAAGATTCGTTCTTACCTAGACACCGTAACTAGGGTGGTTGAAAGAGCAACTCTAGAAAACAGATGGTGGTAGCCCTTTTTTAAACTTTAATGGCACCTGTTGCATTGTCATTATGCCTTGTTCTTTATCTGAGTACATATTTACTTACTCACCCTCTTCTGAAAGCAGCTTACGGATAGAAACTATGTCTTTGTTTCTGATTTTTTAACTATTTGGCAAGATACTACTTCCACTTTAGGTAACCAATGAATATTTATTACATTGAAGATTTTTCCATGTGTCTCACACTTGGATTCTAGGCAATGCTTGGTACTTTTCATTCATTCAGTCATTCATTCAATCCCTTAATACGTATTTAGTTTCCTGAATGTCTACTAGATACTAAGCATATATAAAGTACTGGGTATACTAATTGGAATAAAAACTAAAGCTGCTAGTGGCCCTTAAGGAGCTCATAGTCTTGTGAGAGAAAGAGTGAATAAACAATTACAGAACAGAGTGTTGTGATTGAGGGACAGATGAGATGTTATAGGAAAACAGAGGAGGGTCTCCGAAATCATCCTGGGATGAGGGTGGAGGTGTTGAGTCCAGTAAGAGAAGACTTTGTTTTCTTTCTCCTTTTTTCAAGAGCTAAGCTCTAAAGGAGAAGTAAAATATGAGGGAAGAGACTTTCAGGCAGAGGGAACATCAATGTGTAAAGTCAGTGATGTGGGAGAGTACCTCTATTCAGGGAGTGCAGGTGGTTGAGTATGTTGTAACAGAGTACAGAGGGTGGTGGTTGGAAATAAGCAAGGAGCAGACTCTGAAAAGCCTGGCATGCTGGGTATAGATTTTGGATTTTATCCTCAAGGTGATGGAGAGCTGCATCTAGATTTGAGGCAGGGCATTGACGTGATCAGATTTGTGATTTAGGGAGATCACTCTGAATACCACAGTGGCTAATAGATTGAGTCAATGAGCTGGGGGAAGATGAGCTAAAGCTGGGACAATTTAGCAAGGGAAACCCCAGGAACAGGGTAGGTTGAGTTAGCTGTGGTTGCTGCTTCCTTCTTCTCTAGGCTACTCTTTTCCATCTGTAGGGACTAGGTCTCCAGTACCTGCTATAGCACCCGGTCAACAGGAGACATTTAATAAATGATTCTTAGATAGCTCACTCCTCTTTGTATCTCCCAAGCATAACACGATGGTTGACACATGGAGGTGCTTGGTTCGTGTTAGGTAGCTCCATTGCTGTAGCTTGTGCGAGCAGCTACTGAGCCCTGATTTGAGTGTAGATGGGCACCTTTTTTCCTGTGGTCACAAACCAGGCAAATTTGCCTTGCAGGTTAGAACTGACCTGGTAGATATATTTTGCATGGTCCTTCTCAAGATGTCTCCAAAGACATTCTCCATCTTGTGATGAGTCTTCATTCTAAAGTAGACATGAGAGAGGCTGGGACCTTTTGTCCATACACAAAAATAAACTCAAAATGGATTAGAGACCTAAATGTAAGACTGGACACTATAAAACTCTTAGAGGAAAACATCGGAAGAACACTCTCTGACATAAATCATAGCAAGATCTTTTTTGATCCACTGTACCACCAGGGAAGTCCCTGCTATTCATTCCTACTAATGTGTTTTTAAGTTCATCTATTGAATTCTTCATTTCTGATTGGGTCTTTTTTATATTTTCTACTTCCTTGTTAGAGTATTCACTATGTACATCAATTCTTTTCTCTAATTCAGTTAACATTTTTATTACGAATTCTTTGAATTCTTTATCTGATAAATTGTTTCTTTCTGATTTATTTAGTTTTTCAGGGGTTTTCTCTTATTCTTTCAATTGACAGTAGTTCCTCTGCCTTTTCATTTTGCTTAACTTTCTCTACCTCTATGAGTTTAGGTGAAATAGATACCTACTGTGGTCTTGAAATGGTGTTCTTGTGCGGGAGCATCCCTCTATAGACTGCATGTACCCAGTGCCTTTGGTGGGGAAACTGGATTTGACATGGACATAAGTCATGTCTTGCCTCTGAGTGTGCTGGTATCTATAACCTTTGTAGGGTGTGGGGCTGGAGATGGAGGGGCTAGAACTGGAGCCAGGTGTCTGGTGGGACTTCCCCTCTGCTCAGTGGCCATCACTGCCCTATTGGAGGTGGGGTCTGATACCAAGTTGCTGGAGAAGAAGCTGTGAGGGTTGGCCTGAACTGGCTCTGTTCCCTTTAAGTGTATGTTTTTCACTCTCCCCACACTGAGACCCCTGCCCCAGAGCAGGGAAGGGCCAAAGTAAGTGGGGCTCTTGTGAGCTCTTGGCTTGCATTGGCCACAGACAGAGGTCCAATGTACTGCCTGTGCAGACGCCTGTGGTTCTGCTCTGACATAGCTTTGGTTGCAAGTCCCCTTTGTCCCTCACAGCTGGTCACTGTCCCCAGCCTCTGCTACCCCTGCTGCGTTGTAGAACCATGCTGCAAGGCAGGTGGAGCCTATGTGGGATCTCAGCATATATCAGGGTGAGCTGTGGTGGAGTAGCTGCCCTCAGAGATCTGGGCTGCTTCTGAGGAACTATTTGAGTAAGTGCCAACAATGGCCACCACCACCCCACACAGACTCTGCCCAGGGACTAGGTTGCCTCTGTGTCCCATGGTTGATTCTTTAACAATTCTTTATCACTGAAGAATTGATGTAAACAAATTTCTCTGTCCATTGTAAACTAACCAAAAAATGCACAAAGTCTAACATTCCAGTGTAGTGTAATAAAGCCCTTCTTGGGTTTAAGTGGAATTGGGAGACTTTAATGTCTGTTTCTGCCCATTTCCACTCCTACTTCACTTCATCCTGGACCACACAGGGCTGGGTGACAGCGTTACCCAGAAAGGCTTCAGCTGGGGAAGGGGGCCTATTAGCTGATTTTAGTCATAATTAACACAGTGCTTCCATCTCTGGAATTTATCATTCCCTTCTCTTTCCTTTGGGTCTTCTTTTTTCTTATCTACAAATCTCTGCCACCATTTACACTCCTTTCCCCCCCCAATCTACCCTTTCTCCTTAAACTCCTAGTTGTATCAAATTGTTCTTCAGTCCTATGTTAAGACAAAGTTATGAGACTCAAGTGAGTTATAGGATTCCTTTTACAAGTATATCATATCCAAATAAGTATGGGACCCTTAAAAGTAGTTGTCCTAGTTGGCTACCTTTTTATTCCAAAAGTTCTGTCATTACTCAAAATATTTTAGTCACTTATGTAGAGTTGCTCTCAAAACTAGTCTGAGCCCTACAAGAAGACCAGTTTCACTTCCTTATAATCACACTGAGTATTTTAAGAGTCCTGCCACTCTGCTTTTTTCATTTGTCTTCCTGTTCCCAGTTCCCCTTTTCCTTGACTTCTCTAGTTCTCAAGCAAGAAGAGTTCTGGGTTCAGTGGGGCTCAAAGCACAGGGCAAGGCTCATTGTCATAGAGAGCCCAGGAAGGGAAGGGAGGTTGGCATAGTTCACAAAACTTTGACCTTTAAACAAAGCATGCTTAACCAGTTCTTTTTAGTCTGTCCTTTCCAGTGTCCCATTTCTGCTCTGTGATCCCTCCCCAAATGTTATAAAAGAAAAGAACCATCAAATTCTAGGGCTGGGACATGGCCTTGAATTGTCCAACTCTTAGTGGTACCTTGGGGAGAATATGTAGGGAGAGGCCCTTCAGAGGGCTCCATTTCCTTCTGCTCCTGGGTAGTTAGTTAATGTTCTACCAGCACTTCCCACTCATGGGAAGACCAGGATCAGGTTCCAGCCCCAGACTGCTGCTCAGGGCAGAGGGCACTTTGTACAGACAGTTGCAATTCAAGAGAGACCTGCATCTGAGCTTCCTACTTCATCTTTAGAGTCTATATGTCTGTTGTCTTGTGTCTTCTGAGTTCTCAGACTCTGGATCTTCCTCTCTAAGTCTCTGCTTTGGAGTGTAATTGAGGATGTCTACTAGTGGGGGAGAAAGAAATTATTTTGCACAGCAAAAATTAACATAAAACTGGACTCCCGGCCCATCGTGTCTCTCTCTCCTCCCCAGAAGTCTCTGAGTGCCCCCAAACCCTAGTGAGGTGTTAGCTGATTATTACTAATATGCCTATGGGTTCTCTTCAGTAGTGGGGCTATGTTTGAAGGCTTTATGTTCTGGCTACCATCTTACTTGCTTTTCTCTTTTCCAGAGGTGTCTACTTCTCACAAATAGGTGTGAGGCCAATGGTCTATAAATTCATCCTCCTTTCACCCTTCATTAGTTGCAGAATAAGCGTTGCAGTGTCTGTTTAGATAATATAGCAGTGGGGAGAGAGGTAAAGGAAGCATTGGATCACATGCCAGGGAGTGGACCAGAGAGCACCATTAGTGAATGAACATCTCTGGAGCAGAGTAAGGGATAAGGTGCAAACAAGGAAGGGAAGTGAAAGGAAGCCAAAGAACTGTAAGAATTCAGGGTCTAATCCATAGAAGAATAAATAGGGGCCTAGACAGAGCCTTTGGATGGTCCCACCCCTGCTGCCTGAAAGAAGAGTTGCCTGATCGGTGCCTGTTATGGCCATGACCTTAGGTTACGTTCTGGGCTGTAGAGATCAAGACATAGTCCCTAATTTGCAAATATACAGTCTAATCAAAGAAAATAAGTAACAAATAGAAATTAGCTGAGATTTTCAAGATGTGTGGTATTGTGGACTGGGATACTGCTTTTGTCACTAACAGCTAACGTTTATTCTTCACCCATTTTTTTCTTAACTCTTTGCACATGGATTAACTCATTAACTCACTGACTTCTGACAACAGCCCTGTGAAGTAGGTATTGTTATAATCTGCATTTTATAGGTGAACAATCTGAGGCACAGAGACATGACAGACAGCTTGCCTGAGGTCTCACAGTAGGGACTCAGGAGCAGGCACTCCAGCACAGCTGGTCTGGCTCTAGAACATGTGCTCTTAAGTAACACGGCCTCTAGTAAGTCATCCGAAGAGTGTGTGGAAGCTCTGTGGCTTCACATCCACATGCCTTTGTACCCACTTGCCTGCCCTTCTGCCTGGAAGACTCTTCCTTGTAGACTCTGGTCAAGGGAGCCACTCCTTTCACATCTTGTCTGACTCATTCTGCCTATTCCAGGGCAGTCACTGTCCTCAGAGCTGGGCTAGCAATTTGTGTATATCTTGTTAAACTACTTAGCAGTCTATTTGTTGGAATATCTGACTTGTGTTACAAGCTTCTGGAGAGTAAGGATTTTTTTGTCTTGAAAATTTCAAATAGTTGCAGAAGTAAAGCTAATAATACAATGAATCTATGTGTACTCATCACGCAGCTTCAGCAATTATTTCATGGCCAATCTTTTTTTTTTTTTTTTGCAGTACGCGGGCCTCTCACTGTTGTGGCCTCTCCCGTTGCAGAGCACAGGCTCCGGATGTGCAGGCCCAGCGGCCATGGCTCACGGGCCTAGCTGCTCCGTGGCATGTGGGATCTTCCCGGACTGGGGCACGAACCCTTGTCCCCTGCATCGGCAGGTGGACTCTCAACCACTGCGCCACCAGGGAAGCCCCACAGCCAATCTTAAAAAAAAAAAAATTTATTTATTCATTTGGCTGCGTAGGGTCTTGGTTGAGGCATGTGGGATCTTCATTGCCACATGCGGGATCTTCGTTGCAGCATGTGGGATCTTTAGTTGCGGCGTGCGAACTCTTAGTTGCAGCATGTGGGATCTAGTTCCCTGACCAGGGATCGAATCCAGACCCCTGCATTGGGAGCGCAGAATCTTAGTCACTGGACCACCAGGGAAGTCCCCTTCATGACCTATCTTGTTGCATCTATACTCCCTTTTCCAAATCTGGATTGTTTTGAAGCAAATCCCAGATATCAAATCATATCATCTGTAAATATTTCAGTTGTGTTACTAAAATATAAGGGCTTTTTGAAAAACATTATCACAGTACCATTGTCACACTATAAAGTAGTACTTCCTCAGTACCATAAAATTTTCGGTATTTGAATTTCTGCAATTACCTCAGAATTTTCCCCTTTCCTTCCCTTCCCATTTTTTTGTTACTCCTTCATTTCTTTTTTGTCTCCCCCTTTTTTTTACAGTAGAATTTTTTGAAAAACAATCCAAATAAGGGCTTTATTTTATAATCATCATGTGTTCTCAGCAAGTGGCCTAAGTGCTCGACATATAGTACATCCTCAATAAGTGATGTTGAATAAATGAATCATCGGAAGTCTATAAAATGTCCTGGTTGAATTAGTGCAGCCTTACTGTAACTTTTGGTTGGTTTATTGGGATGGCTTTTGGTTTCTGATAACTTTAGTTAGGGATTAACATCCGTGCTAGCTACTATCAGTGCCTGTGAACGTTACTACAGGGTTGAGGGCAATGAATGCACCTGTGACTTAGATTTACAGCCTAGCAGGAAATGGGCCATTGCTTTCTTGTCTCTGTTTTTTGTCTTTAGTCTCTTGTAATATCAAATTGAGTTTGGACCGACCCCGTTTGGCTTTTTTGCCATTTCTTCAGAACAGGGACCCTGAAGGAGCTCCCTGAGAGCATGAACAGCTTTCATATGGTGCTGTGGTGGGCAGCATTCTAGGATGGTACCCCAAGATTTACTCCTAACCCCTGGACTGTGAATGTACGATGAGTAATCATGCATGTGATTGTGTTACCTTATGTGTCAAAAGGGATTTTGCTGATGTAAATAGGGTTACTAATCAGTTGACTTTAAGTTTAACAGAAAGAGATGATCTAAGTGGGCTTAGCATAATCACAGGAGCCCTTTAAAAGTGGGCAGTTTTTTCCAGCTGGTCTCAGAAGGGGAAATCAGAGAGATTAGAAGTGTAAGAGGGATTGGATTTAAGGGATGTTCTCCATCACTGAGATAGAGGGGGCCTCATGCCTAGGACCTGAAAAGGTCCTGTAGTAGCTGAGAGTGTTTGTATCAGAACAGTGAGGACCTCCGTCTTAAAACTTCAAGGAACTGAATTTTGTGAGCTAAAAAAATGGGTGTTCTTTTAAGCCACTAAGCTTGTGGTAATTTGTTTTGCAAAAGTAGAAAATGAATACAGGTGCTTTGTACCTGATAGGTTGAATTAGCTGCTCCTTTGTTTATTTTATTTTTAAAAATTCAGATAAAATTAAAATCTATTAAAAAGCACACAGATCTTAAGTGTACAGTTTGATTTTTGGTAAATGTACACACCCATGTGATCACCACCTGAATTGAGATGTAGAATCTTTCCATCAGCCCCAAAGCTCTTGTGTGCACCTTTAGAGTTAATTCTACCCCACTACGGTGAATTCTAACACCATTAATTACCATTGCTTATTTTTGAATTTCATTAAGATGACATCGTAGAGCACGTGCTCCTTTGTGTCTGGCTTCTTTTGCACAGCAGAATGTTTTAGGAATGCATCCATCTTATATTAGTAGTCGTTTGTGCCCCCCTCCCCTTTTTTTTTTTTTTTTTTTTTTTTTTTTTTTTTTTTTGCGGTATGCGGGCCTCTCACTGCCGCGGCCTCTCCCGTTGCGGAGCACAGGCTCCGGACGCGCAGGCCCAGCGGCCATGGCTCACGGGCTTAGTTACTCCGCGGCATGTGGGATCCTCCCGGACCAGGGCACGAACCCGTGTCTCCTGCATCGGCAGGCGGACTCTCAACCACTGCGCCACCAGGGAAGCCCCCCCCCCTCCCCTTTTAAAAAATTCCTATTTAATATTCCGTTGTATGGATATACCAGTCTGCCTATCCATGCACACATTGATGGATATTTGAGCTGTTTCCACATTTTGACTATTATGAATAATGCTGCTATGAATGTTCATGTATAACTCTTTGTGTGGTTATCTATTTTCATTTCTCTTGGGTAAATACCTGGGTGTTGCATTGCTGGACTGTATAAGTACATTTAAATGTACAAGGCAATGCCAGACTCTTTTCCACAGTGGTTGTGCCATTTTGTTTCTGCCAGCCAGCAGTCTGCAAGAGTACTCGTTGTTTCCCATCCTCAACAACACTTGGTATCATCAGTCTTTCATTTATTTATTTATTTTTATTTTTAATACATCTTTATTGGAGTATAATTGCTTCACAATACCATGTTAGTTTCTGTTGTACAACAAAAGGAATCAGCCATATGCACACATGTGTCCCCGTATCCCCTCCCTCTTGAGCCTCCCTTTCATCCTCCCTATCCCACCCCTCTAGGTCATCGCAAAGCACCGAGCCAATCTCCCTCTGCTATGCTGCTGCTTCCCACGAGCCAACTATTTTACATTCGGTAGTGTATATACGTCGATGCTACTCTCACTTCGCCCCAGCTTCGCCCTCCCACCCCATGGCATCAAGTCCATTCTCTATGTCTACCTCTTTATTCCTGCCCCGCAACTAGGTTCATCAGTTGATTGATGAACCTAGTTGCGGGGCATTTTTTTCTTTTTTGGATTCCGTATATATGCGTTAGCATGCGGTATTTGTTTTTCTTGTTTCTTCTTTTTGGATTCCATATATATGCGTTAGCATATGGTATTTGTTTTTCTCTTTCTGACTTACTTCACTCTGTGTGACAGACTCTAGGTCCATCCACCTCACTACAAATAACTCAGTTTAGTTTCCTTTTATGGCTGAATAATATTCCATTGTATATATGAGCCACATCTTCTTTATCCATTCATCTGTCGATGGACATTTAGGTTGGTTCCATGTCCTGGCTATTGTAAATAGTGCTGCAGTGAACATTGTGGTGCATGTCTCTTTTTCAATTATGGTTTTCTCAAGGTGTATGTCCAGTAGTGGGACTGCTGGGTCATATGGTAGTTCTATTTTTAGTTTTTTAAGGAACTTCCATGCTGTTTTCCATAGTGGTTGTATCGATTTACATTCCCACCAACGTGTAAGAGGGTTCCCTTTTCACCACACCCTTTCCAGCATTTATTGTTTCTAGCTTTTTTAAAATTTATTTATTTTTATTTTTTTTAATTTTATTTATTTATTTATTTATTTATTTTGTGGTACGCGGGCCTCTCACTGCTGTGGCCTCTCCCGTTGCGGAGCACAGGCTCCGGACGCACAGGCCCAGCGGCCATGGCTCACGGGCTTAGTTGCTCCGCGGCATGTGGGATCTTCCCGGACCAGGGCACGAACCCGTGTCTCCTGCATCGGCAGGCGGACTCTCAACCACTGCGCCACCAGGGAAGCCCCTGTTTCTAGCTTTTTTGATAATGGCCATTCTGACTCGTGTGAGGTGATACCTCATTGTAGTTTTGATTTTCATTTCTCTAATAATTAGTGATGTTGAGCATCTTTTCATGTGCTTCTTGGCCATCTGTATGTCTTCCTTGGTGAAATGTCTATTTAGGTCTTCTGCTTATTTTTTGACTGGATTGTTTGTTTTTTTAAAATATTGAGCTTGCATGAGCTGTTTGTATATTTTGGAGATTAATCCTTTGTCTGTTGTTTCATTTGCAAATATTTTCTCCCGTTCTGAAGGTTGTCTTTTTGTCTTATTTATAATTTCCTTTGCTGTGCAAAAGCTTTTAAGTTTAATTAAGTCCCTTTTGTTTATATTTCTGTTACTCTAGGAGATGGGTCAAAAAAGATCTTGCTGTGGTTTATGTCAAAGAGTGTTTTTCTTATGTTTTCCTCTAAAATTTTTATAATGTCTGGTCTTACATTTAAGGCTTTAATCCATCTGGAGTTTATTTCTGTGTATGCTGTTAGGTAGTGTTCTAATTTCATTCTTTTACATGCAGCTGTCCAGTTTTCCCAGCACCACTATTGAAGAGGCTGTCTTTTCTCTATTGTATGTTCTTGCCTCCTTTGTCGTAAATCAGGCACCCATATGTGTGTGGGTTTATCTCTGGGCATTCTATCCTGTACCATTGATCTGTATTTCTGTTTTTGTACCAGTACCATACTGTCTTGATTACTGTACCTTTGTGGTATAGTTTGAAGTCAGGGAGCCTGATTCCTCCAACTCCAGTTTTCTTTCTCAAGATTGCTTTGGCTATTCGGGGTCTTCTTTGTTTCCATACGAATTGTAAGATTTTTTGTTCTAATTCTGTGAAGAATGCCATTGGTAGTTTGATAGGAATTGCATTGAATCTGTAGATTGCATTGGGCAGTATAGTCATTTTCACAATATTGATTCTTCCAACCTAAGAACATGGTATATTTCTCCATCTGTTTATGTCATCTTTGATTTCTTTCATCAGAGTTTTATAGTTTTCTGAGTACAAGTCTTTTCTCCTTAGGCAGGTTTATTCTTTGGTATTTTATTCTTTTTGTTGCAATGGTAAATGGGAGTGTTTCCTTAATTTCTCTTTCTGATTTTTCATTTTTGGTCTATAGGAATGCCAGAGATTTCTGTGCATTAATTTTGTATCCTGCAACCTTACCAAATTCATTGATTAGTTGTAGTAATTTTCTGGTGGCATCTTTAGGATTTTCTATGTGTAGTATCCTGTCATCGGCAAACAGTGACAGTTTTACTTCTTCTTTTCCAATTTGTATTCATTTTCTTTCTTTTTCTTCTCTGATTGCCATGGTTAGGACTTCCAAAACTATGTTGAATAAGAGTGGTGAGAGTGGACATCCTTGTCTTGTTCCTGATCCTAGTGGATCAGTTTTTCACCACTGAGTATGATGCTTGCTGTGGGTTTGTCATATATGGCCTTTATTATGTTGAGGTAGATTCCCTCTATGCCCATTTTCTGGAGAGTTTTTAGCGTAAATCAGTGTTGAATTTTGTCAAAAGCTTTTCTGCATCTATTGAGATGATCGATCATTTGTTTTTTATTCCTTAATTTGTTAATGTGGTGTATCACATTGATTGATTTGCATATATTGAAGAATCCTTGCATCCCTGGGATAAATACCACTTGATCATGGTGTATGATCCTTTAATGTGCTGTTGGATTCTGTTTGCTAGCATTTGTTCAGGATTTTTGCATCTATGTTCATCAGTGATATTGGTATATAAGTTTTTTTGTGTGTGATATCTTTTTCTGGTTTTGGTATCAGGGTGATGGTGGCTTCGTAGAATGAATATGGGAGTATTTCTCCCTCTGCAATTTTTTGGAAGAGTTTGAGAAGGATCAGTGTTAGCTCTTCTCTAAATGTTTGATAGAATTCACCTTTGAAGCCATCTGGTCCTGGACTTTGGTTTTTTGGAAGATTTTAAATTACGGTTTCAATTTCATTACTTGTGATAGGTCTGTTTATATTTTCTAATTCTTCCTGGTTCAGGCTTGGAAAATTGTACCTTTCCAAGAATTTGTCCATTTCTTCATGGTTGTCCATTTTACTGGCATATAGTTGTTTGTAGTAGTCTCTTATAGTCCTTTACATTTATGCAGTGTCATTTGTGATTTCTCCTTTTTCATTTCTAATTTTATTGATTTGCGTCCTCTCCCATTGATGAGTCTGGCTAAGGGTTTATCAATTTTGTTTATCTTCTCAAAGAACCAGCTTTTAGTTTTATTGATCTTTGCTATAGTTTTCTTCATTTCTATTTCATTTATTTCTATTTCATTTATGTTGTTCTTTCTCTAGTTGTTTTAAGTGTGGGGTTAGATTTTTTATTTGAGATTTTCTTGTTTCTTGACGTGAGATTGAATTGCTATAAACTTCCCTCATAGAACTGCTTTTGCTGCGTACCATAGGTTTTGGGTCATCGTGTTTTTGTTGTCATTTGTTTCTATGTATTTTAAAATTTCTTCTTTGATTTCTTCAGCGATCTCTTGGTTATTTAGTAGTGCACTGTTTAGTCTCCATGTATTTGTTTTGTTTACAGTTTTTTTCCTGTAATTGATTTCCAATCTCATAGGGTTGTGGTCGGAAAAGATGCTTGACATGATTTCAATTTTCTTAAATTTTCGCAGGCTTGATTTGTGACCCAAGATATGATCTATCCTGGAGAATGTTCCATGTGCACTTGAGAAGAAAGTGTATTCTGCCACTTTTGGGTGGAATGCCCTATAAATATCAATTAAGTCCATCTGTTCTAGTGTGTCATTTAAGGCTTGTGTTTCCTTATTTATTTTCTGTTTGGATGATGGGGTGTTAAAGTCTCCTACTATTATTGTGTTACTGTCTATTTCTCCTTTCATGGTTGTTAGCATTTGCCTTATGTATTGAGGTGCTCCTATGTTGGGTGCATAAACATTTATAATTGTTATATCTTCTTGGATTGATCCTTTGATCATTATGTAGTGTCCTTCCTTGTCTCTTGTAACATTCTTTATTTTAAAGTCTATTTTATCTGATACGAGTATTGCTACTCCAGGTTTCTTTTGATTTCCATTTGCATGGAATATCTTTTTCTATCCCTTCCCTTTCAGTCTGTATGTGTCCCTAGGTCTGAAGTGGGTCTCTTGTAGACAGCATATAAATGGTCATGTTTTTGTATACATTCAGCCAGTCTGTGTCTTTTGGTTGGGGCATTTAATCCATTTATATTCAAGGTTATTATCAGTATGTGTGTTCCTATTACCATTTTCTTAATTGTTTTGGGTCTGTTTTTGTGGGTCTTTTTCTTCTCTTGTGTTTCCTGCTTAGAGAATTTTCTTTAGCATTTGTTGTAGAGCTGGTTTGGTGGTGCTGAATTCTCTTAGGTTTTGTTTGTCTGAAAAGCTTTTGACTTCTCCATTGAATCTGAATGAGATCCTTGCTGGGTAGAGTAACCTTGGTTGTAGGTTTTTCTCTTTCATCACTTTAAGTATATCCTGCCACTCCCTTCTGACCTGCAGTTTCCACTGAAAAATCAGCTGATAACCTTATGGGGATTCCTTTGTATGTTATTTTTTGTTTTTCCCTTGCTGCTTTGAATATTTTTTCTTTGAATTTAATTTTTGTTAGTTTGATTAATATGTATCTTGGTGTGTTTCTCCTAGGGTTTATCCTGTATGGGACTCTCTATGCTTCCTGGACTTGGGTGACTATTACCTTTCTCATGTTAGGGAAGTTTTCCACTATAATCTCTTCAAATATTTTCTCAGACCCTTTCTTTTACTCTTCTTTGTCTGGGACCCCTATAATTCGAATGTTGGTGTGTTTAGTGTTGTCCCAGAGATCTCTGAGATTGTCTTCAATTCTTTTCATTCTTTTTTCTTTATTCTGCTCCTTGGCAGTTATTTCCACCATTTTGTCTTCCACCTCACTTATTCATTCTTCTGCCTCCGTTATTCTGTTATTTATTCCTTCTAGTGTATTTTTCATTTCAGTTATTGTGTTGTTCATTTCTGTTTGTTCTTTAGTTCTTCTAGATCTTTGTTAAACATTTCTTGTATTTTCTCAATCCATGCTTCCATTCTATTTCCGAGATTCTGGGTCATCTTTATTATCATTACTCTGAATTCTTTTTCAGGTAGATTGCCTATTTCCTCTTCATTTATTTGGTCTTATAGGTTTTTACCTTGCTCCTTCATCTGTGACATGTTTTTTTTGCCGTCTCTTTTTTTTTTTTTTTTTTTTTTTTAATGAGTGGTATTGTGTTCTTGTCTTACTGGTTGCTTGGCCTGAGGCTTCCAACACTGGAGTTTGTAGGCTGTTGGGGAGAGCTGGGTCTTGGTGCTGAGATGAGGACCTCCGTGAAACCTCACTCTGATGAATATTCCCTGGGCTCTGAGGTTCTCTGTCCAGGGCTTCCAACAGGGAGCTCCTACCACAGGAGCTTCAGCCCAACCCCCAGCTCGTGAATCAAGATCCTGCAAGCTGCAGTGGAGGGGGTGGGGGGTTGGCAAAAAAAAAAAAAAAAAAAAAAAAAAAGAGAGAGAGAGAACAATAGCAAAGTACAAAATAAAATTAGACTAGGAAAGTAACAGATATGTTAGAAAGAATATAAAAATAAAAATATAGAAATATAGATGAATCAACAACCAGAAGGTGTAACAGTACCACAATAGTAAGAAAGAGGAGGAGGGAAAAGAAAAAAAGAAAAAACAAAGGGGGAAAAGGCCTTGGCTGTGGAGGGCGGGACCTAAGCAAGGGTGAGGTTTGGGCAGTGGGCGGGCCTATGCTTAGGACCCATAGGGCTGGAAAAGGCCCTGGGGGCTGTGGGGGTGGGGCTTAGTCTCAACAGAAGCAGCCCGGGCATGCCCCCCACCCCTGGTATCAGAGGGTGGGGGACCTCACCTGGGAGCCCAGCAGGCTTCCTGGGCTTGAGTGGGCAAGGCAGTCGCCCCCTGCTCCTCTCCTGCTCCTCCCAGAGGGCCCCTCCTGCCTGCCTCTCCTGATGTCCCCCATCTCCCTTCTATGCCCCCAAGGACCCATGTGGCCTGGAGAGGGGTTTGGAGGGCAGGAGATCCGCCTGCGAACTCAGCAGGCTCCCCAGGGCCCAAGTAGGAGGGACAAATGCCCTCACTCCTCTCCCGCTCTTCCCGGAGAGTCCCTCCCACCTGCCTCTCCTGATCTCCCCGGCCTCAGGGGTGCTGATCTTGTCTGACCTTCACTTCTCCTCCCCACTTGGTCCCCCTACATCCTACCAGTTCACTCTGGGGTTCCTCCGGTCTCCTTGGGGGTCAGAGTTCCCCACCAGTGGCCGGCAGGCGCCCTAGTTGTGGCGAGATGCTAACTCTGCTAACTTCAGTACTGGAAGCAGTACTTCCAGCAGAGGTGTTGAGGGCCTGGGTTATCTAGGTGTATGGGAATGGAGAGAATGACATAACTGAGAGATGTTAAACAAGGACTCAACAGGCTTCGACGATGTATTGAATCTAGAAAACGAAAGAGCAAGGGCTGAGGAAGCAGTGGCGTCGCTGGGAGGAATGAGTGGCCTGTGGGGGGAAGCCAGTTCAGGTGGGGAGCAATTTCAGAAGGTATTTGGATGTGAGTGTCATGAGTTCTGGGAAGTAGAACGGGCTAGAGATACAGATGAAGGAGCCCCCTGCAGAGAGGTCACGGAAGCTGTGGAAAGAGGGTGGAGTGGAGCGAGACAAGCAGGTCTGCGTAGGAAATCTGACGTCGGGGTGCAATGAACAGGGGGAGCTGGTAGGAGGAGAGTGTCCAGAAGGAAAAAGTTGTGTGTGGTCTCAGATGTTGTAAGGGTGAACAATGTGAGGACAGTGAAAGTACCTTTGAATTGGCCAAGAGATGGGTGCTGATTTTCTGCTGCTTCCGGTGGTCTTGGGAAGGGAGCCACCACTGCAGAGGGCCAGGAGAAACCAGGACATGAGGAAGGAGAAAGACAGCACACGTTTCAATTGCTTGGAAGTGAAGGAAATGAGGTATCAGGTTAATTAAGGAATGAAGGTTATCCAGGTTAGAAGAGCTCTGACCCTCTGAGGGGCAGAAAGAAAGGAACAGGGTACAAGGAGGAGGGAGGGTGCTAGAGAGATTTCTATACCCTGAAGCCGTGGAGACTGTTGGAGTGAAAGCTGTATCGCTGCATCTGATTCACTGGAGCCATCTGCGTGGGAAATGGGACTTGTCCCTAGTAAAGAGGCCAGGAGATCTTCTACTCATGAAATCATCTTTTGTCCCAGAGGAAGACAGGCAGTTTCTTCCAGGCAGGTTGGAGCCGTGGCTTGTCGCTCTAGATAGACTCACTTTGTTAGCAGGTGCGCAAATGAATTTAGCGAATTCTCTGATCACTAGATCAGATACCATGTGGACTTAGAAATAGGCTCATGCTGACTCCCTATTAAGCAATTTCTGTTTCTTCTGCCTGTAAAGAAAACATTGTAGAAAATAATACCAACTGTGAGGCAGTGTGTTGATGCCTGATATATAATTTTATTATAAATATAGAGCAAATTTTACAAATAATTCAGAAGCGGCCTTAGCCAGGCAAAATTAAATTACACAGAATAGCATGGATGAGGGGAGGTATACATAGTCTGTGTCAGGGTTAAAAAACCCTGAAAGAGGTACCTGAGTACAGAGAACTCCCAGCCAACCCTCTTTGAGGGGGCCAGTTCCACACAGCATTAGATCAAGTAATGAATATGGAATAAAACCTTTCTCTCAACAGCCTCAAGGAGGTTCCATCCATGCAGAAGGAGGCTGGGTGGGAAGTAGACGTGCCTCTCCTTCTCCTGCCCTTCTTTTTATGCTGACACATTGGGTCTCATAGACCCCATGGGAGAAAACAAATTTCAGAGGCTTTCACGAAGCCAAGAGCTGAGTTGTAAACCTCCCTTTGTGTCCTAAGAAGCATCGGCACCAGTGCAGCTTTCTAGGTTGTAAACGACGCCAACTGCGTGGGTGGTCGTGTACCCGTCAGGGGCTCCTGGTTCCCAAGAACCAAACACACCTTAGCAGAGGCCAAGGTTTCCTGAGAAGGGGAGCGGGGCAGATGGAACGCGCACAGGCAGAAACACGGAATAGAATGGCGCTGATGGTTGGTCTGAGATGCCTAGAAACTGAGCGAGATCCCTTTCTGGCCATGAATGTAGAAAACTGCTTCTTCTTATCTTCTTTTTGGAGCCCCTGACATAAAAGCCTTGAGGAGCTTCTTCAGAGGGACTTGAGGGGTTTTGGTGGCTTCTTTCACCTAAGGCAGTTAGATTGGCTTACACAGCAAATTAAGTAAACATAACCCCTTTCACATAAACAAACAATTACAAAAATTTAAATGGCGAATGTTTCAGAAGGAAGGAAAAAACCCAATACCCCAAATTGTACATTCTTTAACCATTATTTAAATAATCTCTGCAGGGTAACTTTCTGATTCCTTTCCCAAATCCCAGCTGATTGTCTCTGTTAAGAGCTGATTGTCCTCTAAAGCGATAATCCCTCCATCTCTGAGCATTTCCTTTAATGAGCCCATGAAGTTATTAAGACAGTATGTGCATTTTTTGCAATTTCCATTAGGATTCACTTATAGACTCTGAGAAGTTATTTTCTAGTTTCTTCTAGTAGGTTCTCTGAAGACAGGCTTTCAAAGGTTTAGGTCGTATTCTAGCTAAGTAGTAAGTTGTTTAGCCCTGGTCCTGCAGGTAGACGACCCTGAAAGTGGACAAAGGTATAGAATTTCCCGGTTCAGAATTGGTTATGTATGTGTTTTCCTGTGAATGGTGGGTTCACACCGGGCTTCAGAGAGCAGGAGAAGTTTTTCCTTTTCCTCTCCTTTTCTGGCACATGCATTTCAGTGGATCAAGGACATAATTTCCAGGTTATGGCAAATTCAAGTTAAACTCCAATATGAAAGGACTGGGGTGGGAAGGAATGAGTGTGTTCTGAATAGGCAAGTTTAAAACCAATTTAGGTCAGGAAATGGGGAGGCGTGGAGGTTCTGGCAACTCTCTCCCAAGGTCTGCTTTGCCAAAGTTCAATGACAAGGAAGGTTGGGTTTCCTACAGACCTCCTCCTGGATGTACCTTTTCACCTACTGACACTGAAGGAAAGGACTGTGACCAGGCAGCCTGGAGGAGCCTCATTAGGGGTGAAAGGGTGAGGAAAGACACTATTCCCATTTTCCCCGGATGGCAAAGGGATCTCCTAGGGATGGGGATGAGAAGCTTGGAATAAGTGCAGCGAGCAGGACTGGTTGCGTTACTTATTTTTCACTTCTGAATAAACTGTTTCTGTGGCTGACGGGGAGGCTGAAGTTGGTTTCTTTGATTCCTGGGCATTGAAGTTCAGGGTAGAATATGCAACTTCGTCGATCTGAAAGGAATGAACAGCAGTCAATTAAATCAGTGTCGTAGGCCAGGCCCTCACCTTGTCCAGTGTGATTCAGCACCACATGCTTTCACCACTTTGAAACTTTTAGTTCAGAGAAGTACTTTTATTACCCATTTTCTCTGCTTACTAACATCCTGTTGGATGTTCATTAGAAGAGATAGATTATGGAATGCTACAATGGAGTATGATGATACAACAATGAGAATAAATAAACGACAAAGGCACACAACAATATGAATGAATCTCACAAAACATTTTTGAATCAAAGAAGCCAGACACATGTATACACTGTATTTTTCATTTATGTAAGTGCATAATCAGGTAAAACTAATCTAATGCACTGGAAATAAGGATAGTCATTACTCTTTGGAGGGAACTAACTGGAGCGTTTTGTGTGTGTGTTTGTTGGGGGGGGTTGATTTTTTTTTAATGATTTGGGTGCTGTTTACATAGGTATGTACAACTCATAGAAACTTAAACATTGTTAAAATATACTTATGATTGAAGCATTTTTCAATATAAATGTATATTCTATTGAAGGTTAAGATGAGAAAAATTCAGTACAATTATTAGAAAGTAAAGGAACTAAGACCTCAGATCTATTAGATTGGAAATTATCATTTGATAGTAAGAGCAGGGTCAGATTGGGCAGAAGAGGAAGAATGATCTAGTGCCTTCCTTGAGCTGGGCATTGTGTCAGGTCCTTTACCTTTGTTATGTCATTTAATTCCTTGAACTTCTCTTTGAAGGAGGCAGCATGTCCATTTTTTTTATACATGAAAAAGCGGGGGATCAAAGAGGTTAAGTTACCAGCCTAAGGTCCCAGCCAGGATTCAAGTTCACATCTTGCAATGAGGTAGACTGGTGGGGGTAATACTTCTTTGTTTGTTGCTGAAGTGAGGAACTTTGACCCAAACTTTTGGTCTCACTTTTTGGTCTCACTTTTGTATCTTCAAGAATAACCCATTCTACACAGAGTTATTTCCATGAGAAAAGGAGCCAGTGAAACTGGCTGTGCTTACCTTGTTAGGTGAATTGTCAGAATGACCCTGACCTAGGGAAACAAAGGAGAGTTATCAACCCAAGAAAATGCAGAACTAACTTATGGCCTCAGAACGTGGTGTTCCTAAGCTGTTGTGCTTCTAGCTGAAGGAGGTGGCAGGTGGTGGGAGGGTGGGGTGGGGAGGTGGCCCGGGATTAAGACTTAAGGAATTTGCTTCCCTCAGTCTTGGGTCCAGACCCCAGGGCATTAGACCAAGGAGGGGTGGGGAGAGGCCTCAGTGCACTTCCGAAGATTTCTTCCAGTTCACAAGGCCTGAGTTTTGCCCAGGTGTGTGTCTCAGCAGCAGGCTCCAGCGGCAAGGAGGGGCATTGAGGCCCACAGTACCCAGAGCACCCAAGGCAGGGAAAGTCTCACCAAAGGAGATGCCCGCATCCGTAATAGAGGCAGGAGGGAGAAGGAGGTAGGATGAGGAAATGGCTCCTGGAAACATGTCCATCTCATGGCCTGCTTGGCTTGCCCGGCCTAGGAGGGGCTAGTGTCTCTCCCCCAGCTGTGTCTCAGGGGAATCTTTTGCAGCAGGAAGGGTGTGAGGACCTATGCCAGTTTAAGACTGGGAAACTGAGATTCCCCTCTAATAATTCAGAAGGTAGGGATTCACTTGGAAATCCGGGATTCCCTGGTAGGGCAGGGTGTATAGTAGTGGAACATACAAGCTCTCACTGGGTGAGCAGGTTTACTTACTCTGGTTGTGGTCTGAGGATTTGTGCTCTGTGAGGTCTCGCTGGTCACTTGCCCTAAATAAATATCAGACACTGTGACTACTATTCCCAGCCCCAGGCCCTTTGCTCCTTGAATCAGGAAGGACACGGTCAGCATGATTCCTTGGGGCTCCTCAATGTTCATTATACCTTGGTTGGTCCTCTTCCCTCTGAGGACCTCCTTCTTCAACCTACCTGTCATCCCTTCTAGTGTTTACTCCTCTCCTGCTTACTGGCTGTTCACATTTAGGGCCATTCATGCCAACTGCCTCTGAGCTTATTTCTACCCTGACACCTTTCTCCTTTTATAAATAGATGCTGTTTTTTTCTCACTTTATTTATTGCCCAGGAGGCCTTTGGTTGTCTCTGCTTTTCTCAGGATCTCTTCCTGTCCTGTCCCTCTCTCCTCCTGCTACTCTTGTCGACAGAGCACTGGACTCCCTTCCTCCTGCTTCTCCTTTCATTTCCTCATTAGTTTTCCTTCTTGGACCTTGGCTTCCCTGACTGGGGACAGAGGAACATAATGGACTCTGCTCCCTCTAAACCAGGTGGGGTTGGGAAGAACCACGTCCAAGAGACACGAAGCACGAAGACCAGGGAAGGAGCGACCCACGGGAATTAGAGCCAAGAAGCAGGGCTTTCGGAAGAAAGAGGAGCAGATCCAGGTCCAGAGACAGAGATGAAGGCTCCTTCCCTCTCCCGAGCGTGGCAGTTAGCCTCGGGGAAAGCAGAACGAGAGGAAAGGCATCGTACCCTCCAGTTTTTCTGATGTACAGAAAATACACCAAGGCTGCTATCAGAGCAACCCCAGCCACGACTCCAATCACGATGCCGGCAATAGCACCACCTGAGAGGCCAGAAGAGCTTCCTTCTGTTGAATCAACTGTCATTGAAAGAAAAATGAAGAGTCAATGAAGATGACATTATTTTACAGTGGGGGGTGCTCTGGGAAATAACTCTCAATATGAAATAGAAATAGTCTCGACTTGTTCCTTCACGGAATAAAATTTCTGTGGAAGGTGGCTGGGAGGTGACTAGCCGACTACATTTTTGTAATTTTTTTTCTCTCTGAGTGTATTTCTAGGTTGGTGGTCGGACATGCCTCAATTCCAGTGTGGCCTTTCTGCACTCAGATATTTTTGAAGGCTTTGGAAATGGAAGAAGCGCTGATGGTTATTTTTCTATGTTATAGTTTCCCATCTTTTCATGATTACATCTTTCTCTGGGTGTGGCCCAGGTGTGGCCGCCATGAATATGTGCCTGTTAGGTGTCTTGGTGGGGATTTATGGATGGAAGGCCCTCTGAATTCACTGCCCCTCTGCACAGAGACCACCCTTCACACAGGTTCCCAGCAGGAATATGAAATCAATCCCAATTCTGCGAGAAATGATTTTTTTGTGATGGGTGACTTTAGTTCAAGGACTCCTCACCAGATTTGCAGACACTCTCTTAGAACTGCACTGCAGCCTAAAACTTCCTCCTTCCCTTTCTCCTTCCCAGGGATCCAATATGCATCGTGGTCTGAGGACCCTACCAGGCTCCTCCCACTCCTGCTCCACTTTCCTTCACAGGCATTTTTGCCAATGAATGTCTTGTATGTCTAATCCCATCTGGGCTGCATCTCACGGGGTGAAAACTAACATACTAGATGTGAAACTTTGCACTCAACTCCTTTCTTTCTCTCTTCTATATTTACTCAGTAACATGTTCCTATGGGTCTTGTGTTATGCCTTCCTTCCCCAAATATATAATACCTTTTGCCTCTTTGTTCTTTTTTATTTCAGTTTTCCTCACCATTCAACTCAAAATTGAAAATTAATGCTAATGTTAGCTATTGTTATGATGTACTTACTATGTGCCAGATTCTGTGCTATATATAATATTTCCCATATATCTCATTTAATTCATATAATAACCCTGTCAGATAGACATTATTTCCATTTTACAGATGGAAAATCTGAGGCTTCCAGTAGTGAAAAACCCAAAGTCAAATGGCTAATAATAGGTGGATCTAGAGTTAGGTAGTCCTTGACTCTAGGAGTACCCGATTTCACATAGCCTAATGATAATAGTAGTAATTATAGCAGCTAACATTTTTGGAAAATTTTTCCTTTCTGTGTATTTCACTGTGGGTTTAATTGAATATTACATTAAATCTGAAACAAAACCATGAAGCAGGTACTTTTATTGCAATTTTCAGTTGAGGAATCTGAGGCTCAGAGAAGTCAAGGATCCTGTGCAAGAATTTATAATTGTAAATGCTTACATTAAAAAAGTTGATCTCAAATCAGCAACCTAAATTTACAACTTAAGGGACATGAAAAGCAAAACAAGGAAAAAAAAAAGAACTAAAGCTAGCAGAATGAAGGAAACAATAACAATTAGAATGGAGATAAATAAATTAGAGAATGGAAAAACAGTAGAGAGAATCAATAAAACCAATATTTGGTTCTTCAAAAATATTAACAAAATTGACAAATCTTTAACTAGATTGACTAAGAAAAGAAGATTCAAATTACTAAAATCAGAAATGAATGTGGGAACATTACTACCAATTCTACAAAATATGAGTACTATGAATAATCATTTGGCAACAAATTGGATAACGTCAACAAAATGGACAAATTCCTAGAAACATGAAAGCTACCAAGATGAAATCACAAAGAAATAGAGACTATGAATAGACATATAAAATAAGGAGGTTAAATCAATAAAAAACACTTGACAAAAATCCACTAACCCTTCATGATGAAAACACTCAAACTAGCAAAAGAAGGAAACCACCTCAACATAATAAAGGCTATATATAAAAAATCCACAGATAACATCATCCTGAATGGTGAAAGACTGAAAGTTCTTCCTCTAAGGTCAGGAACAAGACAACAATGCCTGTTTTTTCCACTTCAATTCAGAATAGTATTGGATGTATTAGCCAGAGCAATTAGGCTAATTGCCTAAAAAATAAAGGACATCTAAAAAATAAAGGACATCCAAATTGGAAAAGAAGAGTAAAATTATCTCTGTTTGCAGATAACATGACCTTATATATAGAAAACCATAAAGATCCCCCAGAAAACTGTTAGAACTAATAAACAAATTCATCAAAAAGCTGGAGATTACTAAATCAACATGTAAAAATCAGTTGTTTCGGGACTTCCCTGGTGGCGCAGTGGTTAAGAATCCTCCTGCCAATGCAGGGGACACAGGTTTGAGCCCTGGTCCTGGAAGATCCCATATGCCATGGAGCAACTAAGCCCGTGTGTGCCACAGCTACTGAGCTGTGCTCTCAAGCCAGCAAGCCACAACTACTGAAGCCTGCACGCCTAGAGCCTGTGCTCGCAACAAAAGAAGCCACCGCAATGAGAAGCCCACGCACAGTAATGAAGAGTAGCCCCCCCTCACCACAACTAGAGAAAGCCCATGTGCAGCAACAAAGACCCAACTCAACCAAAAATAAATAAATAAATAAAAGAATAATAAAAAAGAAAAAAAAAGTCTACAAACAATAAATGCTGGATTGAGTGTGGAGAAAAGGGAACCCTCCTACACTGTTGGTGGGAATGTAAATTGGTACAACCACTATGGAGAAGAGTATGGAGGTTCCTTAAAGAACAAAAATAGAGCCACCATATGATCCAGCAATCCCACTCCTGTACATATATTTGGAGAAAACTATAATTCAAAAAGATACATGCACCTCAATGTTCACTGCAGCACTATTTACAATAGCCAAGATATGGAAGCAACCTAAATGTCCATTGACAGAGGAATGGATAAAGAAGATGTTGTACGTATATACACAATGGAATATTACTCAGCTGTAAAAAAAGGAATGAAATAATGCCATTTGCAAAAACATGGATGGACCTCAAGATTCTCATTCCAAGTGAAATAAGTCAGACAGAGAAGGACAAATATGATATGATATCACTCATAAGTGGAATGTAATTTTTAAAAAATGATATAAGTGAACTTATTTACAAAACCAGAACAGATTCACAGATTTCGAAAACAAACCTATGGGGAAACGTCCAGGGGGGAGGGAAAAATTAGGAGCATGGGATTAACATATACACACTACTATATATAAAATAGATAACCAACAAGGACCTACTGTATAACACAGGGAACTCTACTCAATATTCTGTTATAACCTATATGGGAAAAGAATCTGAAAAAGATTGAATATATGAATATGTATAACTGAATCACTTTGCTGTACACCTGAAACTGACACAACATTGTAAATCAACTATACTCCAATAAAAATTTTTTGAAAGATATACAAATGGCCAATAAGCACATGAAAAGATGCTCAACGTCACCAATAATTAGGGGAATGCAAATCAAAACCACAGTGAGATATCACTTCACACCCTTTAGAATGGCTATTTAAAAAAAAAACAAAAACAGAGAACAACAAGTGTTTGCAAGGATGTGGAAAAATTGGAACTTTTGTGCATTGCTGGTGGGAACGTAAATGGTGCAACCACTGCGGAAAATGGTATGTCAGTTCATCAAACAGTTGAACAAAGAATTTGCATTTGACCCAGCAAATCCACTTCTGGGTGTGTGCTCAAAAGACTGAAAGCAGGGATTGAACAGATATTTGTACACCTATGTTCACAGTGGTGTATTCACAATAGCCAAAAGGTGGAAACAATTTAAAAGACAATCAACTTATGAATGATAAACAAAATGTGGTATATACATACAAGGGAATATAATTCAGTCTTTCAAAGGAATGAAATTCAGATATATGCTATAACATGGATGGAGCCTTGAAGACATAATGCTAAGTGAAATAAATCAGACCCAAAAGGATAATTATTATATGATTCCACTTATACAAAATAACTAGAATAGTCAAATTCATAGAGACAAAGAAAGTAGAGTGGTGGTTGCCAGGGTTTGGGTTGGGGGACTGGGGAGTTATTGTTTAATGGGTACAGAGTTTTAGTATGGTAAGGTGAAAAAGTTCTAGATGGATAGTGGTAATGATTGCATGCGAATATGAATGTACTTATTCCTACTGAGCTGCAGTCTTAAAAATGGCTAAAATCATATATCTTATGTCTATTTTACCACATTAAAAATGGTAACAGAAAAAGCAAAACAAAACAAGGAGAATCTTGTGAAAGTCACACTAAAATGCCAAACCCAGGATAAGAAACTTAAGTATATTTGATTTAGAGATTAAGCTCTTATCTATTTTGCTGTTTACTGTAATGGTCTCTTATTTGATATTCTGCCCGCTGTGACCTCTATCCATTTTGCACGCCGTTTGTAGAGTAATCCTCCCGGGAAGATGTAGCATGGGGCGAGTGGTCACTTACATTTCACACCCAGACTGAGGGGGTCACTTCTGCTGGAATTGCCCTGGTTGGAGACCTCACACTGATAATCCCCGGCATCCTCCCTCCTGACAGGGTTGATGGTGAGGGTGCTGTTGTCTGGGGACAGCTTCACCCTCTCTGTGAGCAGTAGACTCTGGCCATTGAAGAACCAGCGTATGGAGATCCCAGTGTCATTTGTGCGGCAGGTCAGGACCACGGTATTCTCATGTTCTGTGACTGTGGTGTTGCTGGCTTCGATGGAGGGCTGTGCCACTGGGTCTGTGGAGAGACAGAGGGGTGACTGGCCGAGAACAGGTCAGGGGCCTGGGGCCGCGCTCCTTCCTCAGAGGTCTCAGCCACCCGTGGGGCCAGTGAGCTCTGTAAAGGTGACCCAGAGGATGGCCCTGACCCTGTGAACAAGGTCGTGGGTCTCTCTTCAGGTGACGATCCACAAGGAGAGGGCCGCAACTCCTCTCTGAAAGCCAGATACCCCAGGATGACCCCTGACCAGTCTCCCTGGACAGCTCTGTAGTATCAGCACCAGGCACGTCTTCCCAGCCCATCTGTCTAGCATCTTCAACATCAAGTGGGACTTTTCATTAACTTTCATTGACCTTTTTCCACAATGTTCTTTGACTTTAAAATAATTCAGGTCCCATTCCTTATACACACTTCCGAGCACACTGGGGAAGGCAGACTTGCCAGCTCTGTGCATCTCTGGGGCCAAGGGAACTTTCCATAAAGCAGGGGAGGCATCTACTTCCTGTTAAATCATTTCTTAGGCTGGCCTAACACAGTCTCCTGGACTGTAGAAGGGTTAAGTATCCCTCTGAGCCAAGGACAGTCTTGTTTTAAAATTCCCCAACAATAACTACCCCTCATTTTCACTCGTCCTGAGTCTGAGACATTAACTTTTTCTCCCATCAGAGGGTGGTGACCCTGAGCCTCTCAAGACAGGAGCAGCTGTTGCCTCCCAGTCTTGGCTCGAGGCTGGGCCTGCCCAGATTTGCCTGGGACAGGAAGTCATGGCCAGCCTGATATCCAGGGGGTGAGGGTCCAGGTACCTGGACCTGAAAGGGATGGGTGTGGTCTGGCCTCTGGCAGTGGAGATTCAGTCGGGCTGCCTGGGGCACATAGGAACAGAGGTTACTCACAGATGACATTCAGGGTGAACGGGTCACTGCGGCTGACACTGACTGGGTTCCGAGTTTCACACATATAGGGTCCTGTGTCATTCCTTGTGACATGGAATAAGGTGAGAGTCCTGTTGTCCTCAGACAGCTCCAGCCTGGTGCTGTTGGGGAGGCTCTGATTGTTGACCCACCACATGTAGGAGGTGTTCTGACTCTCAGGTCCGCATGTTAACACTACGGTGTCCTGCTCCACGGGGCTGGAGTCGTTGCTGGTGATGACGGGTGTGGGTAACACCGCTGTGAAGACAACAGAGAGAACACTGCCGCTTTTACACCTGGATTCCTCCAATAGCATCTTCAATCAGAGCTGGCATTTCTGACCTCTCAGCCAACCTGAGTCCTTAAAGAGTAAGGCAGGTCTTTGTATCACAAGACAAGTGCACGAACATCTGAACTCAGAGAATATAAGGCCACCTGCTCTGTGTCTGAGAGAAAGCACAGACTTCTTCAAGTGTCTGTCATGTATCAAGGTTTGATAGCAGTAACATAGGCCTGGAAATCAGAGACCCCTTGCTTCCTCATTCAGTTTTTTACCGACCAGGTGACAACCTGACTGGCCTTGGGGTGTTCACCTGGAACATGCAGGTCCTGAGACCCTTCAGGCTGCACAGACCTGCATTGCCTGGTGGAGACGTGTTTTCACTGAGTCCTCGATTTCCAAGGTTCCCTAGAGATAGGGAAGGATGGGCCATCCCATAGTCCTTAAACCCCAAGAAGACTGGGCAGAGTGGCCTGGAACTGGGTGTTTGAGCAGAAATAACACACGGGACGACCCAGAGCAAGCCTGGTGGTCAGTCCAGTAATCAGGCTGCAGGGCCATGAGGTGGGGCAGTTCTGCCCAGGTGTTAAAGGTGATTGACAAGACAGCGACCCCATAAGGGCTAGGCGAGTCCAAGGAATGATTAGAAAAGAGTGAGGGGGAGGGACTTTTCCCTGGTGGTCCAGTGGGTAGGACTCTGCGCTCCCAATGCAGGGGGCCCGGCTTCGATCCCTGGTCGGGGAACTAGATCCTGCATGTATGCCCCGACTAAGAGTTCGCATGCCACAACGAAAAGATCCTGCATGCCGCAACTAAGACCCAGCCTAAATAAATAAATAAATAAATATATATTTTTTAAAAGTGAGGGGGACATGCAGGAGCTGGCTGGCTTTGGCAGCAGAACCAATGTCTCTGCCCTTAGTCTTGGGCAGAATTGATCGGGGAGAGGTCTGAGTCTCTGTTTTATAAAGAGAGGAATGACTTAAATTAGTAGAAACGTTCTGTGTTATGTTAAAAACTTTAGGAGAAGAGGTTCCCGTCGCCAATTTCTGTGGACAGTCAGGCACATGGGGAGGAGGCCCACCACTGGCATGTGGCATGTTTTCTTCTCTTTTCTTTTCTTTCTACCTCAGGAAACACAGGTAGAGCTGGATCAAATTTGTCTGAGTTGGGCCAAGTCTAAGTGAAAGGACAGTGGCTTGGGCACCTCATCGTCGGAGAGAGAGCCCTATGATACAGGTGCCATCATGAGGACACACGGGCAACGAAATAGGCAGTAAAGCAGTCAGATGGCACAGGGTCTGTCAGCCCCACCCTGGGAAGGTCTCGGGAACCACTGAGAGGAACGGGAGGCTCACAGAAGCACGAGAATGTGAGTCACAAATCAAAGAGGTGAAGTGAGCCACTGGGGACTGCAGACCTTGTCTTTCTGCCTTTGACTCCCTGGTTGAATCACGTAGGGCTTAGATTCAGGGGTTGCGTAACCCTGTTACGTGGTGTGTTCCACCTGTTGGCATCCTGGAGGGAAAGAGCCCTGGACCAGGGCAAAGTGGGAGCTCATTCTCCTGGTGACCTGGGGAAACTGGCTCGTGTTGGACCCTCGCAGAGGCTGCTGCTCCCACTGATGTCTGTGTCCTTTACTATTGCCCGGGAGGGTGGGCCTGGCCACAGGTGTTAGCAGGATGGGAACAGGGCAGTCAGCCATTTGCGGGTGTATTTGTGGAAGGCTTAAGGGTAGGGGAGCTGTGCAGAGCAGGGCCAGTCCCGGCTGGAAAGAAGGAGGAGGAAGATGAGAGACGTGGAAGCAGCAGAGAGAGCAAAAAATGTCCATTTACAAGTGACTTCAAAGTGGGGGTTACGAGTGCCTTCAAAGATCAAAGATCCAAGAGCCCCACTGCTGCCCAGAGGCAGGACCCCTGCAGCCCTGGAAAACCCTCCCATGGCCGAGCGGCCCCACAGTCACCGTGAGACCTGGCTCCCAACGTGCTTTAGGGGCGGGTGGTCAGAGGATGGAACATGGGTCCCATTCCTGGAGAGACAGGCAATAGGTGTGGCCAGTACCTCCTAGGATTCTGCATCCAGATTCCAGTGCCTGAAGAGATTACAGGTCATTCATTCATTCTTATTCCTTCCATCCTTCCTTCCTCAAAGAAAGGTTGAGAGTTTACCTGTTGGGCCCTGTGCTGGTTGCAGGTGTAGGTTGGAGAGTGAGGAAACCGAGTCCTTTCCATGTTATTCCAGCGGGAGTGACACCCAGCACGTTAGGAAACAAACAAATAAATGCTTTCCCATCCGGCGCAAGGAGCTTGTGCATCGGCTACCCGAAGAGGGAAGGCCTGGACATTCCTGTCACTGACTATGATCATCGATGCAGGTAATTTAGTTCTAGAGTGAACAGGATTAATTTTCCATGTCCTTTCACTTTCCGTGCCAGAGTCTCCCTCTGAGCTGGGGATGCCCAAGAAGAAAGGATCTGAACCAACAGCTGGTTTCTGGGTCCAAAGATGCACAGCGAGTTCCCCGGGATGGAGGAGAGGAGGGGGCTGTTATCTTGGCATGACTCTGATTGGCCAGTCATGGTCTGTGTGACTCTGATTCAGTGAGTGTGACCCCCCGTTAACTCAGTTTCTCCTCATTAAAATAGAAAAAATGGTAAACTGTCTCAGGATTGCCATGCTGCCTGTGTATTAAGCTTACATCATTAATAATTAACTGACCTAAAGCTGAGCATAGAGGAGCTGCCCATAAAACCTGCATCTACTGTTAGTTGCATCCACAGGAGAGGGCTCCCTGGGCTGTGCCCCGGTGGTCAAGGAGCTGCCAGGAGCATCTTCTCTCCTCTGTTCCTCCCTAAGGATGCTGACCTTCCTCTGGAGTCTCCTTAGTCCCCCAGGTGGTCGGCTAATAACCTGGGGATCTAGCCCGTCTTGCTCTCCACGCTGAGTCTCAGGTGAAGGCCCAGACTCCACCCCTGCTCCAATGTGGCTCTTGGGGCTGAGCCCTGGCTGGTGACCAGCTCTGAAGCCTTGGGACTCAGGCAGCTGGGAAATCATCGCTCCCAGTCAACCCCGTCCAGGAGGCTAAAACCCAACAGTGGCAAGTGTTCTCCGGGGTCACTGGAGGCGAGAGCTGAGAAGCTGGGCAGGGGCTTCCCGGGGCTGAGCTTCTCTGGGGGGGGTCCCAGGGGGCCCTCTGGCCAGTCCCATACTGAGTCCTACAGCATCATGGGCACAGGGAGGGGCCCAGGGGGTTGAACTGAGGCTGATCTCCCTCTGCTGTGTTACTCCCATCAGCCTGGTCCTTCTTTCTGCACAGAATGTCTTCGGGGTCCGGATTCTGCGAAAGAATTCTGATCCTTTGAAGTCTGTCTCCACCGTGTGTGTGTCCTGCACTAAATGTTCAAACCCCAACCTGGGATGTAATACAGAGGGGGATGGAGACACAGTCCAGGCCTGTCAGTCCTCTGCGTGTGAATAGGATTCACCCCACCCAACACCCAGAGGTCAGAGAGGAATCACTCACGGTATACACGGAGTTGTCCAGTTACACTTTCAATCTGTAAATCATTCTTTGTAATGAGCAGGGTGTAGTATCCTGTGTCATTCTGGGTGACGTCCTGGAACAGCAGGAATCCATTGGGGTATATTGTCTCTCGACCGCTGTGTGCAGGCCCAGTGGCATTTGTATGAATGTCTATTCTACACGATGCAATTAGTTGGCTGCTCTCTACCCTTTCTCCTCTGTACCAGCCGTAGCCTAGAAGATCCCTTGTCACATTGTGGACAACTAGAAGAACATCCATGCCTTCTGCAGCATTGAAGGGCACCACTTCAATAGTGACTTGCGCAGTGGTGGGCAGGTTCCAGAAGGTTACGAGTGAGACTAGGAGGGAAGAGAGAGAAATTAACATTCTGACCTATGTGTTGGGATGGGAAAATGGGGCCCTGGGTCCTGAGCAGGTCTCTTCATCCCTCAGCCTTGGTGTGTGTTTTTGTAGTGTGTGTGTGTGTGTGTGTGAGTGTGTATATGTGTGTGTGTGTGCGTGTGTGTTTGCTACTGGTTCAGGGTCAGCAGCATGACCCCCATTACTTCAGCCCCTCGGAGCTTGGTATTGCCTCGGTTTCCCCAGGTGTCCCCCTGGCTCACTTCCTTGCTGCCCTCACACGCTTGCTCACTCAGGGGCCTGTTGGGAGCTGCCCTCCGTGACACCTGCTCCAAAGACCCTCCGTCTTCACTGTCTGACCTTTCCCTGCTCCGTTTCCTTCATGACACTTGTCAGCACCTGACAGCACATTCTAGATCTCTTTGCTTGTCTGTCTTCCTCCCCATAGAGTGTGAGCTCTGGGACGGCAGGGACTTGTCTGATCCTGGTTGTAATCCAGGGCCTGGACCAGGCTCCAAATACCTGGTGAGGAAGGAATGAGTGTTCCCAGGGCCTCCACCGCCTGGTGTTTTTTATTTATTTATTTATTTTTTGCGGTACGCGGGCCTCTCACTGCTGTGGCCTCTCCCGTTGCGGAGCACAGGCTCCGGACGCGCAGGCTCAGCGGCCATGGCTCACGGGCCCAGCCGCTCCGCGGCACGTGGGATCTTCCTGGACCGGGGCACGAACCCGCGTCCCCTGCATCGGCAGGCGGACTCTCAACCACTGCGCCACCAGGGAAGCCCTACCGCCTGGTGTTTGTCAATTTCTAAGGGTGGTGGGTAAGGACAGTGTTTAGCTTCCTGGTTGCATTTTTTTCTGGATTGACACCCTGACATAAATTGTTATTGTCACCAGTTTTGAAAAATTACTGCTCAGTGATGAATAATTTGGAAAACGTACAGTAATTGAGGTTTTCCTGCCCCTCACCAATCCCAGTTCATTGAGCTTTTCCTGTTGCTCAGTCCCCCCCCTCCCCTGCTCCCATGTCCTCTCCCCTCAGGTCCAAACAGAAGCCCTCTGGCCCCTCACAGAGCCCTGTCTCCCCCAGAGACCTCAGCCAGTCTCTGTTCTCCCACCTCTGCCCACAGCCTGAAAATTGTCCCCTCTCACCTGCCAGCAGGAGCCCGTTCCAGGGGATGCACCCTCTGCGGGCATGGGCTAAGGGGGGCTCCATGGTGTCTGCTGTCTGCTGTGTCCCTCCCTCTGTGAGAAGAGCTCCAGCTCCCGAAACGCTCACAAGCACTGCTGTCTGATGTGTGAGCTCTGCTGTCCTTCCTCCCTCTGTGCTGGGCCTCCTCCTGGGGCAGGAGCATTTGGCTGGGTCACATGGGCCGGGGGCGGGGTCTGTGCCCAGAACCCTCCCTCTCCCTCCCCTCTCATTCCCACCTGCCTAGTGCCCTTCTCCCCCTTCCCTTTCTGTTTACAATCCATTTCCCTGTGAACCGCTGCTCTTCCTGCCTTTTCCAGCTTGACTTCTTAGCCTAGAAACACACACACACACACAATTTGCCGTTGGTTGGGAGGAAGCACAGCCCTGGAGCTCAGTGACCTGGGCATTTCCCACAGTTCGCAGTTGGGGTGCACAGTCAGCCTCTCCCCCACAGCCTCCGCTTCCCCTTCTGGGTTTTCGCAGGAGCCCTGCGGCTACATCACGAACCCTTCCTTGTCACAGGAATGTCACCCACACTGTGCATTGGAATCACTGTGGAACTTTATAAAGACTGTGAATGCACAGATGACACCTTAGAAATGCTGTTTCAGCAGCTTCCCAGGTAACGTATGCCCAGCCAGGCTGAGACCCCATAATGTGGGCTCGGGTAGACTCTTCCCCTCTCTTGTGCACACAGAGGGTCTGCAGATCCCGTTAAAGCGCAGAGTCTGCCTCGGCAGGTGTGGGGTGGACCCGAGAGTCTGCATCTAACTAGCTCTCAGGTGGAGCACAGTTTCAGCAGCAAGGTCTGTCAGCACCACACAGACACCTAGAGGTCCCCAAACCAGGGTATTATTTCCCTTTGTGACACAGAGGGTCTTTCCAGTGTTCTCAAATGCGCTGAGAAGGTTTCGTTCTGTTGCTGCCAGAAGGCTCCAGGAAAGGATTGAGGGGCTGGAAAGGGTGCAAAGTGAGTGATGCCTGGTGAGAGGGACGGTCCTTCTCTCTCCATGGGGGTCTAGCTGGGCCACAGCTTCCTGGGACACACACTGATGAGCTGAAGGAATAGTAGTTCCTAAAGGTGTGAAGTGGGCCACCTCCTGGCTGGATGGAGGAGCTGTCCATTGTGGGGAGCTTGGAGAGCGCGAGGAGAGCTATGGACTAAGGTGACACTGGTGAGGGCCCGATTCTGCTGGGATGAGGGAGGTCTGTAGCCCTTGGGGAGGCTCTAGCCTGTGGAGTAACTCTGCCGCTCTCTGGTGGACAAGGAGGGAAGTGCAGCAGTTACCATGCCATGCTGCTCTGCATGTTTATTCAATACCATGAAATTTTTTTTTTTTTTTTTGCGGTACGCGGGCCTCTCACTGCTGTGGCCTCTCCCGTTGCGGAGCACAGGCTCCGGACGCGCAGACTCAGCGGCCATGGCTCACGGGCTCAGCCGCTCCGCGGCATGTGGGATCTTCCCGGACCGGGGCACGAACCCGCGTCCCCTGCATCGGCAGGCGGACTCTCAACCACTGTGCCACCAGGGAAGCCTCTGATTGCAGCTTTGACTCTGCTGTCCATTCTGGTGAGCCTGGCCCACCTTGCCTTTGGTGATTGAGTACTGGCTCTTAGCCCTGCTACCTCTTGACCCAGTTTACCCCCATTGCATTGAGATTTCCCACTTCTGTGGCAGCAGTTCCCCCTGTAATTTCTGACCTCCAGAGAAGAGCCATCACAGAGCTCTTCAAGGCTGCTGGGGCCCCCTTACAAAGTGATCTCACAGTCGTGGTGAAAGGTGTGTTCTCTGAACACTCCCAGGGTGGGTGAGCAGGTCTGAAATGATAACTCCATACCACATTCCAATCTCTTCAAGTCTTTGGATACCTTTCTCTCTCTCTGAGTAAATGATCTCTTCTCTGATACAGATACCTCGTGTTTCTGTCAAGATAAACACATATAGATGGAAAACTTAGCAGTGACCTGGTGAGCTGAGTGGGAAAAACTTGGAGGTATTTTTCTCTGAGAAGACCTTCATGTGTCCCAGACCATGGAGCCCCAGAGGAGGGAGAGAGAGAATACCTCACCCAGAGTCCCAGGCGCTCCTGGAGTGGCTGAGGGGAGTCAGCCAGATGAGGAGATGCTCACAGATGTGGGCCCTCTGGTCAGGCCTGACACAGTCAGTCTGGAGGGTCCCCCATTGGGGGTTTCTGTTTTCCTTGAGAATGTCCTATGCTGTGAGATCTTTTGTGCTTTTGACTTGAAGGGAACTTGGGCCATGGTGACAAGATCCCAGTGCAAGGAGGTAGGAGGTGGAGGATGTGGATGACCGGGGCTCACAGGCTGGAGTTGGGGGAAGTGCCTACTGAAAAGTCATCCTGTTTAGATGAGTGCATGAGAATGTCATGCAATTGAGAATGAGGGACGAGGACAAAAAGGGAGACCCATCTGCAGATGCGAGAGAGCCCTCTGTCTCCCCCCAAGCAGAGGAGGAAGACTGGCAGAGGAGAGCCTAGTCTGAAGAAGGGTACCACTACCCCACAGGTTTCTGGGAACAGAAGACAGTCAGGGGTTTTGTGTCAGAGTCAGCCCAGCTTGGACCCCAGTCATGATGCCCAAAATAACCTCTGCAGGGAGAAAGGTGCTGAGGCTTCTCGGCAGGTCCATTAATGGGGAAAGAGCAGGGAGGAGGAAATCTGCAGTGTTTGCACTTACAGGAGACTCACCCCTACCCCATTCAGATGGGATGCATGTCTCAGCATGCATGTACAGCAAAACGAATCAGCTATATGTATCCATATATCCCCCTATCTCCTGCCTGGCCCTGTTTTCCTGTGTCACTTGCTGCATTTGCAAAGGAAAAAGGCTGGGAGCTGTCCATGGTCCCTTGGTCCTCAGCGCTCTCCCTAGGAGGTGTGCACTGGGACATCACTTCTCATGAGAGCAGGATCGTTTTTTAAACAAAGGCACGTCTATCGTTTTGTCTAAGGATGGTGGTTACTCTCCTCCCCAAATCATCCTTTCTCCACGCTCAGGCTACTCGAGGACATTTTTGGGTCGAGTGAGTCTAGCAGTTCCCATGGCGGGGGTGGGGTGGGGGGTGTGGGGGGGTGTCTGGTGTGTGGGTGTGTGAGAGATACCTTTATGTGTCCTGATGTCACCCTCTGGTTCAGATTAGTGCTCTGGACATCAACTGCCGGACAGAGATGGGCTCTGACTCTTGCCTGCAAGGCAGGCAGTGCAGGACCGTGGCCACCCTGGCCATATCCCGCAGCGCAGTAGAACTCTGGTAGGACCGGATAGGCCACATTCCCCTGGTCTCACACTTCAAAATGGTTAAAGTGGTGAATATTAGGTTATGTGGATTTTACCTCAAAAACAAAAAATTTAGGTGAGGATCCTGCACCTTACCTTGTATAAAACTGGCGCCACAGCGTTGCTGTGCGTGTATGTGAATGTCCATTTCTTCACACCCTAAGCACTCCCATAGTAATTATGTGGGAGCTGAAGCAGGTGTCCACCCATTTATCCATCGTCCTTTCCTTTGCTCATACTCTGAACACTTTATAGCCACTTTTCTGTGCCAGACCCTTGAGTAGGAGTGATGGCCCCATTGAGAAGCAGAGCTAGGCTCAGGCTGCCGGTCTCTCGGGCACCCGGGGATCCATAGGACACGTGACGTGAGTATAGGAACTGCTCCTGAACATGTTGTTACGGCACAAAGGAGAAGAGAGTCAGAGGTGGGGGTTCAGAGGGGGGTCCCTATTGTCCACCTTGGAGGTTGGGATGAACTGTGGCAGACGGCCAATGAGCCCGGCTGTAAAAGGGGAAGGAGCAGGTTGATGGAGAAAGGGGAAGAGGGCACCCCAGGCGGGGACTGCGTAAGCAGATACGGGGAGGCAGGAGCAAGTCTTGATAGATCAAGAGTTACGAGGGGGCAGTGCATGTGGAAATGAGGTGTTAAGGAGCAGGTGAGAGGGAGTTCTTGGGGAAAGGTGAGATGAAACAGATGGTGGCTTTTCTGAAGAGTTGGTGTGTTTAATAGGTATCTTTTCCCCCAGAGCCTGGGCTGAAGAGGCCAGCAGGGCTCAGGACACTGGAAGGGGCTAAGAAGTTATGTTCATGATGTGTCTACCACCTATGGTTGCTTCCTCCTGCTCATATTTGTGAGGACATCAGCTGGCCCCGTGTTCTTTCTTTTTTTTTTTCATCTTTATTGGAGTATAATTGCTTTACAGTGTTGTGTTAGTTCCTGCTGTACGACAAAACGAATCAGCTATATGTATCCGTATATCCCCCTATCTCCTGCCTGGCCCTGTTTTCCTGTGTCACTTCCTGCATCTGCAAAGGAAGAAGGCTGGGAGCTGTCCATGGTCCCTGGGTCCTCAGCGGAGCGGGAGGACAGCCCAGAGCTGTCCTCCCCGGGCAAGAGCTCTTGTGAATGTCATCCTTTCCTGTTAATATTCTCCCCACCACATTCGGCCACCAAAACTTCTCTTTCCCAGGAAATACGGATGGGAGTTGGGATAATTTAGACATAATATTTTCCTGTGTGCCCCAGGAAAGAATGAACTCAGAGTTATAGGTGAATTTCTTCCAAGAGAAAATCGCCCTGAGCAAAAAAAAAAAAAAAACTAAACAAACAAACAAAGGAAGGCAAGGGTCCTCTTTATTCAGATCAGTTCCAGGTGATCCTGGGGGGGGGGTCACAGACCTATCTACTTTCCCAGGAAGTCCCTTACTCCCCAAAGAGAAGGCAAAAAAAAAAAAAAACACCTGGAAATAAATGTTAAAGATTTAGAATTTTTTCTCAACTGGCGATGGCACTGACCGCCACTCAGAGAGCATTAGAAAATGTAGGGGCGGGCCATAGTTTGGCTCTATCTGTGACTTGACAGGCCTTCCAGAGCTTAGAACGTGGGGACAAGATTTTAAAATGCGGTAGAAGGCTCAGGACTGTCCCACAAAACAAGGAATTTCCCACCCAAAATGCTAGTATGTCAGCTCTTCAAAGGAAATGAATCCATTAATTTTCTTTATAGCCCCTATCTTCAACTGACACAGTATATATTTATTTACTTGTTTATCTTCTGTCTCCACAACTTTTAGAGAGTGAGCTCCATGAGAGAAGTGACTTTGCTTTATTTGCAGCTGTATTTTCTGACTCTATAATTAGGGAAAACCATGAGATTCATGTTTAAACAGTGTTTAAAGATGCTTTGGATGAAAAGAACAGAACATGAGAAGTGCCCAAAGGACCTCTTACCTGGTTTCTGATCTGCTGTATTATGCCTGAAATATTATTTTGTATTTATTGAAATGGCACTTTGCTACATATAAGGTTTATCTATCTCTATTTTTTTCATTCATTATTGTCTTCGTCGTTTAGATTTAGCCTTTAAAAAATATTTAAGGCTAGTTCAGTGGTTCTCAATGGTGTTGATTTTTCCTCCTAGAGATATTTGACAAGGTCTGGAAGTATTTGTGGCTGTCAGAACTGTGGGTGAACTACTGGATAGAGGCCAGGGATGTTGTCAAAAATCCTGCAATGCACAGGGCCATCCCCTACAACAAAGGATTATCTCATCCATAATGGGAGTATCCTCGCCCGGCAGTGAAACACCTTCTACGGGCAACAATCTTACTCATATACGTTTAACAGTAAAGACCATGGCAATCTCTATGATAATAAAGCAGCCTCTTATATTTCGTATGAAAACAAACCTATGTATATACAAACTGGGCAAATGGGGGAGATGTGGAAGGAAGCATGACTTCCTGGCAGGTCTGCTGCCCAGAGAGAAGGCAGGAAGGAGTGAGCAGGCAGGGGAAAGACAAGGGTGGTTTTTTTTTTTTTTTTTTTTTGCGGTACTGGGGCCTCTCACTGTTGTGGCCTCTCCTGTTGCGGAGCACAGGCTGGAGCACGGGCTCCGGACGCGCAGGCTCAGCGGCCACGGCTCACGGGCCCAGCGGCTCCACGGCATGTGGGATCTTCCCGGACCGGGGCACGAACCCGCGTCCCCTGCATCATCAGGCGGACTCTCAACCACTGCGCCACCGGGGAAGCCCCTGTCCCTTTCTACTAGTCATCCCTGTGGAGAGAGTCACATTTCCCCCTAAGGGCTGGAAACTATCCGACTACCAAAAAAAAAAAAGGCAAAAAGTGTCCAAATGCTGCTGGGTAAGGATGATGGCACTCAAGGTGGGGGTCTGTTCAAGGTGGGTGAAAGCAACTGTTTTTGAGAACTTTCCTCTCAAAATCATGGGCAGAAGGCACCTCCTGGGCCTGTCATATGTTGGAATGGAGAAAAGACAGACATAGAGGTCAGTAATTTAAGGATCAAATCCAAGAGTAAACAACAGATTCTGCCCAGGGTCTGAGAGGCGGACAGTGAACGGTAAGGACACTGAAAAGACCTCCCTCCCCTGTTAGTGAGGAAGCATCGAAGGCTCCTGTGATTCAGAGAGGGCCCAGAGTTGGGGGGCAAGTGCTGTCAACTCATAGGTGCTGGGAATGAGATGCAGACATTTTCAGTCACCACCTAAGTCCATTGTGTGTGGGGGGATAGATTCACATTTAAGGAATGAAGCCAAGGTATATGATTTTGAAAATAAAAAGAAATTCCTATGGTATAACTTTCTTCTTAATAACATATTTCTTCCAAATGATAAGGGGTTTTGCATTCATTGCCAAGACCTCTCTTCAGATGATAACAACATCAGAGTAGCCTGTCTAATGACAGTGCATATAAATTTGTAATGTATTTTTTCTTTCCAATGTCTACAGAATTTCCCTCATCTGACTTTCAGTATAACCCAGTGAGTGACATTCTGATTTGTGGTTACACCCTTTGGAAAACTTGTCCTCCTGCTCGTGAGCTACAGCAGCCATAAATTAATCACCCCTAAATATGCCTCCGGCTGAACCCAAATGTGCCCTCTGGCCAACGTCAACCCTAATCCTGCAACTCTCCGGGGCCCTTTGCTCTTCTTCTAGCAGAAACAATCCACTAGAGGGCACTCATGCTCTTCCTTGAGCTCACCTTGGCCTCCTTTTCCATCCCCTGAGAAAAATGCAAGTATTTTCACTGCCACAAACACCAGCCTTCAAATACTCTTTAGATTTGCTCGGGGTGAAGCTCCTGGGACAGACATCAGGGTCCCCTGGGAGGAACCTCACTTGGAGGATGTGGCAGGATGGACTGGTGACCTGGAACCAACGCCAGGATCCAAGTCACTGGTGAGGGGGATGGTTCCAGGCGGAGTGGGCAGGCACCGGCCCTGGGAGAAGTGTCTGTGCGCCTGCGGCCCTGTCACTTAGGATCTGTGCACGTGGGCATTGGCTGGGCTGCTGTGGAGTATTCCAGACTGGGCCTTCCATAGCAGGAGACGAGTCCTCCCTTGTACTTCAAGAACCGTCCTACTGAGAAAAATCAGGAGAGATGCATCCATCGCTGTGGCACAGGTTCTCTCAGGGCCTGAGGGAGCGGGTGGGGTCCGAGGTTCGCCATCAACTCTAGATCAGGACCCAGGGTGTTGGGAGTGTGAGGTCCTGCCACCCCGCCTCTCAGGACACCATTCCTGAACTTGGCCTCCCCTCCCCCTCCCTGCAGTGCAGGAAGGAGACCCCAGAGCCCCTTCATGTAGATTGGACAGTGAAGGAGCACAGGTGAGATTTGGCAGGTGGACATGAGGAGAGGCTGGTGTTCCTGGACGGGGAGCAGTTAGACGGCGGGCAGACACCAGTGCACAGTCCGCCTAACTGCTGCCACTGAATCCACGGGTGAGAGGGTTTCCTCTGGAGACTCCAGCCTCTTCCCTGCAAACATCTGAGAACTTCTCACTTCATCGCTTCCAGCTGAACTGCCTCAATTCTATTCCCCGACCCAGTCCTGCTTCAAGTCTTTGTCCCCACCACACCTGGGCAACTCTGTTTGACAGCCCAGTTTTCCAGATACGCCCAGGTCGTCAGAACAGTGATTACCGCCTCTGTCCTCACCAGAGTGGAGGCTGAGTCCTGCCCTCCTGGTGGGCTGGGAGACCGGGCTCTCTGCCTCCACATCCTGATTATCAATCATCTCTCAGGAAGAGGAAGCTGCTGAACAAAAGAAAGATGCAGGGACAGTTGTTATCCACTCACTCCTTGTGTCTGCAAGTAGACCTGTGGGGGAGGAAGCCAGGAAATGGCTGAACTTCCTGCTCATTTAGATGTGGGTAGTGTTGCCCTGGAAATTTAACAAGGAACGCATGGGTGTTTTCTTGTACTGTGGGCACAAGATTTTGAGTTTGGAATCATAGGTTTCCATTGGATGTCAGCATCAACATCAATCCCAGCCATCTGGGGCACACACTGAAAATTGCTCACCCTGGGGCAAAGCTGGTGTTGGGGCCAAAGCACCGCCAGCCTACGTGCAGCTGCTGCAGAGGTGTTATCTCTGTTGGGAATAGTGCTGTCTCCTCCCTGTGTGTCAGTACCTGGCTCCCTGGTGCCCTCCCCCACCCCTGCAATCCCCACCCCTCTGAGGCCATCTGCCTACCACAGTCCCATCTCAGCCCTCACAGTAGACTCTGAGCGACTATCCCAGAGACATCAAGTGGGTCATCCCCTCTCTTTGCTTTGCTCCTGAGGCCTGCTTGGTGCTGTACAGGGTCCTGTAGGCTTCCTGCAGGTTCCGTGTGTGTGATTGGCTCCTGCACACAAATGATATCTCGAGCTGAAGGAATCTGAGAGTCACTTAAAAATATTTATTTTGGGCTTCCCTGGTGTGGTGGCGCAGTGGTTAAGAATCCGCCTGCCAATGCAGGGGACACGGGTTCAAGCCCTGGTCCGGGAAGATCCCACATGCTGCGGAGCAACTAAGCCCGTGCGCCACAACTACTGAGCCTGCGCTCTGGAGCCTGCGAGCCACAACTACTGAAGCCCACGCTCCTAGAGCCCGTGCTCTGCAACAAGAGAAGCCACCAGATTGAGAAGCCCGTGCATCACAACCAAGAGTAGCACCTGCTCGCTGCAACTAGAGAAAAGCCCGCGCACAGCAACAAAGACCCAACACAGCCAAAAATAAATAAAAATACAATAAATTTATTTTTAAAAAATTTATTTTAAATGCAAGAATTTGTGATTAGGACTTCTACATCCAGTCAACCAGGGTTCATCTTGGAGACTGGATCACTCATCTTTATCTTCCCGCCTTCTTCAAGTTAGAATGACACATACTCACCCTTCATCTGCCCCTTGCAGTTCCTCCTACTAGGAGAGCATATCCCCACCCAGCCCCATTCATCTCAGGCTTGGTCATAAGAACATTCTCAAAAAGCATGCCAGGATATTCTCAAGAACACTGAGAACTTTAGAACGTTTCCCTAAATAGTATAATTTGAGATATTTCACCAGTAAAACAGATCATTGCTATATTCTAGATTATAGGGGATTTGCAAATTGGGTACCTTATCCTAATCTATAAAACTAAACCAAAATACTTAGTCAATTATGTGGAGTTACGTGGAATATTAGGAGATAAAAATATTACTTGTGAATCTAAACCCCACAGAAACAGCAGAAAAAGGTCATTTGTTAAGGTGCTGTTCTCCATTCTCCCACACTGAGGACTTCAGACAAGCATGTGTC
Source organism: Kogia breviceps (assembly GCF_026419965.1). Classification (NCBI taxonomy): domain Eukaryota; kingdom Metazoa; phylum Chordata; class Mammalia; order Artiodactyla; family Physeteridae; genus Kogia; species Kogia breviceps. The sequence goes on from NC_081327.1 coordinate 10,887,801, forward strand.
ACAGCCTGCATTACTGTTTTGGACAGCTGCACCAACACCTCACATGTTTTGGACTAAGGTTAGAACCCAGACTTTAAAACTTTTGGAACGTGCACTGCAAATGATCATAGCAGGGCTGCCTGTATAAATTGCTACACCAAAGGGAGTCTTCATGGAGAAAATGGTCACGAGGTTTAGTGTTCATGACCTTGCAACAAAGTTGATAGGAAAGTGAATCATCCAAGGAATGAAAGGACCTTGAGACCCACCCTCCCTACTTGGTAGGTTGAAGATGGAATCAAGTTGCTGATCGGCTGACCTTTCAATTTGATGATTTAAAATTATCGCTATGGATATATCTGTGTCAGGCTTCTGATCTACAGAACTGTAACATAATAAATTTGTGTTATTTTAAGCCACTAAGTTTGCGGTAACTTGTTACAGCAGCAATAGGAACCTAGTACACAGGAAGGCTGCTTAGACCTTGCTGGGTCCAAGTAGGAAATGATGGTTTGGACTCACGGTAGTAGCAGAGAAGAAAGCAGTAGAGAAATATGAGAAATGCTTTGGAGGGGGAGATATAAGGCTTTGTTGACGGATTCTATGTTGGGCAGGAGGGAGAGGAAAGAAGCAATAGTGATCTCATGATTCTTTAATTAATTAATTTATTTATTTATTTATGGCTGTGTTGGGTCTTCGTTTCTGTGCAAGGGCTTTTTCTCTAGTTGTGGCAAGCGGGGGCCACTCTTCATCGCCGTGCGCGGGCCTCTCACTATCGCGGCCTCTCTTGTTGCGGAGCACAGGTTCCAGACACGCAGGCTCAGTAGTTGTGGCTCACGGGCCTAGTTGCTCCGCAGTATGTGGGATCTTCCCAGACCAGGGCTCGAACCCGTGTTAGTTTCTAGCTTTTCATTTTCTTTCAGCGCTTTAATAAGTCCTTGGCAGTAATGTAATATATCACCCTTGAGTGATGCTGGTTCCTACATGCCTTCATCTAAGTGCATAGGTCGCCCAGTGATTATTTCAAAAGGAGACAACTGATGTTTACCAAAATGAGTGGATCTACGACTGAGAAGCACCAATGGGAGAGCTTTTGGCCATGAAAGATTAAAAGCCTCTGAGAGTTTTGCCAGTTGAGTTTTGATAATACCTTTAGTCCTTTCTACCAATCCTGAAGATTGGAGATGCAGTAAAAATGCCTCATTATTGGCCAAATATCACAAATGGATTGAATTATTTATTTGTCCAGTAAAGGGAGTCCCCCAGTCGCTATGCAACTCAGAAGAGACCTCCCAAACAGGAATTATTCTTTCCAATAACAATTTACCTACTGTTAAAGCCATTTCTCTCCTGCAGGGAAAAGCTTCAACCTGGTTTGAAGACATACAGATCATTACCAAAATATATTTACATCTTTGAGATGATGGCATTTGGACAAAGTCCAATTGCCATACCTCAAAAAGTCCCTTAGGAAGGGGAACCTTACGTGATCTTGAGATCCATGAAGTGGTTTTCCAGGATTATACTTGTGGCAAATGGTACATTGGTCATATGCCTTGTGGTCTACCTTAGGGGAGGGTTTCCAAATATATTGTTTATTCCATAAAAATCATTCTTTCAGGACCTCAATGGGTTGACAAATGTATGTGTAAAGGTAATTGAGCCCTAGAGGCACTATAGGCCTCTTATTTTGTTCAAACCATATTTTTGAGGGATCAGAGAATCCTCCTTTCTTCTTCCATATTTGTTTTCCATCTTCTGGGTCTTATTCTTGAGCCTGTAGAAGGAATTTCTTAACAGTTACCTTGGGGTCAGTTTTGAGTAGTGGAGATTCTCAGAGCTGGACAGAAACAGAACTTAAAGCAGCTCATTTAGCTGCTGAGTCAGCAAATTGATTCCCTTTACTCTCTATTGAATCAGAGTTGGAATGTCCAGGTATTTTGATAATGGCCAATTGTTTGGGTAATTGTATCAAGTCTAATAATTCTGAGAAGAGCTGCCCATTTTTTATGGGTTGGCCTGAGGAAGTAAGAAATCCCCTTTGCTTTCCAGAGCATTCCAAAATAATGAACCACTCTGAAAACATAGCCGCTATTAGTGTAAACATTTCCTACTTGGGCCTTAGCTAGCTGACAAGCCCCAATTAGAGCAATTAATTCAGCTTGTTGTGCCAACTTTGCTCTGGTAAGTAAGAACTTTCACTTACATCCACAGGGGATGTTATTGCATATCCAGCTCAGTAATGTCCCTGTTCATCCTTTAAGTAAGTTCCATCGGTAAATGAAACTTAAGTCAACGTTATCAATAGAAATTTCTTGTAAGTCACTCCTAAGAGTGAAGGTAGTCAGTCAGTTAGTAAAATGCAGTTGTGGCTGTTTTCTTCCTGTAGTGCTGGAGGCAAAGTCGCAGGGTTAAGATTATTGCATTGAGCCAAAGCTGTATTAGGTGAAGAAAGCAACAATACCTCGTAAGAAGGCCAGCTGACTCAAAGAACGGTGCTGAGTATGAGAATTTATAAGAGATTCAATCGAGTGTGGAGCATAGATAGTCAAAGGTGACCCCATTAGAAGTTCTTTGGTAACTCTGCACAAGAGAGCTGTTGCTAACGTAGCCCTCAAATAGGGTGAGAGTCCTTTCGCTACTGACTATAACATCCTATGGGTCGATGAGGGTCACCATGCCTCTGAGTTAGCCCATGTAGGGTGCTTCCTAGGCCTTCATGCACAGGAGGAAAAATGGTAATGTATAATTAGGATGGCCCAGTGCCGGAGCCTGAGTCAACCCAGATTTTAAGTCACCAATAGCCTTTTCTCCTTCTTTTGTTTGTTCAGCTGGGTCTGATCAGTCAGACTTCAGTAACACATACAGGGGTTTGGCAATGAGGGAAAAATTAGGTACCCAATTTCTAAAATATCCAGTCAGACCTAGAAATCCTCTTAGCTGTTTCTTTGTTTTGGGAAACAAGAAAGCCAGTATTCCCTTAATTCTGTCAGAATCAATTAACAATCCTTCTTTAGATACCAAGTGACCTAAATATTTCACAATTGGTAAGCAGAATTGCAGTTTGTCTTTGGATACCTTAAAGCCCCTTAGAGGCTAATTGTTTTTACAGATAGTGTCTCTTTAAGAGTCCTGCTTGGTTCTAGAACACAAAAGCAAATCATCTACGTATTGAATTAAAGCAGAGCCATTAGGAAAGTGCACCTCAGCCAAATTAGCTTTAAGTATTTGAGAAAAATAAGTAGAGCTTTCACTATAGCCCTGGGGCATAACTGTTCAGGTATACTGATGAGCTTCCCACGTAAAGGCAAAAATAATACTGGCTTTCCTTTTCCACTGGAATACTAAAGAATGCACTGCATATTTCTATTACTGAAAAACAAAAGATGTCTCCTGGAAGAGCTGAGAGGAGGATGTGAGGATTAAAAACAGGGTGGGTGGTGAAGGATCACAATGTTATTTATAGTGCTTAGGTCCTGAACAAACCACTAGCCTCTTCCATTTGGCTTTCTTACTGGCAAAATGGAGGTATTGCAAGGACTGGTACAAGGAATATAGTATTTCCTTGTACAAGTAATAAATATAATATAAAATATAATATTTTATACTGGTACAAAAATATAATATTTTTGTTAAGGAATTCCTGAATGACAAGTCTTATTCTATTTAATGCTTCTGTTCTAAGTGGATATTGTTGGATATTGGGTAGAGGCTTGGAATTACCAATATTTACATTAATAGGAGTAGCTGACTTGATTTCCCTAATATCTGAGGAAGAAGATGACCATAATTCCTCAGGCACTTGTAAATCGTTATTTCCTCTCAATTTACCTGAACTTTTGTTTTCGTAACCATCAATTTCTCTGTAATTATGTTCTGGTCTGCATATAAGCTTTTTTTCTAAATCTAAAAATTATATAGCCCTTAGGTCAAAAGGCAATATGGGCATTGTATGCCTCTTAAAGGTCTCTTCCTATCAAATGAATTGGAACACATTTCACCAAAAGGAACACAGAAGTCTTCTGTGATAGTTCCTAGCTGGAAAGTTATTGGCTCTGATTTTTAAACTTGCATAGGTAAGTTAGAAACCCTTACCACTTGAACCGACTGTTTACTCCAAGGAAGAGGGCAATGAATGAGGGTAGAGTTGAGAACAGATAAGGTAGCCCCCGTGTCTGCAAGGGCCTTAGAAGTTTCCCCTCTGACTGTGACTTCAATTTCCTGTAAGGTGTTGGTGAGAAGGAGGGGAATGCCCTCTCATAATCGTTGGAGCATTCCTACTCCTTGTTAATCTTGCCTTGTTCTAACTCTTTTGCACTTGTGGCAGTCTCTTTTAAAATGCCCAGGTTTTTTGCAATAAAAGCCAGGTGTTCTCGATGGACCACTGAACGGTTGTAGCTGCACATTCATAACCTTGGCAGCTCTTTCTTTTTCTCGTTTCTGTAAGGTTTTAGAGAGCTTGTCAGCCATAGTGACAAGCATATGAGTATGCAGAGTAGCCCAATCAAGTTCATATCTTTTTTTTTTAAGCTCATATCTTTTAACCAGTTATGCCAATTCTTCATCTATTCATTCTAGAAAAATAGAATTTAATATTGGGTTGTTCTGAAGGTTCAGGAAACTCTTTGGGTCCATGCCAGAGTGTTGTTGGAATGTCTTTTCAAATCTTTCGATTTCAAATCAGAAATCGTCTCTCCTGGCCTTTGTTTGCATTGATGAACTTTTGGAATACCCTGATAAAGATTGTGGGCAATTTCTCCACATTTCTGGTGATCTTCAGTCTCATGTTTATGAAACTCTTCCATAGGCGTCTTCCAATCTATCTCTTGGAGCCATTCTTTGGCTTTACTTTCAGAGACTAGTAACTGTATGAGCTGGTACAAGTCTGAATATCCAGGCTTGTAAGTTTTTTTTTCTTTTTTGGCTGCGTCAGGTCTTCATTGCGGCGCACGGGTTTCTCTCTAGTTATGGAATGCAGGTTTTCTCTCTAGTTGTGGCATGTGGACTCTGTAGTTTGCGGCACGTGGGCTCTCTTGTTGAGGCATGCAAGCTCAGTAGTTGTGGCGTGGGTTTAGGTGCCCCGCGCCATGTGGGCTCTTAGTTCCCCCACCAGGGATCAAAGCCCCGTCCCTTGCATTGGAAGGTGGATTCTTTACCACTGGACCACCAGGGAGGTCCCCATTCTCTCCTCTTTTCACGCTGACTTGCATGCTTTACCATTCTGGCACCAATTCAGTGCATAATCCCAGAAAAGGCAAGTTTCCCTAAAAACAATGCAAAATTCAATGACCACTACAGGTGACTATGGAACTCCCCAAGCTAGCTCTTCCAGGACCTCTACCTCCCTTCACCCTGCTGGTTTTCCCCCTTTTCTCCACTTAGACCTTCTCATTGCTTCTCTGAGCCTTTTGGTCTCTACTTTCAACACCCTACCTGCCCCACTTCTTTTTTTTTTTTTGTCTTAATTTATTTATTTTTGGCTGTGTTGGGTCTTCATTTCTGTGCGAGGGCTTTCTCTAGTTGCGGCAAGTGGGGGCCACTCTTCATCGCGGTGCGCGGGCCTCTCACCGACGCGGCCTCTCTTGTTGTGGAGAACAAGCTCCAGACGCGCAGGCTCAGTAGTTGTGGCTCACGGGCCCAGCCGCTCCGCAGCATGTGGGATCTTCCCAGACCAGGGCTCGAACCCGCGTCCCCTGCATCGGCAGGCAGACTCTCAACCACTGCGCCACCAGGGAAGCCCCTGCCCCACTTCTTTATCCATCACTCTAGACCCTCTCTTCCTGCTCTTGCCCCTCCACTCCCTGTGGTCAATCTATCCATATTATGCATGCATAATATTTTGCTACTCTAGAAGGTTTTAATTACTTAGAATATAAAATACCTTTGAGGGCTTCCCTGGTGGCGCAGTGGTTGGGAGTCCGCCTGCCGATGCAGGGGACACGGGTTCGTGCCCCGGTCCGGGAGGGTCCCACATGCCGTGGAGCGGCTGGGCCCGTGAGCCGTGGCCGCTGGGCCTGCGCGTCCGGAGCCTGTGCTCCGCAACGGGAGAGGCCACAGCAGTGAGGCCCGCATACCACAAAAATAAATAAATAAATAAAATACCTTTGAGGAGCTCTATTCTGACAACTCTAGTGAGTTCTCCTATGAATTGAATATTCTGAAAATGCTCATACATTAAAGAATGTGAGGCGCCCCTGGTGGCGCAGTGGTTGAGAGTCTGCCAGCCGATGCAGGGGACACGGGTTCGTGCCCCGGTCCGGGAAGATCCCACATGCCACAGAGCTACTAAGCCCATGTGCCACAACCACTGAGCCTGTACTGTAGAGCCCACGACCCACAACGACTTACCCCCGTGCCACAACTGCTGAAGCCTGCGCACTTAGAGCCCGTGCTCTCCCACAGGAGAAGCCACCGCAATGACAAGCCCCCGCACCACAACGAAGATCCAATGCAGCCAGAAATAAATTAATTAACTAAAAACAAATTACTCTGTAATGTCCTATATGGGAAAAGAATCTAAAAAAGAGTGGATATATGTATATGTATAGCAGATTCACTTTGCTGTACACCTGAAACTTACACAACGTTGTAAATCAACCATACGACAATAAATTTTTTTTTTTTTTTTTTTTTTTGCGGTACGCGGGCCTCTCACTGTTGTGGCCTCTCCCGTTGCGGAGCACAGGTTCCGGACACGCAAGACCCAGCGGCTCCGCGGCACGTGGGATCTTCCCGGACCGGGGCACGAACCCATGTCCCCTGCATCGGCAGGCGGACTCGCAACCACTGCGCCACCAGAGAAGCCCTAAAAAATTTTTTTAAACGTAAGAAAAGGAACAAAACGTTAACTAAGAAAAAAAAAATCTAAGTTAAAGCAAAATACTCAGTGGCTGGTTAATATGTATTATAAAACAACAACAACAACAAAGTCAGAGATGGTTTCGTGTAAGCAAACTTTGGCAGGATGCTGAAGAAAAAACGAGACTGGGCACAATATGCCATATGAGGAGTGAAAAGGAAAGAATGACAGACAACAGACAAGAGGTGGACTTTATGAGCAGAGCATCCTTATTGCAACTACTTGAAAACAAAGATAAAATGAAGAACCACTTACAAATGTGAACTTAAAGCAGACTTAAAGAGTCAAGAAAAATACAAACCAGGAGTAGCCCTACTGACCACAAAAGAGGAAGAGGCGGTTCTATTTTTCAACCTTCCGAACATGGACAGCCAAACCTTGATTGACAGGGGTGTTTTACAAACATTCAAGGAACGAAAACACACTCATTCCGACATGTAAAGGGAGAACAAATGACCTTATCTACAAAACAGAAATAGAGTTACAGATGTGACTCTACAGTGACAGATGTGAAAAGCAATCTTCATGGTTACCAGGGGGTAAGGGGATGGGGAGGGATAAATTAGAAGATTGGGATTGACACGTACACACCACTACACATAAAACAGATAACTAGGGACTTCCCTGTTGGCGCAGTGGTTAAGAATCCACCTGCCAATGCAGGGGACATGGGTTCAAGCCCTGGTCCAGGAAGATCCCACGTGCCGCGGAGCAACTAAGCCTGTGCGCCACAACTACCGAGCCTGGGCCCTGGAGCCTGCGAGCCACAACTGCTGAAGCCCGTGCGCCTAGAGCCCGTGCTCCACAACAAGAGAGGCCACCGCAATGAGAAGCCCGCGCACCGCAGCGAAGAGTAGCCCCCGCTCGCCGCAACTAGAGAAAGCCCGCGCGCAGCAACGGAGACCCAACGCAGCCATAAATAAATAAATAAATTTATTTTAAAAAAACAAAAAACAGATCACTGAAAGGACCTACCCTATAGCACAGGGAACTCTATTCAATGCTCTGTAATGGGCTATATGGGAAAATAATCTAAAAAAGAGCGGATATATGTATATGTAGAACAGATTCACTTTGCAGTACACCTGAAACTGACGCAACGTTGTAAGTCAACTGTACTCCAATAAAAAATTGTTTTAAAGTAAAAAAAAAACAGAGCAAACCTTTAGCTGAGAAAGAAAATATAAATCAAAGCAAGATATTCAGTGGCTGCTTAACATGTATGATAAAATAAAGCACAACAACAAAGTCAGAGATGGTTCTGTAAAAGCAAACTTGGGCAGGATTCTGAAGAGGAAATGAGACTGGCACTAGAAGCCATACTAGGAGTGAAAAAGAAAGAGTGACGGACAACAGACAAGAGGTGACCTTTCTGAGCGTCCTTATTGCAAGTACTTGAAAACGAAGATAAAATGAAGAACCACCAGCAAAACGAAACCGAAACCTGACTGAGTCAAGAAGGAAGAACACCAAGAGTAGCCCTATTAACCAGGGGGAGAAGAATGCCAGGTGCAGAGTATAATTCATGTGAAATCGGAGAGTGAATAGTTTTGTTTAGCTTTGTGAATGACAAGTCTAGCTCCAAGTGTTCGTTAGCAGATAAAGAATAACCGAGGTCGCTGAAGTCTTGCAGCCTTTTTGGCTGGTGTGTGCCTAATAGGGGCCGTTTACTCATTTCCGGTTTTGGCTGCTCGTGCACCGTCTCGTATCCTGTCACGCGCTCATTGGCCAGGACCACTTCCTCTGTGAAATGGGCATGTCCCGTGACTTCTGTCGGAGGAAATAAATTCAGGACGACGACTGAAGAAGAGACAGTCCTCCCGTTGTCGCCATGAGTTTACTTACTTCAGCGATCAAGGGCCAGGCCATGGAAATTCTGGTGAATAAGGTGGCTGAACTTCTCACAGAGAAGGTAAGGAAAGTTACAGAAGATACATTAATGATACATGGAATGGAGCAGGCCCTGACACCCTTACAGTGGTTGATTATGTACGCAATTAAAGCGATGCTGAGATTTTTATTACACGAGATGGCTACAGTGGCATACAGGCAGCTGGATGTGACTTCTTTACCAAATAAGGCCATATATATCTTTAAAAAGATGTTTGGTCGCCAACCAGCAGAAGTCATTACGGTTTAATTTCTACTTACAGATCCGTTCGGTATCTATACTATCCTTGTGAAATCTTAGAAGTTAACATCATATCTTCGTGTATAAGAGGACAGCTGACAGCAGAGATTTCGGTTTACTTTTTTTTTTTTTTTTTTTTTTTTTGCTGTACTACTACTACTAGGCGGGGCTCTCACTGCTGTGGCCGCTCCACCGTTGCGGAGCACAGGCTCCGGACGCGCAGGCCCAGCGGCCGTGGCTCAGGGGCCCAGCCGCTCCGCGGCACGTGGGATCCTCCCGGACCGGGGCGCGAACCGAACCCGCGTCCCCTGCATCGGCAGGCGGACTCTCAACCACTGCGCCGCCAGGGAAGCCCCGGTTTCCTTATGAATTATAAATCCCTACTCCACCTGCCTAACAAAGAAGACTGATGTGAAAACAGGGAAACATCGCTAACATTTATGATAACAATGTTCAGGAGACACAGATTACCGACCGTCTCGGCATCTTGCGCCGGTTCCTAAACTGCGGTTTCTGCAAACGCTGGCAAACATTTAGAAAGCGAACTTCTGCTGTCACCGTCAACATACCAACTCTGCCTTCCTGACAATGAATAGATTTGAGCCCGCAGAAATAAACTGTTACCACACCGAAATGTGTGGTCTCGTGCCTGTTTCTGTGCGGACTTCCTTCTCCTGCTGGGGTGAGTCTCCAGCTGGTCGCAGAGCAGGGGAAGGGCCAGACATTGAGGGAACCCAGGAGCGGCGGGAAGCACAGCGCCCCGGGGCAGGAGGGCTGAGGGCGTCTGAGCCCGGATGCGGTTGAGGGCTGGGGAGGTTTCCAAGGGGAAGTTCTGGAGGGGAGTCCTGAGGAGGCGTCCGTGTGGGGAGCAGGCGCGGCGCCGTGGGTGCAGACCTGGGAGCTCGGGGCGGCCGCTTCCGCATCTGAGCCGAGGGGCCCCGGGGGCAGCCACGGCGGCCTGGAGAGGAGTCGGGGATGCACAGGGCCCGGGCGCAGGTCTTCAAGGGACAGAATAGGGTCGAACAGAGGGAAGGAGAAGCTCTGCGCCCCGAAAGGGGAAGGGTGTGGACCAGTGTGGACTCCCCCAAGCTCTGTGCTTCCCAAGGGGGCCCGTGAGGCTGACGCTTCAAACAGCGCCAGGCGGGACTGAGGCCTCTTTTTGCCGCAGAAGTGGAACCGCCCACGTAGTCCCACCCCCGCCCTGCGGAGTTTTTCCTCACGCCGACTTTCCCCGCCCATCCTCCAGGGCAGTGACCCTCTCTTCATCCCCTGCCCCCTGAACTCATGCCCCCTCCCCGGCTTTCCTAGATCCCCCGGCGCTCTGCGCACTCCTATGCCTGCCCCATCCTTGATTCTTTCCCCCTCCGGCTCTGCGTGCTTTCGATTTTCGACAGGCTGCGGGGCGGGACTGTTTGCTGCGGTGCTTGCGCCTGGACACACATCTTCTTGAGCAACAGACTACAGAGCAAATCTACGGGACTAAAAATAACTAAACACACCTGTGCCGTCGGGGCAAATTATGAACAAGATACAAAAGACCCAAAACGCAGTAGTCACTTCTGAGGCGGAGAACAAAAGCAGGGTGCTGGGCGTGACGCCTCCACAGCACCGCCAAGGGGGTGAGCAGCCCACGAAAGCCACCCCTCCCTGGCCCAACCCCTGGACCCACCTACCCTCACCGCATTTAAGGGAACCCTTCCCCCTCATCCCGGGGAGCAGACGAGCGGAAACTCTTCCTTGTGTCATCCCTTGTGCCGCACCAGCAGCCCCAATAAGCCTTGCCTGAATTCCTCTGCCTCTTTTCCATTGCTGTTGACTAAGGAGTCCAAGAACCCCGCTGCCTAACACACTCTTCTGGGTTCTGCACTCCCCTAGGTCGGGCCCCCTCCTCCATTTCCTCCCCTAGCCCCTCCCTGTGTTCTAGAGTCTTTTGCCCAGGTCCCCCTCCCCTCCCTGGGCCCTGGCTCCTTTTCAGCCTCCACTGTGGTCTCAGTTTCACCTCCTCACACATCTCAGCATCTTGCAGACTCGCTTGAAGGACATCTTAGACTTCCCAGGTGGACATTAGCTTTCCTACAGGCCTTGCCCAGATGCTGGAGGCCCCACCCAGACCCACTCTGAGAGCAACCCTGCCCTTCTCAGCCTGGTCCCAGCTGGAGCCTGGAATCCCTGCCCTGGTGTCCTACATCTCTAGTCCCCACCCCAGGCCCTCCCTTCATTGACCTCCCTCACTTCCCCTGGGCTGGAGTCCAGGATCCTATTCTGCCCGCCCCCCCCCCCCCCCGCACCCCGCCAATTCCCCTGCTTTTTTGAATGGCCCACAACCTCAGCTCAAGCCTTCTGTCTCCTGCTGGGTCCTGACATCCTCCACTGCCTCCTCATTCTCTGAATTTCTAGCCCAAGGGATTCAGATCTGCCCCTCAACCTGGTTTCCTGTGCCCTTTCTCCACCCCCTGTTCTTTCTTCGGGGTCACTGGGACTTTTCTGTGCATGGAGATGTGTGCCTGTGTCTTACCCCCTGCACAAACAGGCGCACAGCACACAGAAACATACACGCACACACACATGCATGTTACCACAGGAAGACACACACACCCGTGTACACACACGTGTGTCAGCAGGCACATACCTACATACATCCACAGAAATATACACATACATATACATATTCACACAGAAACCCACATGGGCACACACAGACACACACTCAGCCCAAAGAGCTCCCACACCAAGGTCTTGATTCCTAGGCTCTAAGTGGTGCCACAAGGGGCCCTTCTCTGAAAGCCACTCCCCCTGGGCTGGCACTGGAGTGCACCCCTTCTCTTGCTGACTGTTTAATCCTGACTGTGCTTTGGAGTCAGCTTCATTTCAGACTTTCACCTCCAGAACTCTAAGGTCAGGGATGTGATATGTGTGCGCTGGTTGGTCATAGCAGCCAAAGGAAACTAAGACCCCCCTTCTTGAGAGATTGTGCAGATTTCAAAGGAAGCAAGTGCCCTTGTAGACAAGAGCTTCCGGAATTTCTGGGGGTCCAGTGGTTGGGACACGGCGCTTCCACTGCCAAGGGCCTAGGTTCAATCCCTGGCCGGGGAGCTCAGGTCCTGCAAGCTGCTCAGTGTGGCAAGACAACAGTCCCTAGAGTTCCTCAAATTATTGATTTACGCTGTGTGTCTGTTTCTTGACTAGACCCTGCATTCCGGGAGGGCAGGAACTGAGTGTTTATTTGGGTGAGAATCTCAGGCGTGTGGTAATCTGCTTGTGGTATATGAGCTTCAGCTCAGCCTTGTCAATCTTTAGGATGTGAATCTGCCAAGAGAACTGAGTGGAGGATTTCTGGTTATGGGAGGGGCACGAGCCCAGGCCCAGAGTTGCAAATGGATGGAAGGCATGCTTGAGTGCACTGGGGGCACCCCGTGTAGTGTCTGCACACCCGGTACAGGAAGGACATGGGAGTTTTATGCTGTAGCCACTGGGGACAGGGACATTGAAAGCAGCCGGGGTGAGGGGTTAAGAAGAGAAACTAGGGACTTCCCTGGTGGAGCAGTGGTTAAGAATCCGCCTCTCAATGCAGGGGACACGGGTTCGAGCCCTGGCCCGGGAAGATCCCACATGCCACAGAGCTACTAAGCCCATGCGCCACAACCACTGAGCCTGTGCTGTAGAGCCCGCGACCCACAACGACTTACCCCCGTGCCACAACTGCTGAAGCCTGCGCACTTAGAGCCCGTGCTCTCCCACAGGAGAAGCCACCGCAATGACAAGCCCCCGCACCACAACGAAGATCCAATGCAGCCAGAAATAAATTAATTAACTAAAAACAAATTACTCTGTAATGTCCTATATGGGAAAAGAATCTAAAAAAGAGTGGATATATGTATATGTATAGCAGATTCACTTTGCTGTACACCTGAAACTTACACAACGTTGTAAATCAACCATACGACAATAATTTTTTTTTTTTTTTTTTTTTTTTTGAGGTACGCGGGCCTCTCAGTGTTGTGGCCTCTCCCGTTGCGGAGCACAGGTTCCGGACACGCAAGACCCAGCGGCTCCGCGGCACGTGGGATCTTCCCGGACCGGGGCACGAACCCGTGTCCCCTGCATCGGCAGGCGGACTCGCAACCACTGCGCCACCAGAGAAGCCCTAAAAAATTTTTTTAAACGTAAAAAAAGGAACAAAACGTTAACTAAGAAAAAAAAAATCTAAGTTAAAGCAAAATACTCAGTGGCTGGTTAATATGTATTATAAAACAACAACAAAGTCAGAGATGGTTTCGTGTAAGCAAACTTTGGCAGGATGCTGAAGAAAAAAACGAGACTGGGCACAATATGCCATATGAGGAGTGAAAAGGAAAGAATGACAGACAACAGACAAGAGGTGGACTTTATGAGCAGAGCATCCTTATTGCAACTACTTGAAAACAAAGATAAAATGAAGAACCACTTACAAATGTGAACTTAAAGCAGACTTAAAGAGTCAAGAAAAATACAAACCAGGAGTAGCCCTACTGACCACAAAAGAGGAAGAGGCGGTTCTATTTTTCAACCTTCTGAACATGGACAGCCAAACCTTGATTGACAGGGGTGTTTTACAAACATTCAAGGAACGAAAACACACTCATTCCGACATGTAAAGGGAGAACAAATGACCTTATCTACAAAACAGAAATAGAGTTACAGATGTGACTCTACAGTGACAGATGTGAAAAGCAATCTTCATGGTTACCAGGGGGTAAGGGGATGGGGAGGGATAAATTAGAAGATTGGGATTGACACGTACACACCACTACACATAAAACAGATAACTAGGGACTTCCCTGTTGGCGCAGTGGTTAAGAATCCACCTGCCAATGCAGGGGACATGGGTTCAAGCCCTGGTCCAGGAAGATCCCACGTGCCGCGGAGCAACTAAGCCTGTGCGCCACAACTACTGAGCCTGGGCCCTGGAGCCTGCGAGCCACAACTGCTGAAGCCCGTGCGCCTAGAGCCCGTGCTCCACAACAAGAGAGGCCACCGCAATGAGAAGCCCGCGCACCGCAGCGAAGAGTAGCCCCCGCTCGCCGCAACTAGAGAAAGCCCGCGCGCAGCAACGGAGACCCAACGCAGCCATAAATAAATAAATAAATTTATTTTAAAAAAACAAAAAACAGATCACTGAAAGGACCTACCCTATAGCACAGGGAACTCTATTCAATACTCTGTAATGGGCTATATGGGAAAATAATCTAAAAAAGAGCGGATATATGTATATGTAGAACAGATTCACTTTGCAGTACACCTGAAACTGACGCAACGTTGTAAGTCAACTGTACTCCAATAAAAAATTGTTTTAAAGTAAAAAAAAAACAGAGCAAACCTTTAGCTGAGAAAGAAAATATAAATCAAAGCAAGATATTCAGTGGCTGCTTAACATGTATGATAAAATAAAGCACAACAACAAAGTCAGAGATGGTTCTGTAAAAGCAAACTTGGGCAGGATTCTGAAGAGGAAATGAGACTGGCACTAGAAGCCATACTAGGAGTGAAAAAGAAAGAGTGACGGACAACAGACAAGAGGTGACCTTTCTGAGCGTCCTTATTGCAAGTACTTGAAAACGAAGATAAAATGAAGAACCACCAGCAAAACGAAACCGAAACCTGACTGAGTCAAGAAGGAAGAACACCAAGAGTAGCCCTATTAACCAGGGGGAGAAGAATGCCAGGTGCAGAGTATAATTCATGTGAAATCGGAGAGTGAATAGTTTTGTTTAGCTTTGTGAATGACAAGTCTAGCTCCAAGTGTTCGTTAGCAGATAAAGAATAACCGAGGTCGCTGAAGTCTTGCAGCCTTTTTGGCTGGTGTGTGCCTAATAGGGGCCGTTTACTCATTTCCGGTTTTGGCTGCTCGTGCACCGTCTCGTATCGTGTCACACGCTCATTGGCCAGGACTACTTCCTCTGTGAAATGGGCATGTCCCGTGATTTCTGTCGGAGGAAATAAATTCAGGACGACGACTGAAGAAGAGACAGTCCTCCCGCTGTCGCCATGCGCTTACTTACTTCAGCGATCAAGGGCCAGGCCATGGAAATTCTGGTGAATAAGGTGGCTGAACTTCTCACAGAGAAGGTAAGGAAAGTTACAGAAGATACATTAATGATACATGGAATGGAGCAGGCCCTGACACCCTTACAGTGGTTGATTATGTACGCAATTAAAGCGATGCTGAGATTTTTATTACACGAGATGGCTACAGTGGCATACAGGCAGCTGGATGTGACTTCTTTACCAAATAAGGCCATATATATCTTTAAAAAGATGTTTGGTCGCCAACCAGCAGAAGTCATTACGGTTTAATTTCTACTTACAGATCCGTTCGGTATCTATACTATCCTTGTGAAATCTTAGAAGTTAACATCATATCTTCGTGTATAAGAGGACAGCTGACAGCAGAGATTTCGGTTTACTTTTTTTTTTTTTTTTTTTTTTTTTTGCTGTACTACTACTACTAGGCGGGGCTCTCACTGCTGTGGCCGCTCCACCGTTGCAGAGCACAGGCTCCACCGTTGCGGAGCGCAGGCTCCACCGTTGCGGAGCGCAGGCTCCACCATCGCGGAGCACAGGCTCCGGACGCGCAGGCCCAGCGGCCGTGGCTCAGGGGCCCAGCCGCTCCGCGGCACGTGGGATCCTCCCGGACCGGGGCGCGAACCGAACCCGCGTCCCCTGCATCGGCAGGCGGACTCTCAACCACTGCGCCGCCAGGGAAGCCCCGGTTTCCTTATGAATTATAAATCCCTACTCCACCTGCCTAACAAAGAAGACTGATGTGAAAACAGGGAAACATCGCTAACATTTACGATAACAATGTTCAGGAGACACAGATTACCGACCGTCTCGGCATCTTGCGCTGGTTCCTAAACTGCGGTTTCTGCAAACGCTGGCAAACATTTAGAAAGCGAACTTCTGCTGTCACCGTCAACATACCAACTCTGCCTTCCTGACTATGAATAGATTTGAGCCCGCAGAAATAAACTGTTACCACACCGAAATGTGTGGTCTCGTGCCTGTTTCTGTGCGGACTTCCTTCTCCTGCTGGGGTGAGTCTCCAGCTGGTCGCAGAGCAGGGGAAGGGCCAGACATTGAGGGAACCCAGGAGCGGCGGGAAGCACAGCGCCCCGGGGCAGGAGGGCTGAGGGCGTCTGAGCCCGGATGCGGTTGAGGGCTGGGGAGGTTTCCAAGGGGAAGTTCTGGAGGGGAGTCCTGAGGAGGCGTCCGTGTGGGGAGCAGGCGCGGCGCCGTGGGTGCAGACCTGGGAGCTCGGGGCGGCCGCTTCCGCATCTGAGCCGAGGGGCCCCGGGGGCAGCCACGGCGGCCTGGAGAGGAGTCGGGGATGCACAGGGCCCGGGCGCAGGTCTTCAAGGGACAGAATAGGGTCGAACAGAGGGAAGGAGAAGCTCTGCGCCCCGAAAGGGGAAGGGTGTGGACCAGTGTGGACTCCCCCAAGCTCTGTGCTTCCCAAGGGGGCCCGTGAGGCTGACGCTTCAAACAGCGCCAGGCGGGACTGAGGCCTCTTTTTGCCGCAGAAGTGGAACCGCCCACGTAGTCCCACCCCCGCCCTGCGGAGTTTTTCCTCACGCCGACTTTCCCCGCCCATCCTCCAGGGCAGTGACCCTCTCTTCATCCCCTGCCCCCTGAACTCATGCCCCCTCCCCGGCTTTCCTAGATCCCCCGGCGCTCTGCGCACTCCTATGCCTGCCCCATCCTTGATTCTTTCCCCCTCCGGCTCTGCGTGCTTTCGATTTTCGACAGGCTGCGGGGCGGGACTGTTTGCTGCGGTGCTTGCGCCTGGACACACATCTTCTTGAGCAACAGACTACAGAGCAAATCTACGGGACTAAAAATAACTAAACACACCTGTGCCGTCGGGGCAAATTATGAACAAGATACAAAAGACCCAAAACGCAGTAGTCACTTCTGAGGCGGAGAACAAAAGCAGGGTGCTGGGCGTGACGCCTCCACAGCACCGCCAAGGGGGTGAGCAGCCCACGAAAGCCACCCCTCCCTGGCCCAACCCCTGGACCCACCTACCCTCACCGCATTTAAGGGAACCCTTCCCCCTCATCCCGGGGAGCAGACGAGCGGAAACTCTTCCTTGTGTCATCCCTTGTGCCGCACCAGCAGCCCCAATAAGCCTTGCCTGAATTCCTCTGCCTCTTTTCCATTGCTGTTGACTAAGGAGTCCAAGAACCCCGCTGCCTAACACACTCTTCTGGGTTCTGCACTCCCCTAGGTCGGGCCCCCTCCTCCATTTCCTCCCCTAGCCCCTCCCTGTGTTCTAGAGTCTTTTGCCCAGGTCCCCCTCCCCTCCCTGGGCCCTGGCTCCTTTTCAGCCTCCACTGTGGTCTCAGTTTCACCTCCTCACACATCTCAGCATCTTGCAGACTCGCTTGAAGGACATCTTAGACTTCCCAGGTGGACATTAGCTTTCCTACAGGCCTTGCCCAGATGCTGGAGGCCCCACCCAGACCCACTCTGAGAGCAACCCTGCCCTTCTCAGCCTGGTCCCAGCTGGAGCCTGGAATCCCTGCCCTGGTGTCCTACATCTCTAGTCCCCACCCCAGGCCCTCCCTTCATTGACCTCCCTCACTTCCCCTGGGCTGGAGTCCAGGATCCTATTCTGCCCGCCCCGCACCCCCCCCCCCCCCCCCGCACCCCGCCAATTCCCCTGCTTTTTTGAATGGCCCACAACCTCAGCTCAAGCCTTCTGTCTCCTGCTGGGTCCTGACATCCTCCACTGCCTCCTCATTCTCTGAATTTCTAGCCCAAGGGATTCAGATCTGCCCCTCAACCTGGTTTCCTGTGCCCTTTCTCCACCCCCTGTTCTTTCTTCGGGGTCACTGGGACTTTTCTGTGCATGGAGATATGTGCCTGTGTCTTACCCCCTGCACAAACAGGCGCACAGCACACAGAAACATACACGCACACACACATGCATGTTACCACAGGAAGACACACACACCCGTGTACACACACGTGTGTCAGCAGGCACATACCTACATACATCCACAGAAATATACACATACATATACATATTCACACAGAAACCCACATGGGCACACACAGACACACACTCAGCCCAAAGAGCTCCCACACCAAGGTCTTGATTCCTAGGCTCTAAGTGGTGCCACAAGGGGCCCTTCTCTGAAAGCCACTCCCCCTGGGCTGGCACTGGAGTGCACCCCTTCTCTTGCTGACTGTTTAATCCTGACTGTGCTTTGGAGTCAGCTTCATTTCAGACTTTCACCTCCAGAACTCTAAGGTCAGGGATGTGATATGTGTGCGCTGGTTGGTCATAGCAGCCAAAGGAAACTAAGACCCCCCTTCTTGAGAGATTGTGCAGATTTCAAAGGAAGCAAGTGCCCTTGTAGACAAGAGCTTCCGGAATTTCTGGGGGTCCAGTGGTTGGGACACGGCGCTTCCACTGCCAAGGGCCTAGGTTCAATCCCTGGCCGGGGAGCTCAGGTCCTGCAAGCTGCTCAGTGTGGCAAGACAACAGTCCCTAGAGTTCCTCAAATTATTGATTTACACTGTGTGTCTTTTTCTTGACTAGACCCTGCATTCCGGGGGGGCAGGAACTGAGTGTTTATTTGGGTGAGAATCTCAGGCGTGTGGTAATCTGCTTGTGGTATATGAGCTTCAGCTCAGCCTTGTCAATCTTTAGGATGTGAATCTGCCAAGAGAACTGAGTGGAGGATTTCTGGTTATGGGAGGGGCACGAGCCCAGGCCCAGAGTTGCAAATGGATGGAAGGCATGCTTGAGTGCACTGGGGGCACCCCGTGTAGTGTCTGCACACCCGGTACAGGAAGGACATGGGAGTTTTATGCTGTAGCCACTGGGGACAGGGACATTGAAAGCAGCCGGGGTGAGGGGTTAAGAAGAGAAACTAGGGACTTCCCTGGTGGAGCAGTGGTTAAGAATCCGCCTCTCAATGCAGGGGACACGGGTTCGAGCCCTGGCCCGGGAAGATCCCACATGCCACAGAGCTACTAAGCCCATGCGCCACAACCACTGAGCCTGTGCTGTAGAGCCCGCGACCCACAACGACTTACCCCCGTGCCACAACTGCTGAAGCCTGCGCACTTAGAGCCCGTGCTCTCCCACAGGAGAAGCCACCGCAATGACAAGCCCCCGCACCACAACGAAGATCCAATGCAGCCAGAAATAAATTAATTAACTAAAAACAAATTACTCTGTAATGTCCTATATGGGAAAAGAATCTAAAAAAGAGTGGATATATGTATATGTATAGCAGATTCACTTTGCTGTACACCTGAAACTTACACAACGTTGTAAATCAACCATACGACAATAATTTTTTTTTTTTTTTTTTTTTTTTGAGGTACGCGGGCCTCTCACTGTTGTGGCCTCTCCCGTTGCGGAGCACAGGTTCCGGACACGCAAGACCCAGCGGCTCCGCGGCACGTGGGATCTTCCCGGACCGGGGCACGAACCCGTGTCCCCTGCATCGGCAGGCGGACTCGCAACCACTGCGCCACCAGAGAAGCCCTAAAAAATTTTTTTAAACATAAAAAAAGGAACAAAACGTTAACTAAGAAAAAAAAAATCTAAGTTAAAGCAAAATACTCAGTGGCTGGTTAATATGTATTATAAAACAACAACAAAGTCAGAGATGGTTTCGTGTAAGCAAACTTTGGCAGGATGCTGAAGAAAAAACGAGACTGGGCACAATATGCCATATGAGGAGTGAAAAGGAAAGAATGACAGACAACAGACAAGAGGTGGACTTTATGAGCAGAGCATCCTTATTGCAACTACTTGAAAACAAAGATAAAATGAAGAACCACTTACAAATGTGAACTTAAAGCAGACTTAAAGAGTCAAGAAAAATACAAACCAGGAGTAGCCCTACTGACCACAAAAGAGGAAGAGGCGGTTCTATTTTTCAACCTTCCGAACATGGACAGCCAAACCTTGATTGACAGGGGTGTTTTACAAACATTCAAGGAACGAAAACACACTCATTCCGACATGTAAAGGGAGAACAAATGACCTTATCTACAAAACAGAAATAGAGTTACAGATGTGACTCTACAGTGACAGATGTGAAAAGCAATCTTCATGGTTACCAGGGGGTAAGGGGATGGGGAGGGATAAATTAGAAGATTGGGATTGACACGTACACACCACTACACATAAAACAGATAACTAGGGACTTCCCTGTTGGCGCAGTGGTTAAGAATCCACCTGCCAATGCAGGGGACATGGGTTCAAGCCCTGGTCCAGGAAGATCCCACGTGCCGCGGAGCAACTAAGCCTGTGCGCCACAACTACTGAGCCTGGGCCCTGGAGCCTGCGAGCCACAACTGCTGAAGCCCGTGCGCCTAGAGCCCGTGCTCCACAACAAGAGAGGCCACCGCAATGAGAAGCCCGCGCACCGCAGCGAAGAGTAGCCCCCGCTCGCCGCAACTAGAGAAAGCCCGCGCGCAGCAACGGAGACCCAACGCAGCCATAAATAAATAAATAAATTTATTAAAAAAACCCAAAAAACAGATCACTGAAAGGACCTACCCTATAGCACAGGGAACTCTATTCAATACTCTGTAATGGGCTATATGGGAAAATAATCTAAAAAAGAGCGGATATATGTATATGTAGAACAGATTCACTTTGCAGTACACCTGAAACTGACGCAACGTTGTAAGTCAACTGTACTCCAATAAAAAATTGTTTTAAAGTAAAAAAAAAACAGAGCAAACCTTTAGCTGAGAAAGAAAATATAAATCAAAGCAAGATATTCAGTGGCTGCTTAACATGTATGATAAAATAAAGCACAACAACAAAGTCAGAGATGGTTCTGTAAAAGCAAACTTGGGCAGGATTCTGAAGAGGAAATGAGACTGGCACTAGAAGCCATACTAGGAGTGAAAAAGAAAGAGTGACGGACAACAGACAAGAGGTGACCTTTCTGAGCGTCCTTATTGCAAGTACTTGAAAACGAAGATAAAATGAAGAACCACCAGCAAAACGAAACCGAAACCTGACTGAGTCAAGAAGGAAGAACACCAAGAGTAGCCCTATTAACCAGGGGGAGAAGAATGCCAGGTGCAGAGTATAATTCATGTGAAATCGGAGAGTGAATAGTTTTGTTTAGCTTTGTGAATGACAAGTCTAGCTCCAAGTGTTCGTTAGCAGATAAAGAATAACCGAGGTCGCTGAAGTCTTGCAGCCTTTTTGGCTGGTGTGTGCCTAATAGGGGCCGTTTACTCATTTCCGGTTTTGGCTGCTCGTGCACCGTCTCGTATCGTGTCACGCGCTCATTGGCCAGGACTACTTCCTCTGTGAAATGGGCATGTCCCGTGATTTCTGTCGGAGGAAATAAATTCAGGACGACGACTGAAGAAGAGACAGTCCTCCCGCTGTCGCCATGCGCTTACTTACTTCAGCGATCAAGGGCCAGGCCATGGAAATTCTGGTGAATAAGGTGGCTGAACTTCTCACAGAGAAGGTAAGGAAAGTTACAGAAGATACATTAATGATACATGGAATGGAGCAGGCCCTGACACCCTTACAGTGGTTGATTATGTACGCAATTAAAGCGATGCTGAGATTTTTATTACACGAGATGGCTACAGTGGCATACAGGCAGCTGGATGTGACTTCTTTACCAAATAAGGCCATATATATCTTTAAAAAGATGTTTGGTCGCCAACCAGCAGAAGTCATTACGGTTTAATTTCTACTTACAGATCCGTTCGGTATCTATACTATCCTTGTGAAATCTTAGAAGTTAACATCATATCTTCGTGTATAAGAGGACAGCTGACAGCAGAGATTTCGGTTTACTTTTTTTTTTTTTTTTTTTTTTTTTTGCTGTACTACTACTACTAGGCGGGGCTCTCACTGCTGTGGCCGCTCCACCGTTGCAGAGCACAGGCTCCACCGTTGCGGAGCGCAGGCTCCACCGTTGCGGAGCGCAGGCTCCACCATCGCGGAGCACAGGCTCCGGACGCGCAGGCCCAGCGGCCGTGGCTCAGGGGCCCAGCCGCTCCGCGGCACGTGGGATCCTCCCGGACCGGGGCGCGAACCGAACCCGCGTCCCCTGCATCGGCAGGCGGACTCTCAACCACTGCGCCGCCAGGGAAGCCCCGGTTTCCTTATGAATTATAAATCCCTACTCCACCTGCCTAACAAAGAAGACTGATGTGAAAACAGGGAAACATCGCTAACATTTACGATAACAATGTTCAGGAGACACAGATTACCGACCGTCTCGGCATCTTGCGCTGGTTCCTAAACTGCGGTTTCTGCAAACGCTGGCAAACATTTAGAAAGCGAACTTCTGCTGTCACCGTCAACATACCAACTCTGCCTTCCTGACTATGAATAGATTTGAGCCCGCAGAAATAAACTGTTACCACACCGAAATGTGTGGTCTCGTGCCTGTTTCTGTGCGGACTTCCTTCTCCTGCTGGGGTGAGTCTCCAGCTGGTCGCAGAGCAGGGGAAGGGCCAGACATTGAGGGAACCCAGGAGCGGCGGGAAGCACAGCGCCCCGGGGCAGGAGGGCTGAGGGCGTCTGAGCCCGGATGCGGTTGAGGGCTGGGGAGGTTTCCAAGGGGAAGTTCTGGAGGGGAGTCCTGAGGAGGCGTCCGTGTGGGGAGCAGGCGCGGCGCCGTGGGTGCAGACCTGGGAGCTCGGGGCGGCCGCTTCCGCATCTGAGCCGAGGGGCCCCGGGGGCAGCCACGGCGGCCTGGAGAGGAGTCGGGGATGCACAGGGCCCGGGCGCAGGTCTTCAAGGGACAGAATAGGGTCGAACAGAGGGAAGGAGAAGCTCTGCGCCCCGAAAGGGGAAGGGTGTGGACCAGTGTGGACTCCCCCAAGCTCTGTGCTTCCCAAGGGGGCCCGTGAGGCTGACGCTTCAAACAGCGCCAGGCGGGACTGAGGCCTCTTTTTGCCGCAGAAGTGGAACCGCCCACGTAGTCCCACCCCCGCCCTGCGGAGTTTTTCCTCACGCCGACTTTCCCCGCCCATCCTCCAGGGCAGTGACCCTCTCTTCATCCCCTGCCCCCTGAACTCATGCCCCCTCCCCGGCTTTCCTAGATCCCCCGGCGCTCTGCGCACTCCTATGCCTGCCCCATCCTTGATTCTTTCCCCCTCCGGCTCTGCGTGCTTTCGATTTTCGACAGGCTGCGGGGCGGGACTGTTTGCTGCGGTGCTTGCGCCTGGACACACATCTTCTTGAGCAACAGACTACAGAGCAAATCTACGGGACTAAAAATAACTAAACACACCTGTGCCGTCGGGGCAAATTATGAACAAGATACAAAAGACCCAAAACGCAGTAGTCACTTCTGAGGCGGAGAACAAAAGCAGGGTGCTGGGCGTGACGCCTCCACAGCACCGCCAAGGGGGTGAGCAGCCCACGAAAGCCACCCCTCCCTGGCCCAACCCCTGGACCCACCTACCCTCACCGCATTTAAGGGAACCCTTCCCCCTCATCCCGGGGAGCAGACGAGCGGAAACTCTTCCTTGTGTCATCCCTTGTGCCGCACCAGCAGCCCCAATAAGCCTTGCCTGAATTCCTCTGCCTCTTTTCCATTGCTGTTGACTAAGGAGTCCAAGAACCCCGCTGCCTAACACACTCTTCTGGGTTCTGCACTCCCCTAGGTCGGGCCCCCTCCTCCATTTCCTCCCCTAGCCCCTCCCTGTGTTCTAGAGTCTTTTGCCCAGGTCCCCCTCCCCTCCCTGGGCCCTGGCTCCTTTTCAGCCTCCACTGTGGTCTCAGTTTCACCTCCTCACACATCTCAGCATCTTGCAGACTCGCTTGAAGGACATCTTAGACTTCCCAGGTGGACATTAGCTTTCCTACAGGCCTTGCCCAGATGCTGGAGGCCCCACCCAGACCCACTCTGAGAGCAACCCTGCCCTTCTC
Source organism: Kogia breviceps (assembly GCF_026419965.1). Classification (NCBI taxonomy): domain Eukaryota; kingdom Metazoa; phylum Chordata; class Mammalia; order Artiodactyla; family Physeteridae; genus Kogia; species Kogia breviceps. The sequence continues at coordinate 10,911,699 of NC_081327.1, forward strand.
AGCCTGGTCCCAGCTGGAGCCTGGAATCCCTGCCCTGGTGTCCTACATCTCTAGTCCCCACCCCAGGCCCTCCCTTCATTGACCTCCCTCACTTCCCCTGGGCTGGAGTCCAGGATCCTATTCTGCCCGCCCCGCACCCCCCCCCCCCCCCCGCACCCCGCCAATTCCCCTGCTTTTTTGAATGGCCCACAACCTCAGCTCAAGCCTTCTGTCTCCTGCTGGGTCCTGACATCCTCCACTGCCTCCTCATTCTCTGAATTTCTAGCCCAAGGGATTCAGATCTGCCCCTCAACCTGGTTTCCTGTGCCCTTTCTCCACCCCCTGTTCTTTCTTCGGGGTCACTGGGACTTTTCTGTGCATGGAGATGTGTGCCTGTGTCTTACCCCCTGCACAAACAGGCGCACAGCACACAGAAACATACACGCACACACACATGCATGTTACCACAGGAAGACACACACACCCGTGTACACACACGTGTGTCAGCAGGCACATACCTACATACATCCACAGAAATATACACATACATATACATATTCACACAGAAACCCACATGGGCACACACAGACACACACTCAGCCCAAAGAGCTCCCACACCAAGGTCTTGATTCCTAGGCTCTAAGTGGTGCCACAAGGGGCCCTTCTCTGAAAGCCACTCCCCCTGGGCTGGCACTGGAGTGCACCCCTTCTCTTGCTGACTGTTTAATCCTGACTGTGCTTTGGAGTCAGCTTCATTTCAGACTTTCACCTCCAGAACTCTAAGGTCAGGGATGTGATATGTGTGCGCTGGTTGGTCATAGCAGCCAAAGGAAACTAAGACCCCCCTTCTTGAGAGATTGTGCAGATTTCAAAGGAAGCAAGTGCCCTTGTAGACAAGAGCTTCCGGAATTTCTGGGGGTCCAGTGGTTGGGACACGGCGCTTCCACTGCCAAGGGCCTAGGTTCGATCCCTGGCCGGGGAGCTCAGGTCCTGCAAGCTGCTCAGTGTGGCAAGACAACAGTCCCTAGAGTTCCTCAAATTATTGATTTACACTGTGTGTCTTTTTCTTGACTAGACCCTGCATTCCGGGGGGGCAGGAACTGAGTGTTTATTTGGGTGAGAATCTCAGGCGTGTGGTAATCTGCTTGTGGTATATGAGCTTCAGCTCAGCCTTGTCAATCTTTAGGATGTGAATCTGCCAAGAGAACTGAGTGGAGGATTTCTGGTTATGGGAGGGGCACGAGCCCAGGCCCAGAGTTGCAAATGGATGGAAGGCATGCTTGAGTGCACTGGGGGCACCCCGTGTAGTGTCTGCACACCCGGTACAGGAAGGACATGGGAGTTTTATGCTGTAGCCACTGGGGACAGGGACATTGAAAGCAGCCGGGGTGAGGGGTTAAGAAGAGAAACTAGGGACTTCCCTGGTGGAGCAGTGGTTAAGAATCCGCCTCTCAATGCAGGGGACACGGGTTCGAGCCCTGGCCCGGGAAGATCCCACATGCCACAGAGCTACTAAGCCCATGCGCCACAACCACTGAGCCTGTGCTGTAGAGCCCGCGACCCACAACGACTTACCCCCGTGCCACAACTGCTGAAGCCTGCGCACTTAGAGCCCGTGCTCTCCCACAGGAGAAGCCACCACAATGACAAGCCCCCGCACCACAACGAAGATCCAATGCAGCCAGAAATAAATTAATTAACTAAAAACAAATTACTCTGTAATGTCCTATATGGGAAAAGAATCTAAAAAAGAGTGGATATATGTATATGTATAGCAGATTCACTTTGCTGTACACCTGAAACTTACACAACGTTGTAAATCAACCATACGACAATAATTTTTTTTTTTTTTTTTTTTTTGAGGTACACGGGCCTCTCACTGTTGTGGCCTCTCCCGTTGCGGAGCACAGGTTCCGGACACGCAAGACCCAGCGGCTCCGCGGCACGTGGGATCTTCCCGGACCGGGGCACGAACCCGTGTCCCCTGCATCGGCAGGCGGACTCGCAACCACTGCGCCACCAGAGAAGCCCTAAAAAATTTTTTTAAACGTAAAAAAAGGAACAAAACGTTAACTAAGAAAAAAAAAATCTAAGTTAAAGCAAAATACTCAGTGGCTGGTTAATATGTATTATAAAACAACAACAAAGTCAGAGATGGTTTCGTGTAAGCAAACTTTGGCAGGATGCTGAAGAAAAAACGAGACTGGGCACAATATGCCATATGAGGAGTGAAAAGGAAAGAATGACAGACAACAGACAAGAGGTGGACTTTATGAGCATCCTTATTGCAACTACTTGAAAACAAAGATAAAATGAAGAACCACTTACAAATGTGAACTTAAAGCAGACTTAAAGAGTCAAGAAAAATACAAACCAGGAGTAGCCCTACTGACCACAAAAGAGGAAGAGGCGGTTCTATTTTTCAACCTTCCGAACATGGACAGCCAAACCTTGATTGACAGGGGTGTTTTACAAACATTCAAGGAACGAAAACACACTCATTCCGACATGTAAAGGGAGAACAAATGACCTTATCTACAAAACAGAAATAGAGTTACAGATGTGACTCTACAGTGACAGATGTGAAAAGCAATCTTCATGGTTACCAGGGGGTAAGGGGATGGGGAGGGATAAATTAGAAGATTGGGATTGACACGTACACACCACTACACATAAAACAGATAACTAGGGACTTCCCTGTTGGCGCAGTGGTTAAGAATCCACCTGCCAATGCAGGGGACATGGGTTCAAGCCCTGGTCCAGGAAGATCCCACGTGCCGCGGAGCAACTAAGCCTGTGCGCCACAACTACTGAGCCTGGGCCCTGGAGCCTGCGAGCCACAACTGCTGAAGCCCGTGCGCCTAGAGCCCGTGCTCCACAACAAGAGAGGCCACCGCAATGAGAAGCCCGCGCACCGCAGCGAAGAGTAGCCCCCGCTCGCCGCAACTAGAGAAAGCCCGCGCGCAGCAACGGAGACCCAACGCAGCCATAAATAAATAAATAAATTTATTAAAAAAAACCAAAAAACAGATCACTGAAAGGACCTACCCTATAGCACAGGGAACTCTATTCAATACTCTGTAATGGGCTATATGGGAAAATAATCTAAAAAAGAGCGGATATATGTATATGTAGAACAGATTCACTTTGCAGTACACCTGAAACTGACGCAACGTTGTAAGTCAACTGTACTCCAATAAAAAATTGTTTTAAAGTAAAAAAAAAACAGAGCAAACCTTTAGCTGAGAAAGAAAATATAAATCAAAGCAAGATATTCAGTGGCTGCTTAACATGTATGATAAAATAAACCACAACAACAAAGTCAGAGATGGTTCTGTAAAAGCAAACTTGGGCAGGATTCTGAAGAGGAAATGAGACTGGCACTAGAAGCCATACTAGGAGTGAAAAAGAAAGAGTGACGGACAACAGACAAGAGGTGACCTTTCTGAGCGTCCTTATTGCAAGTACTTGAAAACGAAGATAAAATGAAGAACCACCAGCAAAACGAAACCGAAACCTGACTGAGTCAAGAAGGAAGAACACCAAGAGTAGCCCTATTAACCAGGGGGAGAAGAATGCCAGGTGCAGAGTATAATTCATGTGAAATCGGAGAGTGAATAGTTTTGTTTAGCTTTGTGAATGACAAGTCTAGCTCCAAGTGTTCGTTAGCAGATAAAGAATAACCGAGGTCGCTGAAGTCTTGCAGCCTTTTTGGCTGGTGTGTGCCTAATAGGGGCCGTTTACTCATTTCCGGTTTTGGCTGCTCGTGCACCGTCTCGTATCCTGTCACGCGCTCATTGGCCAGGACCACTTCCTCTGTGAAATGGGCATGTCCCGTGACTTCTGTCGGAGGAAATAAATTCAGGACGACGACTGAAGAAGAGACAGTCCTCCCGTTGTCGCCATGCGCTTACTTACTTCAGCGATCAAGGGCCAGGCCATGGAAATTCTGGTGAATAAGGTGGCTGAACTTCTCACAGAGAAGGTAAGGAAAGTTACAGAAGATACATTAATGATACATGGAATGGAGCAGGCCCTGACACCCTTACAGTGGTTGATTATGTACGCAATTAAAGCGATGCTGAGATTTTTATTACACGAGATGGCTACAGTGGCATACAGGCAGCTGGATGTGACTTCTTTACCAAATAAGGCCATATATATCTTTAAAAAGATGTTTGGTCGCCAACCAGCAGAAGTCATTACGGTTTAATTTCTACTTACAGATCCGTTCGGTATCTATACTATCCTTGTGAAATCTTAGAAGTTAACATCATATCTTCGTGTATAAGAGGACAGCTGACAGCAGAGATTTCGGTTTACTTTTTTTTTTTTTTTTTTGGCTGTACTACTACTACTAGGCGGGGCTCTCACTGCTGTGGCCGCTCCACCGTTGCAGAGCACAGGCTCCACCGTTGCGGAGCGCAGGCTCCACCGTTGCAGAGCGCAGGCTCCACCGTTGCGGAGCGCAGGCTCCACCATCGCGGAGCACAGGCTCCGGACGCGCAGGCCCAGCGGCCGTGGCTCAGGGGCCCAGCCGCTCCGCGGCACGTGGGATCCTCCCGGACCGGGGCGCGAACCGAACCCGCGTCCCCTGCATCGGCAGGCGGACTCTCAACCACTGCGCCGCCAGGGAAGCCCCGGTTTCCTTATGAATTATAAATCCCTACTCCACCTGCCTAACAAAGAAGACTGATGTGAAAACAGGGAAACATCGCTAACATTTACGATAACAATGTTCAGGAGACACAGATTACCGACCGTCTCGGCATCTTGCGCTGGTTCCTAAACTGCGGTTTCTGCAAACGCTGGCAAACATTTAGAAAGCGAACTTCTGCTGTCACCGTCAACATACCAACTCTGCCTTCCTGACTATGAATAGATTTGAGCCCGCAGAAATAAACTGTTACCACACCGAAATGTGTGGTCTCGTGCCTGTTTCTGTGCGGACTTCCTTCTCCTGCTGGGGTGAGTCTCCAGCTGGTCGCAGAGCAGGGGAAGGGCCAGACATTGAGGGAACCCAGGAGCGGCGGGAAGCACAGCGCCCCGGGGCAGGAGGGCTGAGGGCGTCTGAGCCCGGATGCGGTTGAGGGCTGGGGAGGTTTCCAAGGGGAAGTTCTGGAGGGGAGTCCTGAGGAGGCGTCCGTGTGGGGAGCAGGCGCGGCGCCGTGGGTGCAGACCTGGGAGCTCGGGGCGGCCGCTTCCGCATCTGAGCCGAGGGGCCCCGGGGGCAGCCACGGCGGCCTGGAGAGGAGTCGGGGATGCACAGGGCCCGGGCGCAGGTCTTCAAGGGACAGAATAGGGTCGAACAGAGGGAAGGAGAAGCTCTGCGCCCCGAAAGGGGAAGGGTGTGGACCAGTGTGGACTCCCCCAAGCTCTGTGCTTCCCAAGGGGGCCCGTGAGGCTGACGCTTCAAACAGCGCCAGGCGGGACTGAGGCCTCTTTTTGCCGCAGAAGTGGAACCGCCCACGTAGTCCCACCCCCGCCCTGCGGAGTTTTTCCTCACGCCGACTTTCCCCGCCCATCCTCCAGGGCAGTGACCCTCTCTTCATCCCCTGCCCCCTGAACTCATGCCCCCTCCCCGGCTTTCCTAGATCCCCCGGCGCTCTGCGCACTCCTATGCCTGCCCCATCCTTGATTCTTTCCCCCTCCGGCTCTGCGTGCTTTCGATTTTCGACAGGCTGCGGGGCGGGACTGTTTGCTGCGGTGCTTGCGCCTGGACACACATCTTCTTGAGCAACAGACTACAGAGCAAATCTACGGGACTAAAAATAACTAAACACACCTGTGCCGTCGGGTCAAATTATGAACAAGATACAAAAGACCCAAAACGCAGTAGTCACTTCTGAGGCGGAGAACAAAAGCAGGGTGCTGGGCGTGACGCCTCCACAGCACCGCCAAGGGGGTGAGCAGCCCACGAAAGCCACCCCTCCCTGGCCCAACCCCTGGACCCACCTACCCTCACCGCATTTAAGGGAACCCTTCCCCCTCATCCCGGGGAGCAGACGAGCGGAAACTCTTCCTTGTGTCATCCCTTGTGCCGCACCAGCAGCCCCAATAAGCCTTGCCTGAATTCCTCTGCCTCTTTTCCATTGCTGTTGACTAAGGAGTCCAAGAACCCCGCTGCCTAACACACTCTTCTGGGTTCTGCACTCCCCTAGGTCGGGCCCCCTCCTCCATTTCCTCCCCTAGCCCCTCCCTGTGTTCTAGAGTCTTTTGCCCAGGTCCCCCTCCCCTCCCTGGGCCCTGGCTCCTTTTCAGCCTCCACTGTGGTCTCAGTTTCACCTCCTCACACATCTCAGCATCTTGCAGACTCGCTTGAAGGACATCTTAGACTTCCCAGGTGGACATTAGCTTTCCTACAGGCCTTGCCCAGATGCTGGAGGCCCCACCCAGACCCACTCTGAGAGCAACCCTGCCCTTCTCAGCCTGGTCCCAGCTGGAGCCTGGAATCCCTGCCCTGGTGTCCTACATCTCTAGTCCCCACCCCAGGCCCTCCCTTCATTGACCTCCCTCACTTCCCCTGGGCTGGAGTCCAGGATCCTATTCTGCCCGCCCCGCCCCCCCCCCCCCCCCCCCGCACCCCGCCAATTCCCCTGCTTTTTTGAATGGCCCACAACCTCAGCTCAAGCCTTCTGTCTCCTGCTGGGTCCTGACATCCTCCACTGCCTCCTCATTCTCTGAATTTCTAGCCCCAAGGGATTCAGATCTGCCCCTCAACCTGGTTTCCTGTGCCCTTTCTCCACCCCCTGTTCTTTCTTCGGGGTCACTGGGACTTTTCTGTGCATGGAGATGTGTGCCTGTGTCTTACCCCCTGCACAAACAGGCGCACAGCACACAGAAACATACACGCACACACACATGCATGTTACCACAGGAAGACACACACACCCGTGTACACACACGTGTGTCAGCAGGCACATACCTACATACATCCACAGAAATATACACATACATATACATATTCACACAGAAACCCACATGGGCACACACAGACACACACTCAGCCCAAAGAGCTCCCACACCAAGGTCTTGATTCCTAGGCTCTAAGTGGTGCCACAAGGGGCCCTTCTCTGAAAGCCACTCCCCCTGGGCTGGCACTGGAGTGCACCCCTTCTCTTGCTGACTGTTTAATCCTGACTGTGCTTTGGAGTCAGCTTCATTTCAGACTTTCACCTCCAGAACTCTAAGGTCAGGGATGTGATATGTGTGCGCTGGTTGGTCATAGCAGCCAAAGGAAACTAAGACCCCCCTTCTTGAGAGATTGTGCAGATTTCAAAGGAAGCAAGTGCCTTTGTAGACAAGAGCTTCCGGAATTTCTGGGGGTCCAGTGGTTGGGACATGGCGCTTCCACTGCCAAGGGCCTAGGTTCGATCCCTGGCCGGGGAGCTCAGGTCCTGCAAGCTGCTCAGTGTGGCAAGACAACAGTCCCTAGAGTTCCTCAAATTATTGATTTACACTGTGTGTCTTTTTCTTGACTAGACCCTGCATTCCGGGAGGGCAGGAACTGAGTGTTTATTTGGGTGAGAATCTCAGGCGTGTGGTAATCTGCTTGTGGTATATGAGCTTCAGCTCAGCCTTGTCAATCTTTAGGATGTGAATCTGCCAAGAGAACTGAGTGGAGGATTTCTGGTTATGGGAGGGGCACGAGCCCAGGCCCAGAGTTGCAAATGGATGGAAGGCATGCTTGAGTGCACTGGGGGCACCCCGTGTAGTGTCTGCACACCCGGTACAGGAAGGACATGGGAGTTTTATGCTGTAGCCACTGGGGACAGGGACATTGAAAGCAGCCGGGGTGAGGGGTTAAGAAGAGAAACTAGGGACTTCCCTGGTGGAGCAGTGGTTAAGAATCCGCCTCTCAATGCAGGGGACACGGGTTCGAGCCCTGGCCCGGGAAGATCCCACATGCCACAGAGCTACTAAGCCCATGCGCCACAACCACTGAGCCTGTGCTGTAGAGCCCGCGACCCACAACGACTTACCCCCGTGCCACAACTGCTGAAGCCTGCGCACTTAGAGCCCGTGCTCTCCCACAGGAGAAGCCACCACAATGACAAGCCCCCGCACCACAACGAAGATCCAATGCAGCCAGAAATAAATTAATTAACTAAAAACAAATTACTCTGTAATGTCCTATATGGGAAAAGAATCTAAAAAAGAGTGGATATATGTATATGTATAGCAGATTCACTTTGCTGTACACCTGAAACTTACACAACGTTGTAAATCAACCATACGACAATAATTTTTTTTTTTTTTTTTTTTTTTGAGGTACACGGGCCTCTCACTGTTGTGGCCTCTCCCGTTGCGGAGCACAGGTTCCGGACACGCAAGACCCAGCGGCTCCGCGGCACGTGGGATCTTCCCGGACCGGGGCACGAACCCGTGTCCCCTGCATCGGCAGGCGGACTCGCAACCACTGCGCCACCAGAGAAGCCCTAAAAAATTTTTTTAAACGTAAAAAAAGGAACAAAACGTTAACTAAGAAAAAAAAAATCTAAGTTAAAGCAAAATACTCAGTGGCTGGTTAATATGTATTATAAAACAACAACAAAGTCAGAGATGGTTTCGTGTAAGCAAACTTTGGCAGGATGCTGAAGAAAAAACGAGACTGGGCACAATATGCCATATGAGGAGTGAAAAGGAAAGAATGACAGACAACAGACAAGAGGTGGACTTTATGAGCATCCTTATTGCAACTACTTGAAAACAAAGATAAAATGAAGAACCACTTACAAATGTGAACTTAAAGCAGACTTAAAGAGTCAAGAAAAATACAAACCAGGAGTAGCCCTACTGACCACAAAAGAGGAAGAGGCGGTTCTATTTTTCAACCTTCCGAACATGGACAGCCAAACCTTGATTGACAGGGGTGTTTTACAAACATTCAAGGAACGAAAACACACTCATTCCGACATGTAAAGGGAGAACAAATGACCTTATCTACAAAACAGAAATAGAGTTACAGATGTGACTCTACAGTGACAGATGTGAAAAGCAATCTTCATGGTTACCAGGGGGTAAGGGGATGGGGAGGGATAAATTAGAAGATTGGGATTGACACGTACACACCACTACACATAAAACAGATAACTAGGGACTTCCCTGTTGGCGCAGTGGTTAAGAATCCACCTGCCAATGCAGGGGACATGGGTTCAAGCCCTGGTCCAGGAAGATCCCACGTGCCGCGGAGCAACTAAGCCTGTGCGCCACAACTACTGAGCCTGGGCCCTGGAGCCTGCGAGCCACAACTGCTGAAGCCCGTGCGCCTAGAGCCCGTGCTCCACAACAAGAGAGGCCACCGCAATGAGAAGCCCGCGCACCGCAGCGAAGAGTAGCCCCCGCTCGCCGCAACTAGAGAAAGCCCGCGCGCAGCAACGGAGACCCAACGCAGCCATAAATAAATAAATAAATTTATTAAAAAAAACCAAAAAACAGATCACTGAAAGGACCTACCCTATAGCACAGGGAACTCTATTCAATACTCTGTAATGGGCTATATGGGAAAATAATCTAAAAAAGAGCGGATATATGTATATGTAGAACAGATTCACTTTGCAGTACACCTGAAACTGACGCAACGTTGTAAGTCAACTGTACTCCAATAAAAAATTGTTTTAAAGTAAAAAAAAAACAGAGCAAACCTTTAGCTGAGAAAGAAAATATAAATCAAAGCAAGATATTCAGTGGCTGCTTAACATGTATGATAAAATAAAGCACAACAACAAAGTCAGAGATGGTTCTGTAAAAGCAAACTTGGGCAGGATTCTGAAGAGGAAATGAGACTGGCACTAGAAGCCATACTAGGAGTGAAAAAGAAAGAGTGACGGACAACAGACAAGAGGTGACCTTTCTGAGCGTCCTTATTGCAAGTACTTGAAAACGAAGATAAAATGAAGAACCACCAGCAAAACGAAACCGAAACCTGACTGAGTCAAGAAGGAAGAACACCAAGAGTAGCCCTATTAACCAGGGGGAGAAGAATGCCAGGTGCAGAGTATAATTCATGTGAAATCGGAGAGTGAATAGTTTTGTTTAGCTTTGTGAATGACAAGTCTAGCTCCAAGTGTTCGTTAGCAGATAAAGAATAACCGAGGTCGCTGAAGTCTTGCAGCCTTTTTGGCTGGTGTGTGCCTAATAGGGGCCGTTTACTCATTTCCGGTTTTGGCTGCTCGTGCACCGTCTCGTATCGTGTCACACGCTCATTGGCCAGGACTACTTCCTCTGTGAAATGGGCATGTCCCGTGATTTCTGTCGGAGGAAATAAATTCAGGACGACGACTGAAGAAGAGACAGTCCTCCCGCTGTCGCCATGCGCTTACTTACTTCAGCGATCAAGGGCCAGGCCATGGAAATTCTGGTGAATAAGGTGGCTGAACTTCTCACAGAGAAGGTAAGGAAAGTTACAGAAGATACATTAATGATACATGGAATGGAGCAGGCCCTGACACCCTTACAGTGGTTGATTATGTACGCAATTAAAGCGATGCTGAGATTTTTATTACACGAGATGGCTACAGTGGCATACAGGCAGCTGGATGTGACTTCTTTACCAAATAAGGCCATATATATCTTTAAAAAGATGTTTGGTCGCCAACCAGCAGAAGTCATTACGGTTTAATTTCTACTTACAGATCCGTTCGGTATCTATACTATCCTTGTGAAATCTTAGAAGTTAACATCATATCTTCGTGTATAAGAGGACAGCTGACAGCAGAGATTTCGGTTTACTTTTTTTTTTTTTTTTTTTTTGCTGTACTACTACTACTAGGCGGGGCTCTCACTGCTGTGGCCGCTCCACCGTTGCAGAGCACAGGCTCCACCGTTGCGGAGCGCAGGCTCCACCGTTGCAGAGCGCAGGCTCCACCGTTGCGGAGCGCAGGCTCCACCATCGCGGAGCACAGGCTCCGGACGCGCAGGCCCAGCGGCCGTGGCTCAGGGGCCCAGCCGCTCCGCGGCACGTGGGATCCTCCCGGACCGGGGCGCGAACCGAACCCGCGTCCCCTGCATCGGCAGGCGGACTCTCAACCACTGCGCCGCCAGGGAAGCCCCGGTTTCCTTATGAATTATAAATCCCTACTCCACCTGCCTAACAAAGAAGACTGATGTGAAAACAGGGAAACATCGCTAACATTTACGATAACAATGTTCAGGAGACACAGATTACCGACCGTCTCGGCATCTTGCGCTGGTTCCTAAACTGCGGTTTCTGCAAACGCTGGCAAACATTTAGAAAGCGAACTTCTGCTGTCACCGTCAACATACCAACTCTGCCTTCCTGACTATGAATAGATTTGAGCCCGCAGAAATAAACTGTTACCACACCGAAATGTGTGGTCTCGTGCCTGTTTCTGTGCGGACTTCCTTCTCCTGCTGGGGTGAGTCTCCAGCTGGTCGCAGAGCAGGGGAAGGGCCAGACATTGAGGGAACCCAGGAGCGGCGGGAAGCACAGCGCCCCGGGGCAGGAGGGCTGAGGGCGTCTGAGCCCGGATGCGGTTGAGGGCTGGGGAGGTTTCCAAGGGGAAGTTCTGGAGGGGAGTCCTGAGGAGGCGTCCGTGTGGGGAGCAGGCGCGGCGCCGTGGGTGCAGACCTGGGAGCTCGGGGCGGCCGCTTCCGCATCTGAGCCGAGGGGCCCCGGGGGCAGCCACGGCGGCCTGGAGAGGAGTCGGGGATGCACAGGGCCCGGGCGCAGGTCTTCAAGGGACAGAATAGGGTCGAACAGA